>NW_006921758.1:6897565-6899511 GCF_000298275.1 Orycteropus afer afer
GAAGAATGCTGAAAGTACCATGGACTGCTAAAAGAACTAACAGATCTGTCCTGGAGGAAGTGCAGCCAGAATGCTCCTTGGAAGCAAGAATGGCCACACTTCGTCTCACCTATTTTGGTCATGTTGTCAGAAGGGACCATTCCCTGGAGAAGGATGTCATGCTTGGTAAGGTGGAGGATCGACAAAAGAGGGGGAGGCCTTCAACAAGATGGATTGATATGGTGGCAAATGGAAGAAATGAAAAAAAAGACAACACATAGCACTAGGAAATCAGCTGCGAAGGACCTCTTTCAAGTCCTGAAGAGCAAAGATACCTCCTTGAAGACTAAGGTGCGCCTAACCAAGCCATGGTATTTTCAATCATCTCATATGCACATGAGAGCTGGACAATGAATAAGGAAGACCAAAGAAGAGTTGATGCTTTTGAGTTTTGCTGTTGGAGAAGAATGCTAAGAGTACCATGGACTGTGAAAAGGACTAACAAATCTGTCCTGGAAGAAGTGCAGCCAGAATGCTCTTTGGAAGTAAGAATGACCAGACTTCGTCTCACCTACTTTGGTCAGGTTGTCAGAAGGGACCAGTCCCTGGAGAAGGATATCATGCTCTGTAAAGTGGAGGGTCAACAAGAAAGTGGAAGGCCTTCAACATGATGGATTGACACAGTGGCTGCAACAATGGGCTCAGATATAGCAGGGATCATGGAGCTGGCACAGGACCGGATAGTGTTTCATTCAGCTGTACAAAAAGTTGCTATGAGTCAGAGATGACTCGACGGCACCTAACAACAACACCACAGAGGTTGAGATCATGAACATATATGCAGTCAGATATTGTCCAAACAAACATCATGTGGCACATTTCTGTATATACATACTATATATAAAATATACATGGCTATATATGTGTATTTTTAATGAGAAAATGCATGAATGGATAGATAAAACCATTTCTGAGCCTAATTAATAATGAGAATTGTAGAAATAGACATAAAGATTCAAAGATGTAGAAATCAAAGCAATATTTTATGAAACTGACTTTTTTATTTTGAGCCTATGAAAATGGCACTCAAAAAACACTTGAGGTTGACCTCACTTATCTGAAAAAACAGGAATACACAAACATAAAAAGACCAAAGTTTATTAGTGGTACAAAGGCTGGGAAAGAGGGTAAAAGGAAGAAGGGGTTATTGCTTATAGAATACTGACTTTCAGTTTACAATGGTGGAAAAATCACATTGATTATGGGTAAGGTTGCACAGCCAATTAATGAAATTGCTCTCAGTAAGTTGTACACTTGTAAAAAGTTGAATTGGTAACAGTTGTATGGTAGTTATTGTTCTGGTTACCTAGTGCCACTCTAACAAGAATATACTACAAGTGGGATGGCTTTAACAAACAAGAGTCTATTCTATTGCAGTTTGAAGGCTTTAAGTCTGAGTTCAAGGTGCCAGACTCTAGGGGCTGGGTGAAAGCCCCTTAACCTTGGGTATCAGCTCTGGTTAAGAGCTCCTATTCCTGGCCCATTGGAGCTGGAGGCTTTTCTTCACTCAGACAGCTGCTGGCTGCTGAAGCTGACAAGCCCAAGGTTGGCAAGTAAAAAGGCACAGTCCCAATTGTGATAGTTGGAGCTGTTTGTCAACTTGGCTGGACCACAATTCTGTGTGGTTTAAGTTGTTATGATGTAGTTATTCCCATGACGGGATCAGATGATTATGTTTGAGCAGGCAATCTGTTGAAAGGGAGTTTCCCTAGGAGTGTGTCCTGCTTCCAGTATATCCAAGGACATCCTGGGAAAAGAGACATTCTTCTGTGGATCGGGATTCTGTTGTGCTGCCTACAACTGTCCATGAGTGAACAATCCACCATTCAGCCTGGAGATCTTGGATTCATCATTCGTTGGAGTCAACAGCTGGTGTACTGCCTGCCAGCCTTAAGCTCCTCAGCCCC
>NW_006921758.1:6899686-6915170 GCF_000298275.1 Orycteropus afer afer
ACACCGATGTTACCAAACCACACATCAGGCCATTAATTCAAGTCCACTGAAAGTCCCAAAGTTGGCAGAGCATGGCAGATTGCGAACAATGACACGGCTACATGCAGGGTTCGAGTGTGTCATAAGCTAGAGACCATTCCCAAAGCTGTTTCTTATGTACGGGAAGCAAACCACGCTACTCAGCTGCTCCAATAAATTCCACCATGGAGGTAATTAGCAACCTCACCATAGGGAATAACTACATTCAGCTGCCCAGGCTCAGCCATGTTGACACACAAACTTCACCACCACAGATATATTTACCCAAAAAAAAAAAAGCAGCAGCAGCTGCAGAAACTGCTTATGTCTGACCAAATAGCTCACGGGTTTTGGTTCCTTGCTTTGGAGGTTTAGGGTCATGGTTATATAAGACATCTCAGTTAATTGCCCTAAAACAATATATAGTGCTTCCACCTCCTAGTTCATTGTGTAGAGCCAGGGGTTTTAAAAGCTTGGTCTCCATTTGCCTAGAGCAGCAGAGGAAGAAGTGGAGTCAGAAATAGGATGTGCAAATGGAATGTGTTAGAGGCACTTCCTCATTAATAGTTATATTATCAGCCCATACTCGTTGAGTCTTAAATATAAGCCAGCTCAGTGCTATTTTACAGATAATATTTTATTTATGTCTCACCATACTACTAGAAATTAGGTATAATTGTTCTGATTCCAAAAAGGCAACTGGAGGCTCAAAGACATTAAGTAACAATCTCAAAACAATTTGAATCTCTATTTAAATTACATTATACTTTCAGTCTGCATTATCTAAAATCTGATATTTATTTATTATCCTTCTAATCATTTTGTTGCCTAAATTAGGGGACAGATTTGAGCAAACATTCTTTATTTTCTCCTGTACAGCATCTTGTACGGATCTGGGAAAAGCAAACAAATCCCCTTTCATCAATTGATTATACCTGGTAGTGACCCTTTAGGATAGAGTAGAACTGCCCCATAGGGTTTTCCAAGGCTGTAAATCTTTATGGAAGCCAACTGCCTCATCTTTTTCCCAAGGAGTAGCTGGTGGGTTCAAACCACCAACCATCTGGATAGCAGCCAAATGCCTTAACCACTATGCCATCAGAGCTCCTGGGAAAAGCATAAGTGTTTGAAAATTCCCAGGCTAAAAGTCAGTTAAATAAATTCATACAAAGGTGTTTTGTTTTGTTTTGTTAATATGCTTCACTGCATCCTTGAATTGAGTACAAGTTAGGATTATCAGTTTTTATAGTAGTTTGTGTAACCTAAAAATGTTGTGAATCTATTTTTTTCTATTCATCATGACCGGGCTGATGCTCACAACAGAGGCAAATCAATCTGCAAAGTAGGACCAACTCCTACTTCTGCTTCAATACGTGAGGACATATGGAGGGCACTGCTGGAACTCAATCAATGTCAAGTGACGACTTTGGAACAGCATTAGTCAATCTTTTTTGAAGCTCTTCATTTAGTTATATGAGGCACAATAATTACACTTGAAGGTACTTTGTCCATCTGTCACATTTTAGAACTGTCTAGAATCCATTGTTATCAACCAAGAGGACTTCAGAAAGTCCTAGAGCAAAATATTGCTGATGAATCCTTGTACACTCCTTATTGTGTTACTCTTAGGGAGTTTCTTAACCTCCCTGTGACTCGGGCTCCTCCTGTTTACAATGAAAGTAGTATTACCTCAGAGTTGTTAAGAACTTGAAAAAATTAATATCTAAGAAATGTTTAGACTAGTACTCAATTCACAGGACATGTCCAAAAGCTCTGAGCAATTATTATTGTGATTAATGCTAAGTAATAACTGATTCTAAAATTAGCATTGTAAACCAGTGTACATAGTAAGTTTGGACTACTTTCAGTTTTGCCATTTTTGAGTTTAACATTCATGCATTTAACTATATTTGAAGTCTCAGACGTATTCTCACTATGATTGGGTCGATTCTGACTAATACAGCAACCTTATAGGACTGAATAGAACTGCTCCATAGGGTTTCTAAGGCTGTAAATCTTTACAGAAGCAGACTTCCTCATCTTTGTTCAGGTGGTTTGAACCAAACACCGATTTTCTGGTTAGCAGGAGAATGGTTTAACCCACTACACCACCAGAGTTCCTTGAAGATATATTATATTGTCTAATTTAAAAAAAAAAAAAAAAAGGAGAGAAGAAGAAGGAAGAAAGAAAAAGAAAGGAATTAAACTGAGTGCAAGGTTAATACAGTTTTAGAGAGTATCCCTGGACAACGACCACATCTCCTGTAGTCTAACCTATTAGAGTTATTCTTGTTAATTACTTAAGTTTGTTTGATTTTCTGTAGAAAATGATTTCTCATTCACCTCCTTAACAAAGTTAGTTGATGATGTAAGAAACAATAAAGTAAACATTTCCAAGAAAGAGATGATTGGAAGCCAGAAAATGTGAGTTCTGGATAAATTAAAGAGTAAAATGTTGAATTCAGCAAAAGTTGGGATATATGATATAAAGTTCACCATATGCTCTATATAAAAACAAGAAAAAGCAATCTTGAGATTGTTTCAAGGAGCATTCCAACCACGTGTAAAAATTGCTTGTATAGGAGAAATCAAGCTGTACTAAAAATAAAAAGAGTTAACTTACAGAATGGAGGAAGAAAAAAAAAACAACTCACTGCCGTCAAGTTGGTTCCAACTCATAGTGACCCCTCCTTGGTTTTCCGAGGAAGTGTCTCTATGGAAAAAGATTGCCCAGACTTCCTTCCTAGGAGTGGCGGGTGGGTTTGAACTGCCAGCCTTCTAGTCAGCAGTCAAATGCCTTAGGCACTACACCACCATAACACCCATTACAGAATGAAGATATTCATTAGAAAAAAAAAGATGACTCTCGAGGTAAATGTGATAAGAGAAACGCCAAGATATCTAAAAAAAAAAAAAAAAAAAAGTTCAGTGAAACACTAGCGAGTAAGGGCACTGCACTGACCTTGCTGTGAATAACGGTAGATTCAACGTGTTAACAAAGCATTTTCTTCCCCAGGATATGAAGTAAACATGAGATACAGCATTAATTAAATGTGTTGCTATAGTAGCGTTTTTCTCCAGAGCCAAAGAACACATTGGGGTGTATATTTCAACACGCGTTCAATGCAGGCAAAAAAAGAAAAAGAAAAAAACGCTACCACATGAAAAGAGGATAATATTTTTAGATGAAGCCAATGTGTTTTCACACCAATAAATGCCTATTCCCAGTTCTCCAAGACTTTTCCTCCCATTGAATCATTGTCACTAATTATTTTTCAAAAGTCAACTTTAAGTTTTAGATTATATTGAATACACCTGAGACAAAGGCTTTAGTCTCAGGGAAATGAGTTTTTAAATCCTAAAATCTTCTCTTTTCCTCTTAAAACAAAGACTCAAGTTCTGAGCACAAATTTTATCATAAGACATAAGGTAGAGAGAAGATGCAAGTTATAAGCTCCAAGCAGCTTTACTTTGCCCAGAAAAACAAATAAAAATTCAAGTAAAAGGCAGGAGGTAGAAGGAATTGAAAAGATAAAGACTAAGGCAACATGTTTCCTGAGACCTCAAGAAAGAACTCTCAGAGCTCACTTTCACCCTCCTACGCCACCACATGACAAAAATCCTGAAAAAAAAAAAAAAAATCCCAGATAGTGGAGGCAAAATTAAAAAAACATCCAGACAGCAGCTCTACTTTCCCACCATGCCCAATAAGATATAAGCAGGAAGAAAGAGAGTACATCTAGATAGTTTTTCCAGTGCCCATGACTTGTGCATGGCTTGGTAGAGAGCCTGAAACTTGCATAACCCCTTTGGGGTACATGGAAACTCTCAGAGGAATAAGAGACTTGTTAAAACATAACTTTTTAAACAGGCATAATAGTGACTCTCATACAAAATGAACATGTGTCAAAGATTTTGTTCTACTCATTAATTAATGAGGGAACCAGTAAGAGGTTACAACTGGTTCAAAAGAAAATTCAAAAAATGCATATAGGAATGGTTCATTTAAAAAAAAAAAAAAAAAAAAAAAACACTGCCATCAAGTTGATTCTGACTCATAGATACCCACATTAATTTTCCAAGGCTATAAATCTTTTCAACAGTAGATTGCCTCATCTTCCTCCCTCAGAGCAGCTGGTGGGTTTGAACCCCTGATCTTCTGGTTTGCAGTCATATGTCTTACCCACCATGCAACCAGAGCTCCTTAACTTACAAATAGATGCAAAACAGATCTGTCTATAAAGCAGTTATCTACTGCATTCTAATGGGTAAAATTAATTTGCATTTCTATGGACAAGAATTATTTGCATCATTATTAGTTTTCTGCAAGTTACTCAATTGTAAAATAGCTAAAAGACAATAAAAGGTACAGAGTCCACATAGAAACAGATAACCTGAAGGATACTTAGACCATACACTGTTTAAAAATGAAGACACCCAGTTATCTTTCAATATAGTTCAAAGTCTTTCACAATGGCTAAAGAAGCCTAAGATCTGGAAAACCAGGCAGAGATCTCACCTCCAGATGCAATGACAGATCCCATGGTCATGAGCAGTAGAAGGCAGGAAAATACCCAGTAACAGGATGCAAATAACCACCATGAGTTGACACCTGAACACAGGATGCCTGCTTACCAGGGTGGGATGAGGGTCCAGTTGGTGGTGGCCAGCTAGGGACAAAGACCCTTTTTCCTACTCCCCCAATCAGGATATTAAGCTTCCACTTGAATGGAGATATCATCTTGGGAAGGAAGAATGAGGAGACACCCCTTGAGAGGTAGAAAGTTGTTGTTATGGGCCGTCAAGTCGGACCCGACTCATAGCAACCCCTCCTTAGGTTTCCGAGACAGTATCACTACGGAAGTAGATTGCCCCATCTTCCTTCCGAGGAGTGGCTGATGGATTTGAACCGCCAGCCTTCTGGTTAGCAGTTAAGTGCCTTAGAGGTAGAAAGAGAGGAATGCTAAAGTTTTGATGGATACTTAACAGGAAGAGACTGTTTTAAACCAAAAACAAACAAAAAAAAAGGACTATTTTTAACTTACCAATTTAAGGAGTAGTAGGAGCAAAAGTAAAATGAGGTTAGTTCACGAGACCAGAAAAACTAGATGGTGCCCAACTATCACTGTTAACTACTTGGAAAGCAATCAGAGCAAGAGATCCTGAATAGAGTGAGAGAACAATATGGAACAAAATTTAAAATCATTAAAAGAAAAGAAAAAAGACCAAGTTTATTGGTCTGATAGAGCTGGGTGAGACCCCTGAGACTATGGCCCCTACTTTACCCTTTAGGTCTGGAACTGAACTCACTCCCAAAGAACTCCCATTTATAAGGACATTGATCTGTTATTTATGCCAGCACTGCAGTTGTAAAAATGATGGCTTACATTTTGTTTTAATTTATTGAACTCTGTAACAAAAAGGGGCTCTGGTTGTACAGTGAGTAACGCATTTGGTTGTTAACCAGAAAGTCAGCAGTTCAAATCTACCAGCTGCTCCATGGGAAGAAGATGAGGCAGTCTACTTTCATAGATTTCCACCTTTGGAAATCTTATGAAGGTAACTATGAGTTGGAATCAACTCAATGGCAATGGGTTTGATTTTTTGGATAAGAAAAATAATATAGTACTTCTGAAGTTCTTAGGATATATTTCTCAAAGTGTTAGAAAATAATCTACATATTCATTATGAGTTTTTAAGAAAGACTATTCCCTTAACAGGGAGCTCTGGTGGATAGTGCCTAAGGCATTTGACTGCTAACCAGTAGGCTGGCGGTTCAAACCCACCACACCTACTCCTCAGAAGGAAGGTTGGGCCATCTACTTCCATAGTGATACTGCCTCAGAAACCCAAGGAGGGGTGGCTATGACTGAATCCGACTCAGCAATAGTGAGTTTGGTTTTGGTTTACTCCCCTAACATAGGAGCTCTGGTGGCACTGTGCCTAAGGCTGTTGACTACTAACCAGATGCTTGGTGATTCAAACTCACTAGCCATTCTGCAGAAGGAAGATGGGCAATCTAAAGATTTATTGCCTCAGAATTTCAATGGGGTCATTATGGGTCAGAATTGACTTGATGGCAGTGGGTTTGGTTTTTTGGTTTATTACCCTAAGGTGGATAAAGCCAGCATAGGCATCAGGCCAGGACTCCCAGTCATAATAAAGTAGAGCAATAAAATAATTATTTAAATTGCAAGTAAAAATTTCACTTTAATTTATTACAAGTAAAAATTTCACTACAATTACCCTCAACTTTCAGCTTGTTAAGGTTTTATTTGTCAAAGTTCCAAGGAACTATTCTGATAAACTATTCTTCAAAAAATTCCATCAAAATAGATGTAGCTACTAAAAGGAAAGGAGCTCTGGTAGCATAGTGCCTAAGACACTTGACTGCTAACCAGAAGGCTAGCGGTTCAAACCCACCAGCCACTCCTTGGAAGGAAGGTTGGGCAATGCTACTTCCGCAGTGATACTGCCTCAGAAACCCAAGGAGGGGTCGCTATGAGTCGGGGCTGACTCGACGGCAAATAACAACAACTACTAAAGGAAATGTCCAGTTTAAAGACTGACAGAAAGAGCCTAACACCAACACCACTCAAATACTGACCCTCTTATTGAAGAAAACTCCATGTCATTCAAAGTATGATTTAATGTTTCAACACAAGTCTTTGCATGATCAATACCAAGACAGGGGAAAGAGATCGAACCCTTATATATCTAGCAGATAGCAAGATAAACCATTCCCAAATTATTTTCTCATCCATTTTATAATTTATTAATTTATTCAGCAAAATCTTACTCAATATGCACCCAACATAAGAGTGTTATATAATGTCCTGGGGAGGTAATAAAAGTGAAAAAAGAAAGAGTCCACATTCTCAAAGTTACTTAAGGTCCAATACAGGTAAAAAAAAAAATAAATAAGTGAATAAACAATTTCAATATAGTGTTATAAATGTTAAGAAAGAACATATGGCTTTTAATGATTAGTTAAAGCAATTACAGAAGTTTTCTGGAGAAGCAACACTAAATAGGTATCTAAATGGTAAGCTTTTCGTCCAGTGATCACTAGTTAAAAACTTTGGAACTTTGCCCTAAATAAAGGTATACCCAGGCAAGAATGTCTAGCATAGAAGCAGTGCTCTACTAACTTCAGCAAGGGAAAAAAAAAAAAAAAAAAACTTCATTTCCAAATTTAGTCAACTAGGGACATTGAGTCAGGCCACTTAAAACAGTCACAAAGTATAATCATTCCAAGTAGTTGAGTATTGTGTCTCTTATCTACTAATCTAAAATTAAATTTCCCATCTAGCTTTGACACAGAGGCTATATATAGACTTTGAGAAGAAAAAAGCAAATTACCCAGGGCTTATTTCCTAAAAACAAAAGAGGAAGAGAGGAAAGCGACATCTAACGGTTCATTCCTTCAAAACATCCCCAGCTGCTCCCCATATCTCAAGAAACCAAAAAAGAGACTTTGACATAAGCCATGAGATAAAGATAACCTCAAAAATCATCCTACAAAGGCAACAAAATAATCCAGCCCTCTGGGAAGCCAGCTTGATGCATTCAATTTGATGTCATGCTGGGCTGTAGAAATTGTGGGCCAGAAGGCTTTCCAAAGAACAACCATGAACAGTTTACACGTATGTGATTAGATTCCTTATAAGATTTTCTTTTTACTTTTGTGAATAAAAAATAACAACCAAGTCCAGATCCTGTTTTAAGTGCTTATATGTATTAACTCACTTAAAGATTTTTTTTGTTGACAATCCACATTTATGCAAATGAATAAACAAATTGTTAGAACCCTTAAGGTCAAAATAGGAATAAATTGCATTGTGAGAAGCCAAAAATACTAAGTGGATTTAATTACTTCTTAGAGCAGACCACAAAGGAACTTGAGAGGTCAGAGTTTATTTTTTGGCCCTCAGGAGCTATTGAAAAGTCCATCCTAGAGAAGAAATGCAGCATTTTTACTTATTGTTAAATAATTAATTCCTTAAGTAACTTATTAAGTAACTTATTCCTTAATTCTTTCTATCCTTTTCTTTGCTTTCTTGTTTTGCTCCTCCCCCCCCAAAAAAAAAAAAAATTCTTTATTTTAATCACTAAATTTTACTGGTATTTTGTAGGCTTATGAAGTAAACTTTCAAACTAGTTATCTCTTTCAGGGCACCATCCTTCCAGTTATGTAAACAGTTATCAGGTAAATGAATAGCAAAACCAAAAAACAAACTCACTGCCATCAAGTTGATCCCAACTCATAGCCACCCTCTTTGGGATTCCAAGGTGCTATAAATCTTTATAGAAGTAGATTGCCCAATCTTCCTTCCATGGAGTGGCTGGTGGATTTGAACCACCAACCTTCTGGTTAGTAGTCAAATGTCTTAGGCACTACACCATCAGAGCTCCTAGGTAAATGAATTGTTGTTTGTTGTTATGTGCTGTAGTCGGACCCGACTCATACCGACCACTCCTTGGATTTCCGAGGCAGTATCACTACGGAAGTAGATCACCCCATCGTCCTTCCGAGGAGTGGCTGGTGGGTTTGAACCACCAGCCTTCTGGTTAGCAGTCAAATGCCTTAGGCACTATGCTACCAGAGCTCCCAGGTAAATGAGTAGTAACCCAAAAACCAAACCCACCGCCACCGAGTCAATTCCAACTCATAGTGACCCTAAAGGACAGAGCAGAACTGCCCTATAGGATTTCCAAGTCTGTAAATCTTTACAGAAACAGACTGCCTCATCTTTTTCCCACAGAACAGTTAGTGGGTTTAAACCACCAAACTTTTGGTTAGCAGACAAATGTGTTAACCACTATGCCATCAGAGTTCCTTGACTGAATGATAGTGCCTAACTTAAGCTTATTAAGTCAAATGGCTAGGTCAATACCAAGAATAGGTATACGAATCACAATGTATGTTTGTTCTATAGCAAAATGTCTTCATATGAGAATCAGACTATAAGCACTGATCTATATTACCTACTGAAGGAAGATTTTAAGTATCATGTTACTTGCCTAAACCAGTTAAAGATCAACAAACTGTTCCAAAACCTAAATATAGTTCTATTTCTCATTAAAAATGGAAGAAATCCTATTTGTTGCACCTACAGTTTTCAGTGGCGCAAACAGTTAAGCACTCAACTACGAGCCGAAAGGTTAGTGGTTCAAACCCACCCAGAGGCATTTGGAAGAACAAGTCTGGTCTTCTGAAAGATCCCAGCCTTGAAACCCTATGAAACACAGCTCTATTCTAAACACATGGGGTTGCTATGAGTCAGAATCGACTCAAGGACAATTAACAATAACACTTTTATTAGTCAATGAATTACATGTGGTCTCCTGGCTGTACAGTAGTCCCAATTTACAATGTATTCAAATTAAGACAAACTGCACTTAATTAAAGCTGTGTTCAGATTTTTGTACATCTTATCATTGGTAATATGCACTATATACAGTGCTGTAGCATGTTATCATTCTGAGATGTTCACTCGCAGATGTTCAATGTTAGATTTATAACGATACTGATAATAAAAACCAATAATAATGAAAACTAAAAATAAATGAGGTATTCAACTTATGTCACAACTGATTTCCAACAGAGTCATCAGAACAGAGCTACCTGTAAGGATCATTCAGTTTGAGAAACAGCTTCAGGATGTAAGATAATTATGGGATGAAGATATTAATTTATCTCTTAAAACATTCGTAATTTGTTCTGAAGCATCTTTTGTTGTTATGTAAACATTCCTCACACTTTTAAGACAAAATGGTGCAGAACTGGAGTTGACAGGTCTCCTGCTTTTAAAGTGTATTTCTGCAACACATGGAAGCTTTTTCTCTCTATCCTTTTGTAAGTGTCGGAAAAGCCTAGATTATATAACTTTACCAGGATATATAAAACCCTCCATATTTTTCAAATCAAGAAGTTGTTAGAAACTAAATTTCTACATGACCTAATCTTCTCTCTTATAAAATTGAGTATTTTAACAGACTGAGAGAAAATATTTACCTATGACATATCTGACAAAGGACTTATCTCCCAAATCAATAGAAAACTTCAACACCTCAACACCAAAAAGACAAATAACCCAATTCACAAACAGGCAAAAGACTTGAACAGACACTTCACCAAAGATGATACACTGGCGGCCAACAAACACGTGAGAAAGTGCTCACGATCATTAATCATTAGAGAGATGCAAATCAAAACAACGATGAGATATCTCACTCCAGCAATAATAGCAAAGTTCAACAGGACAGAAAATAACAAATGCTGGTGAGGTTGTGTAGAGAGTAGAACTCTTGTGCACTGCTGGTGGGACTGTAAAATGGTAAAACTATTGTGGCATAAGGTATGACGTTTCTTTAAAAAACTGAAAATAGAAATATCATTTGACCCAGAAATTCCATTACTAAGAATATATCCTAAAGAGGTGAGAAACAGCTCACACACAGACATACGTACACCTATGTTCATCGCAGCACAATTCACTATAGCAAAGAGATGGAAACAACCTAAATGTCCATAAACGGATAAATGGATAACCAAATTATGGTACATGCACACAATGGAATACTATGCTACATTAAAGAACAATGAGGGATATTTAAATGTGGATGAGCCTGGAGGACATTATGCTAAGTGAAATAAGTCAATCACAGAAAGACAAGTATCGTATGAGCCCATTACTGTAAAAAGACAAAGAAGGGTTTGTTTGCAAAAGCAGGCTCACTCTGTAGGTTACTGGGCTGAGGAGGGAAAGGGAGGGATTAATTAATTTTTTCAAAATTGAATATTTTATGCATAATGTATTTTGGATATATGAATTTTGAATACATGAGCATTAGCCATTAACCAACCTGTCAATCCCCAAACACACTGCTGTCGAGTTGGACCCGACTCAGAGCGACCCCTCCTTGGGTTTCTGAGGCAGTATCACTACGGAAATAGATTGCCCAACCTTCCTTCCGAGGAGTGGCTGGTGGGTTTGAACTGCCAGCCTTCTGGTTAGCAGTCAAATGCCTTAGGCAGTATGCCACCAGAGCTCCCCAGCTTCTTCCAAATCCCTCATTTTGTACTCCTCAGAAGAAAAGGGGCACTTATTTCAAACACATAACCCTGACAAGTGTGGTGAAGTGTATGAGAGCTTAAATTTTTAAGCACTTGGGGTTATAGAAGACTGTGGTCTACAGTGGGAGCCATAACTCCATTTTGAGGCCTGAAATAAGTTTCAGATGTCATTTGGGTTTTCTCTGACCATTAAACCAGCATTGTGGCTATGCACAAACAAGTCCCAGGACAAACCTAGGGAGGGACAGTTTGCCTTCAAGAGGGCTATGGTTGAAAGCAGATTATACTCTCACAAAGAACAAGGGAACTTGACTGAGCATGTCCTTTTCTAATTTAAATTAAGGTTGGGGTCTTGGTATTGTGTAGTAGCCACATTGTGGCTAAGGCACAGACTTCATGGTCATGTGTCACAGCCTATCTGGATGACTACCTAGCCAGGTAGTCAAGGCCCAGAACCAATCCTGTAAACCTCTCCTATCTTCAAATCCTCATCATGGTCTTTACCTTGCTTCTGTGGTCCTGTCTGTAACAGGGACGAAACTATCAAAAATATCGACCATCAATCATGATTTTGTGATGATTTAAAATCATGTAATTAGCCACATGGCCATGACTCAGAGGACTCCATTTGAAATACAACCAAATGCGGGTCCCTGCCCAGTGCGCAGTCAGGCCAAAACAGTTTACACCCCGAGTGATTAAGAGGGAGAAAATTATTTACTGCAAAGTGGCAATGCAAGGAGACGGGGTCTGTACCCAAATATGACTCCCCAAATCTAAACTGAATTATAGTTTTTGTAAGTTTCAGGAGAGAGGGTTATACACATTCATAAAAATTTCAGGAATTTGGGCATGAGACCATTGACAATTGGCTGAAATTTCCATCACCTCAGTGTAAAGGGACAATTGTTTTTTAATGCAGTGCACTTGCTTACCAGATGAGTCACACTGTCTTCCTGTCATCAGCTGATTGGTCTTAGGCAGAGGGGAGAGTATCAGTTCCCAGAAACTCTGTTCCTGTTCATCTCACTGCACATGTGCACATGTCCATGGGCCAAGGTCACTTTTCAAGTTGTCTCCCGAAACACGTTAACATACTTATCACCTGTTTCTAGGGGATAACATGGAGACAATGTGTAAATTGACCTTTGATTCCATTCAGTTCTTAAGGAACTAAGTTATCATGTTTACTTATCTTCCTTCAACAGGGGATGTAGGCTAAACTTTGACTCCACCAGGTTTCACATTCAGGTTTCTCAAGCTGATGGTTTCCCTCATCCAGGATGATTGTCTTTGTCTGTGTCCTATCTAAGGCTTAATAAAAGTGTCTCTATTGAACCATTTGAATTTGGGGTGTCTTTTCCCCTAATACAGAAATCAGTGGACCCACTGCTGAATAGATAAAGCCCTGCCCTACATAATTTATTGGTGACTTCCAGGAGCATCAGCCACAAGATGTTTTAAAAATAAACATATCTTTACTATCTAAAAATATATTTTTAAATTCCCTACAAAAGATGCTATTCTTTCTTTTCCCCATTAATTGATGCCAACATTCCCATCACCATAGAGATTGCCCCTTCCTCAGAGCAGCTGGTGGGTTTAAATCACCAACCGTCTGGTTAGCAGTGAAAGGCCCCAGAGACTGTGCCACCAGAGCTCCTTATAAACTCTCTCAAACCAAACTTACCACTTCCCAGTAAATGATTCTCTTCTCCTCATCTCTCCTCAGGTGACCAACCACTAATGACCAATAATGATTGCTCTCTATATTTACATATTATCATTACAAATAAATGAGGTATTTGTCCTTTTGAAGCAGTGAGATGTTTTTGTTCTTTTTTTTTTTTTCCTCTCAAAAAGAAGAATTGGAAAAGAAAAAGGAAAACTAATGCTCTGGTGGCATAGTACCTAAGGCATTTGACTGCTAACAACAAAGCTCAAACCCACCAGCCCTCTTCAGAAGGAAGACTGGGCAATCTACTTCAGTAGAGATACCGCCTCGGAAACCCAAGGAGAGGTCAATATGAGGTGAATCAACTTCAAGCCAGTGACCTTCGTTTTTTTCTTGTTTGTTTATTTATTTGTTTGTTTTTAATATATAGCTCTTTTCACTATACCTTTAAGAGGAAAAAATGTTTCAGTCATGTTTCTGATTCTGTGTCTAAGGCATTTGACTGCTAACCAGAAGGCTGGAAGTTCAAACCCACCAGCCACTCCTCAGAAGGAAGGTTGGGCAATCTATTCTGTAGTGATACAACCTTGGAAGCCCAAGGAGGGGTTGCTATGAGTCGGGTCTGACTCCACGACTCTATGGTAGTGTGTTGCGTTGTTGTTACTCATAAAAAATTAACAGATAAAATCCACAAAGTTCTCCTTCCTTTACAGAGGCTCACTAGGGGGTGGTTCAAACTGCATGGAGAGACACTGTCAGGGGGGTAACACCAAAATGACTGTCCAAAAAAATTTTGTGCAGTGTTTCAGCAAAAATTTATTTTTTTATTAAAAATATCCCTGCAGTTACAACAAACAAAATTCATAAGCCCAGCTTATTTGTGCCAATATACATACAAAGCTAAAACTCTATACTAGTTTACTTTTTGAACCTTCTAATATGCTCTGGTGGAAGCTCTGGTGGCATAGTACCTAAGGCATTTTACTACTAACCAGAAGGCTAGCAGTTCAAACCTGCCAGCCACTTCTCAGAAGGAAAACTGGGCCATCTACTTCCATAGAGATACAGCCTCGAAACCCAAGAGTTCACTATGAGTCTAATAGACTACATAGCAGTGAGTTTGGTTTGGTTTTTAAGGAGCTCTGGTGGTGTGGTGCCTAAGGAATTTGACTGCTAATCAGGAAGTTGGTGGTTCAAACCCATCAGCCACTCCGCAGAAGGAAGATTGGGCAATCTACTTCTGTAAAGATTTACTGCCTCAGAAACCCAAAGGGGGTTGCTATGAGTTGGAGTCAATTCAATGTCACCAAGTTTGGTTTGGGGAAATCTGGTAGCATAGTGCCTGAGGCATGTGACTGCTAACCAGAAGGCTGGCAGTTCAAACCCACCAACCATTCCTTGGAAGGAAAACCAAGCAATCTACTTCTGAAGAGATACACAGCCTCAGAAACCCAAACAGGGGTCACTATGAGTCAAATAGACTGACTACACAGCAGTGTTGGTTTAATATGCTCTGGTCAGAGCTGTCATTGTTACTTAATTACAATGATGCTTCAAATCACATGGTTTCATCTGCATGTGTTACAAGCACACAATGTTTTTGTTGCTGCCAGTTTTCCTATAAAACCCACGGAGTTGATTCTGACTCATAGCAACCCCTATGAAGTTTCTGAGGTGGTAAATCTTTATGGAAGTAGATTGCCTAGTCTTGCTTCTGCACAGTGGCTGGTGGGTTTGAACCACCAACCTTCTCATTAGCAGTCAGATACCTTAGGCACTGCACTACCAGAGCTCCTAGTGTTCTTACAGTTGCTGATTTTGTCAAATTTTCC
Source organism: Orycteropus afer afer (assembly GCF_000298275.1). Classification (NCBI taxonomy): domain Eukaryota; kingdom Metazoa; phylum Chordata; class Mammalia; order Tubulidentata; family Orycteropodidae; genus Orycteropus; species Orycteropus afer. The sequence continues at coordinate 6,914,292 of NW_006921758.1, forward strand.
GGTGTTTTAGCTACAATATTGTAGTAATCACTATTTGTGAACCTGTATCAGTAACTTTTCAGAATGAAGTAGTAATTAAAGAGAAAAAAAAAAAGGCTTCCACACAATTACTAATAATGTTGTAGTGGAGCTGAGTGGAATCAAAGTTCACCCGGCATCCTCGGTTGGAGGCAGATAAGTCAGTATGATAACTTAGTTCCTTAAAAACTGAATAGAATGAAAGCTCAACCATCACCCCCACTCTGGTTAAGACAGATAGGCAGACACAACATCTCATGAATCAAAGCTCAGTCTGTATCCTGCTTGCATCCTGTTACCTGTTGGAGGCAGGTAAGTAAATAAGATAACTCAGTTGCTTAAGAACTGAATAGAACAAAAGGTCAATACACACATCATCTCCATGTTATCCCTCTAGAAACAGGTGATAGTTATGCTAATGTGCGTTTCAGGAAACAACTTGAAAATCAACTTTGGGACTTCCTGTAAGATGGAGGAGTAGGCAGACAAGTGACACAGACCCTTTTCAACAAAGAAAAGAAAAACCACTTGACAGAGATATAGAAGATAATCCTAGAACCCTGAGCTTTGAAAGGAACTATACAGAAGTGGATTAAGCACCAACTAGTGGAAAAACCAGAATAAAAACATGAGTACAGAGACGGTCGGCGCAGCAGACTGTCAGCTACTCTGACGAGACCAATAATCTGAATATTTCCAAGTGGTGTTGGGACCTGAGAATTGACCTAAAGATCAGTCCCAGTCACCAAGGACTGCAGGGACAACTGCTCTGGTGGCCTATGACTAGGAAGGGAAATAGCAAGGAGGGAGGCAACCTGAGCTGTGGACTTTCTGCTGTCCAGAGGGTGCAGCCATCTTGAT
>NW_006921758.1:6915505-6916305 GCF_000298275.1 Orycteropus afer afer
AACACAAAAATGTCACAATGCCTCGGAGACAACAGAGCATCACAGTCCACACAAAGAAGCAAGATAAAGCAGGAGAAACAAGGGACAAGGATACACACCTAAAACACATCCCTGAGGAAGACACAGCATTGGAACTCCCTGATAAGGAATTCAAAAGAATTACATTTAGGTATCTTCAAAAGATTGATGTCAAGGCATCAAAAGATCAATTATAGTGTAAGGCTTGAAATTCAGATTCAATACTATGTGCTGCACTGACGACATCTGGTAAAATCAAGAGGGCTTCAAATGGCTTAACTACAAGTTCTCTTGCCAACTCTGCTCCTGCTGATAAGGTCCCCAAGCCAAGGAACCCTCCTCATCATGGAGACCTGGCATGTCTGCTTATCCTTACATAGTGGACTTCAGTTCCCTATTAGTTGGATGAATTATCCAAACAAGCCAAATACTTCCTCCTATGGGAACCAGGGGTCGGTCACCTTATCCGCTTGTTACTACAAAGTTTGCCTCCCAATGTCCCTGCCTGTTCACTCTGTTTCCAAGTGTAACCTCTATGTAGCCCTTCATGGCGTACAAGGTCCTCCTCCCTCTGGCTGTAAGTATATGTGACTGTATACTGCTGTCTCATTAGTCCAGTTTTGTTTGTTAAGTCATTCTCATATAATCCTAGGACCAGAATCCATCACTAATGAGATGTGATCAAAATACATATTCATAAATTCCAGGGATTAGGACATGGTCATCTGTATTAGACTGGGTTCTCTAGAGAAACAAAACCAGTAAAGCTTATATATATATAT
>NW_006921758.1:6918010-6919691 GCF_000298275.1 Orycteropus afer afer
TTCACGTGACCTAGAATTCTTCTGTCTATATAGATCAAGTAAATATTTAGTAGGCTTGCCATGTATTTCACTACGAGGAATACCATGAGCAAGTAGCCAATGCCATAATTCCACACAAGTCAGACTATTATGATTACTTTTCTGACTCTGCTATTCATTATGGTAACCATGCCCACCTTGCCTTTGTCAATTAACTGCTGCCACTTGGCCCCTACTACCATGGGTTCCAATCAGCTCCATCGTAGCTAAGTGTCTTAGTTCAATTAGGGCAGTTTCCACTGTCAAATCAGGTTTACATAAAACAGCAATCACAGCAGTCTTCAAGGATAGTAGAGCTAGCTCCCTTCACAAATTTATTCCTCATGGTACTGGTGAAAGACAAGTCCTCTGGACTCTCCATTCCTGGCTCTAGGGGTCTAATCTGATAAATCCATTCTAACAGGCCAATTTCCCTAAGCCTCTGGATACCTTCTTCTACATTATACCATAGCAGGTCTGGTACTTCAACTTGACTTAAGGTAGCCCACTGTATAATCCATGCTTCAATAAACCAAGCAAATAAACTATTAGATCCTTTCCTAACCTCTCATGCTGAAACACTGAATGAAGAATCCATACTTAGGGGATCTAAATCAATAAACTCAGACTGATCCAATGTTACATTCCTTGCACCATTATCCCACACCCTCGGTAGCCATTCCCATGCATATTCTCCAGATTTCTGTCTGTACATGTTAGCAAAATCAAGTAGGTCTTTTGGGGTATAGTGTATCACCTCCACAGTCACACTTTCTATTTTACCTTTTGGGGCTTGCTTGGACTTACTTTAGTTATAGGTCTAGCAGCAACAATGGGTGGTTGAGGCAGTTCCTGAGAGCATTCAGGAATGTCTTCCATGGCCTCTGCCTCAGACAATGAGCCAGAAGGACCAGTTTGGCTAATCCCATCAAACTGAGGTGGAGAGGATAATGGCTTTACAGTAATCCCTTCAGATGGGAGGGATTCAACAGAATTTACAGCCTCCATATCCTAATCTTCCTTAGTATCTCTGTCCATATGTCCCCATTCCAGGTTTCAGGATACCATTTTTTCCCAATCAATGCCCTCACTTTAATGTCAGACACCATTCTGGGTTGGCAATTTAATTGATGCTGTAATTCAGTCACCCTTACAATAAGATTCTTGGTTTGGTCTTCAGCAATATCAGCTCTGTTACTAAAAGATATAAGGCATTCTTTCAGAGCACAGCTGGAAGCACTGAGGTCTTTTATGTGGCACTTAAGCCAAGACTCAGCAGCTCTGAGCTCATCTCGCTCTTTTACCACTTTTTTCTAGTTTAAGTAGGACCAAGCAACCAGCTTCCTTATACTCCTCATGCTGACAAAATTGCAGAAAAGTGTCAAATATTCGATCACCCAGAGCCTCACTTCTCACAAGTACTTGATCCATTGGTGGTGCTATTTCATGTATTAATGTTGCCACCTCATGCCACAGATTAGCAGGGCCCTCTTTACTAACAGAGGCAGGGTCACTTGTGTCTTTAAGATTAATCAAACTGGAGAACCAATTTAGAAAGCCCATCCTTATGATTTTGCCTCTCTAGAACCACTATCAGTACCAAATGTGTTAGACTGGGTTCTCTAGAGAAACAAAACCAGTAAAGCTTATATATATATATATA
>NW_006921758.1:6919816-6927726 GCF_000298275.1 Orycteropus afer afer
TTTTAGGAAAATGGCTCTCACACTTGTAGAAGCTGGCAAGTCCAAAGTTCCTGGATCAAACGTCAAGCTGGAGGCTTTTCCACATCAAGCTGGAGGCTTTTCCAGACTCTTGCAGCCTCAGGGACTGAGGAGCTCAAGGCTGGCAGGCAGTACACCGGCTGTTGACTCCAATGGATAACGAATCCAAGATCTCCAGGCAAAATGGTGGACTGTTCACTCATGGACAGTTGTAGGCAACACAATAGAATCCCCATCCACAGAAGAATGTCTCTTTTCCAGGAATGTCCATAGACATACTTCTGGAAGCAGGCTACACCCCTAGGGAAACTCTCTTTCAACAGATTGCCTGCTCAAAACATAATCATCTGATCCTATCATGGGAATAACCACATCACAACATCTTAAACCACACAGAATTGTGGTCCAGCAAATTGGCACACAGCTCCAACTTTCACAACATCTTTGGAGCCATTATTCTGCCTACCATACAGGACCGTAAGAACACTTGCCCAAGAGATAAAGTCTTCAAAGCCTATTAACTATATAAACATTCTTGAAAAGATAACCTAGAGCAAAGAGTAGTCTGTATTTTGCTTTGCAAGACATGGAGAAATATAAGAAACTCAGGAAAAATTGTATCCCAATACTCACCACCACTTGCCACCCTCACATATCTACATAAGAAACTCAGTAAGGATTTTAGTTGTTTTAAATTATATATTTTTCTCATCCTGATTTTTTTCTTTCTTAATATGACATGTAACAGAGTGAAATTCAAGGCTGTCTTGGTTTATAAGGGTTTAAATGGCTAGATAATTCCTTGTATCTATGGAGGAGAAATCAGATCTTTTTAACAAAAGTTTCATAGTTTAATCAGAGACTGCTTCATTAATCCTCATTCACTTTTAGAGTTCAATGAAAACTTAAAGGAAACAAAGCAGTTTAAATAACTCCACAAAGTTGGTTTGGTGGCCAGAATCGGGGTAAGGATCCTTTGATATTCCAGGGTTAAAAATTTTTTTCTATCAGGAAATTCTTCATATTTTACCTTAACTCTTACTATTTGCTGCCTTAACCCATTTCCTCTTAATCTATCCTCAGGGATATTTCTTTCATATGATTTCACATTGTCCAGAAAAGGACAAAATAAAAGATACTCATGATACCTCTCCCTAATAAATTGTTCTAAAAGAAATTTGTCCTGCTATTCTTATACCAAAGTCATGAAGAAAAGTCTTTGGCAAATTTTAGTTTTCCTGTGTGGATAAATTCTATCCATGTAAAGTTATTCTCACTGGAATGAACTAAGAGGTGTTTATTATCTGTGGAGAAATATTTGCATTTTTATATTTTATTTATAATAGATGTTGAGATCGAAGTTCCACTGACAGACCAAGGTAAAAACAGAGGATAAAGATAGTATTAGACTACATGCAGAATTTACAAAGGAGTAAGCCGAAAATCTACTGTATGACTTGAAATCCTTTCATGTATATCAAGATCATGAGTATGTTTTCTTTGGAGGTAGCTGTTACTCCTCTGTGAGCCCCACTTCTTCAACATCCCAATAGGGTTAGGGGAAATCCTGTCTGACCCTTGAATCATGGCAAAAGGGAGCTTCAAGAAGATTACTACGAGGGTAGAACAATCCTCCTAACTGATTTGGAGCAGACCTGGTGGTGCAATGGTTAAGTGTTTAGCTGGTAACCAAAACATCAGTGGTTCAAATCTACCAGCTGCTTCACGGGAGTAGAATGTGGCAATCTGTTTCTGTAAAGACTAAAGTCTTAGAAACCTTATGGGGGTTATACTCTATCCTATGGGATTGCTATGAGTCAGAACTGATCAATGGCAATGCGCTAACTGATTAGAAGCAAGACAAAGAGTTTGCTGTTGAGATCAGCTTTTATTTCCAAAGTTTGTCTATATGAACAATGTGTTTCCTATGGATTACAGGGAGGGGCCCAGGGTCACTATGTATGCTTGTACAAGTTGTGTGCTGTCAAGGGTACAACATCTGATGGCAGTAAAGAGTGTGGGGACAAGATTCATTCGCATAATAGTCATCATAATTTATTTAAAAAAAAAAAAAAAAAAAAGACCTGTTGCCATCATTCCAACTCATAGCATGATCATAGACTTGAATATTAATTTTTTGGTAGATGGCAGTAGAGGATCTTGTTCAAACAAACCCAATATATATTATAACAACTTCCCAGCAGATAAAAACAAAATATCTGGAGGAATGGGTACCCTTTTCTGATAAACACAAAAGAACTACATGGGCATACAAAGCATCATGAGCTTGCTTCATGTGAGAGAGCTCCAATGTAAGATGTTGTCTAGAAACCATTTCAACAGGGCTACCTGGAGAAGTTAATCATACCACACCAAACATAAGCCAGAGGTGGAACATCCGATTTCAAGAATGTGTAAAAGGAACAAAGAAGGGTGTGCATCTTAAGGCAACCACAGATAAACTCTCAACCATGAGAGAAAAACAAAACAAAAGTAAGCATCTCAGGAGAGCTCATTTTAAATATTGGCAAACCCTGTCTAGTAGATATTAAGTAAGACTTTTCTCTTCACCTCTCCTCTCTCCTTCCTGTTTCAACTATCAGGTCAGACACTGATAGGTAAGATGGAATGAATGATGGAAGCACACAAGTAATACGCTACCAGAGTGGTTGAGAAGTCCCAGAGGAATGATGCTTCTCAAACTTCTCTCATAGATTCAGAACCCCCTATCATGCTTAAATGACTTCTGCATAACCCCAAAATACATTTTACACACACAAAAATTATATAAGGTTTCTTCAATCACTAAACAGAGCAAGCTAAATCCTAAGAAGGAAATGTAAAGAGCAATGAGCTTGAAAGAGGAAAGAAAACTAAAAAGTAAATAGGAATAAAGCAGCATAAATGGAAACAGATTAAGACAGACAAAAGAGCCAGATTTCCAAGTAGCATGAAGTGGGTTGTTTGTATTTTTTTTTTTAAACTTAACTACCTCATGGTAGAGTCCATGAAAGCAAGATGGCTGACAGGTGGACTGTCACAGCCTCTAGTGGTTATCTAGTACCACTAATGTGATCATAAGCAGTTGTGCTATTCTGGGACATGTAGCATGGAAGATCAGCTGGCAAGTTAAAAAGCAGGGAAACAGCTAGGCTAGAAGCTTTGAACAACGTCAACCACTGAAATACAGTCCAGACCCAGGAGGGCACTGTATCCAAACAAACCAAAAAACAAGCAAAAACCAGAGGTTTGCCAAAATCACTATGTCCAAGCCAGGACAGCATATAATGTATTTGAAAGAAACAGGTAACTTTGAATAAGAGCAGTCTTCCAAGGAGGGTAAGCCTGACCCTAAAGTGTGCTAAGACTTTAGAACAAGTCCGTTGATAGTTTTAAAGGAATTCGTTTTCAGATGCTCTACTCTTTCCTACAACTGATTTGAAAATGTGCTCTCTCCCCACTTCCCACATAACTTTTACAAAAGAAAGATCTACCTCTCACCCATCTCAAATCTTAAAATGGCTCCAGAACCATTTATAATGCTTCTTCAATCTCTAAATTTTGGTAAATTTTGAAATTATATTTTACACAATTTGATCTTTACCAGCATTTAGAGACAACTCAATAATTCCTTTGATCAAGGTCCCATAAATAGTTGCACATATATACTCCTCAATGAAGTAAGAGATGCTTTTCTTGCACATTTTTACTTATTTAAAATAACTATCAAATGTTTCACTGTATCATTTTGAGCCACTGCAAACTATTGATAATTACAGTGACAATTCAATGCCTAAGAAATAATTAAACATGAATTATCTTACTGTTACAATAAAAAAAAGTAATTTTATTTATGATCTCAAATTACATATATTTATTTTGTTGCAGCTAAGCTTACTAAGGTCAATAGAAACGCAAAAATATGCTGCATTGTGATAAAATTCTGTAGTAGTGAAATTAAAATTTCAAGGAGTGAAAAATATTTTTTAATATCATAACTATCAAAAATCCTGTCAGTGTTTTAAGACAAATATTACACTTTTGCAAAATTTTTAACTTTTGATGAAAAGTACTAAATGTCAATTCAAAAGTATGCAGGGGTTTTACCCATTATCAAAATTCTTTCAGGAGTAATGTAATCAGAAATGTTTGAAGACAATCTCTAGGGCAAGAGAGTATAACTGTTAAACTTATGAGAGACTCAGATTATATTTAAATCTTGGCTCCATCTATTGCACACATATTAACTATATTAATTTGGGAAAATTGCTTAAATGGATTCCTCAGTTTGGGGAAGGTATACATAAGAATCACCTGGGGATCCTGTTAAACTGCAGATTCTGAGTTAGTATATCTGGGGTGAAAACACCATATTCTCAGCAGTGGGTCAAAGAGGAATGAATGAACCCGTTTGAAGTCCTAGTTAAAATAATAGTACTGCCTTCATCAGGTTTAGGGCAAAACTGAAACGTTAGCAAAACACTTAGTGCCTGACTCAGAGTAGCTCCTCAGCAGATGTTAGCTATTATTATTATTCAGCAGGTATCATTTATAAAACAATTCCCCTGAGACAGCTCATGCAGGAAATCACAACACCTGGTTGTCCTTCCAGACTCAACTTTCCGTGATCCTCTCTCCCAGTCAACCCCCGGATTCTAAAGGCCTAGTACTTAATCACAGCCTCAGCTCATAATACATGTCATCTCCAACTTTCCTTCAGAAAATGTTCTAGCACTGCAGTCTCCAACTTTCTTAAACATATACTGGGCATTAGTTCTCTTTCTTGTATGGGCCACATATCCCAGGGTACATATTCTGGGTCACCTCCTAATGGTTGACATGTATTCCTTAATAGATTTCTAATTGACTATGAGCTCATACGAGCTACAAAAAAAATCCATATTTGTGCCCATTCCAAAGAAAGGTGATCAAACAGAATATGGAAATTATCGAACAATACCATTAATATCACACACAAGTAAAATTTTGCTGAAGATAATTAAAAAGTGGTTGCAGCAGTACATTGACAGGGAACTTCCAGAAACTCAAACTGGATTCAGAAGACGATGTGGAACGAGGGTTATCACTGATGATGTTAAATAGATCTTGGCTGAAAGCCTAGAATACCAGAAAGATGTTTACCTGTATTTTACTGACTATGCAAAGACATTCGACTGTGTGGATCATAACAAATTATGGATAACATTGCAAAGAATGGGAATTCTAGAACATTTAATTGTGCTCATGAGTAACATGTACATAGACCAGGAGCCTTCCATTCAAACAGAAAAAGTGGACACTGCATGGTTTAAAATTAAGAAGGACATGCATCGGGGTTGCATCCTTTCACCATACTCATTCAGTATATATGCTGAGCAAATAATCTGAGAAACTGGATTATATGAAGAAGAACACGTCATCAAGATCAGAGGAAGATTCATTAACAACCTGCAATACACAGATGATACAGCTTTGCTTGCTGAAAGTGAGGATGACTTGAAGCACTTACTGATGAAGATCACAGTCTTCCATATGGATTACACCTCAACATAAAACAAAAATCCTTACAAGTGGACCAATAAGCAGCATCACAGTAAGCGGAGAAAAGATTGACGTATTTCATTTCACTTGGATCCACAATCAACAGCCATGGAAGCAGCATTCGAGAAAGCAAACATCATATTGCACTGGGCAAATCTACTGCAAAAGACCTCTTTAATGTGTTATGGAGCAAACACTAAGGTGCACCTGACCCAAGCCATGGTATTTTCAATCACCTCATATTCATGTGAAAGCTGGGCAATGAATAAGGAAGATCAAAGACAAATGATACCTTTGAATTGTGGTGTTGATGAAGAACAGTGAAAATATCATGGACTGCCAGAAGTACAAACAAATCTGTCCTGGAAGAAGAGCAGCCAGTATGCTCCTTAGAAGTGAGAATGGCCACACTTCATCTCACCAACTTTGGTCATGTTGTCAGAAGGGACCAATCCCTAGAGAAGGATATCATGCTTGATAAAGTGGAGGGTCAGTGAAAAAGGGGAAGATCCCCAATGAGAAGGATTGACACTGTCACTGCAGTGATGAGTTGGTTCAAGTATACCAAGGATTGTGAGGACGGCACAGGACCAGGCAGTGTACTGTTCTGACGTACACAGGATCTCTAGGAGTCAGAATCGCCTCAACGGCACTTAACAACACTAGTTCAAAGTTCCTCTTATGAGCTACTCAACTATGACATAGTTCCACGGTTTAAAAACAATTTTTCTTTCCAGCTCATCTGACTTTTTCTAGAGGAGATGTTTAAAGGGAGGGGTTTAACATTTTCAGGTGATACTTGGTGAACAATCCACTGACACCCTTGCAGACTCAGCATGCTTGCTTTGGTGGTTCCATTACAGGATTTTCCTGAACTTTAATGGATATGCTCTTTTCCAACTCCTTTTCCTCAGCCACAGAGTAGTTCTGTAAACTTCCTGGGGCTGCTTCTTTCCCACAGATCAGATGCTCCCTCTCAAGCCCCCTACCTGTGGAAATGAGAAATTACTGAACTATTTTCTGGAATTTTGCCACATCAAATTGACACTTTTGATTGTATTGAGTATTTCCTCAAATAAGCCTTGGGATTTTTTTCAAGTTGAGCCCTGGAAATAGGCCTATTCAGAGATTAAAGTATCACATTAAAGTTTCAACATAACTGATTTTGAACTTGATGAAAGATTTTTTTTTCAATCTGATCTTCACAAGGCATGGATTTTCTGAAACAACCTTACTCATTTAGCTTTAAAAATCACTTTTTAAAAATCATTTAAGTAATAATGTACTTTGAAGATACTTCAGAGAAATGGAACAAAAGAAAAAAATTACCACTATTTCTATCAGCCAATGACAACCACTGTTCTTAGCATCTTTGGATTTTTTTTCTATAAGAAAAAGCAAAAGCTCTCATCCCCCATCTTCCCTACCCTCTTACACATACACAAATAGAAAAAATACACACACATGCACTTTGAAAATTAAAGGAGGGGAAAATAAAAAGGCCAAATGTGATTTCCTGACTTTTACATCTTTTGCAGACATTTGTGCTAATTATGCAACAACCTTCATTTCCTCACATCACCAAAGAGAGTAAGCAGTTTTCTGAGCAGGCTGAGGTGGTCTTACCTGTCCCTCTGACTGTCTGCTAAAGAAATCTCCAATCCTGTCCCTTGCTTTTGCTAACTAGACAGACTTCCTACAAGTTCTGTCCTTTGGATGGCAGCATGATCTGTAACGCCTCACTGCTTTTTCTCCACCAAGTAATGCAGTTATCAAAACTTAGAAAGAAGAAGAAGAAAATATTTTAAAGTTGAATTAGCTAAGAGAGGGGAGCTCCGGTGGTGTAGTGCCAAAGGCATGTGACTGCTAACCAGAAGGCTGGCGGTTCAAACCCACCAGCCACTCCTTGGAAGACTGAGCAGTCTACTTCTATAGAGATACAACCTCAGAAACCCAAGGAGGGGTCGCTATGAGTCAAATGCAACTCCAGGACTCCAAGTCCACGACTTCACAGCAGTGTGCAGTGCATTGCATTGTTTTCTTAGAGAATGCTAGTAAGTTAAGAAGGAGGAAGGGTCATTGAGGGTGAGGTGTGGAAAATAGGGAAGCCAGAATTTGTCTGTGGAATCTAATTGTTTCCAGCCACAAAGACAGCCCACAAGTAGGGTTATAAAAGTCATAGCTCACAACAGTTACTTTCAAGAATCGATGAACAAGATTTGTTCATTTAAGATATATGCACACCGATGTTCATCGCAGCACTATTTACAATAGCCAAAACTTGGAAACAACCTAGATGTCCAACAACTGAGGAATGGATAACCAAACTTTGGTACATTCACACAATGGAA
>NW_006921758.1:6929067-6930285 GCF_000298275.1 Orycteropus afer afer
CCACAACCATGACTAATATATATTTATAAACATCCCACTTGGTGCCACTGGGATACAGAGGTGAATAAAACAGGTAATTCTCATTCACTTATTCTGCCCTCATAGATGTTATATTCTAGTAGAAGACAGGCAATTAAAAAGTAAGCAAATAACTATATAATGTAAATGTTGGTAGTGATGAAGGCTATGAGGGAAAATAAAACAGGGTAAAAATACAAAAGAATGTGCTGCTATTGCTCCTGTTGTTGATCTTGTTAGCTTCCCCGGAGTCGCCACACCCCTCTCCAGACTCATGTTAATCCCATGCACAATGGAACCAAACATTGCCTCACAATACTAAGGCAACCCTGGAATACACCACTCACATAAGCTCTATTACTCCCAACCAAATTCCAACAGTCTTCCTTGTTAGGGGATACGGATGAACTGCTGAAAGAACCCATTAACCAACAACACACCCAGTGGCCTCCAGGAATAAGTCCAAGAGAGGAAAATTATCCAGTGCTGCTAGATCGGAAATACTAAAGTGGGTGGCTTTAAGAAACAAATTTTATTTTCTCACAGTGTAGGAGGCTCAAAGTCCAAATTCAGAGCACCAGCTCTAGGAGAAGATTGTGTCAGCTCTGGGGGGAAGGTCCTTGTCTCTTTTCAGCTTGTATTCCTAGGTCCCTTGGAGATCATGTGGCATGTATCTTCCTCATCATTGTGCTTGCTTGATTAATCTGTTCTTTTATATCTCAAAAGGGATTGATTCAAAACACACCATATACTAATACCACCTGCGGTGTAGTGAATTACCTGGGATGGCTTTTCTAGCCATAAGTCTTTGTAAACTCTGTGGTGGAATTTGCTGTGAGCAACTGAGGAGCTCTTGATTGTGAAAGGGTATTTCTGTGGGCGTGGAACAAAGCAATGGTCTGGGCTTTCTCTCAGGTGCTTAGAATTCTGACGTTATGATTGGCTAGTTTGGCCACTCTTCCTGGCTCAGAGGCAGGACTCTCTCTCTGACTACTCAGTGAGAAGGACGCACTGCTGAGAAGAAACGTGCTCCTGAAAGAGACACCGAGGGACACACACTGCTGGAAGAGAGACTGTGAGAGACTGATGGGTGAGAAACGGCAGGAAGCAAGAGACTGAGCATTTTTTTCTGAATTTGAATTGTAATCTGGCGCTTCCCTAATAAACCCCATAATCTGTGAGTTCTGTGTGGCCACTGCA
>NW_006921758.1:6930445-6940356 GCF_000298275.1 Orycteropus afer afer
CCTACTTCCGTAGTGATACTGCCTCGGAAACCCAAGGAGGGGTCGCTATGAGTCGGGGCCGACTCGATGGCACATAACAACAACAACAACAAGGAGAGAGGTGGTAGGTGCTTTGGGAGGAACGGTTGGTGAAAGGACTAGAGGGAGGCGGCATGTCTGGCCTTGGAGGAATAGGCCTTGGGTTACTGATGGTGATCCTGTCTTCCTCTTGTGGGGTTAGAGGAAGTCAGAAAATGTGGCCTCCTTGTCCTTTTAGCACCACCTAATTAACATAACAAAGAAAACTCATTTCCAAATGGGATTATAACACAAATATCAAAATCAAACTCACTGCTTTCGAGTCGGATCTGATTCACAGTGACCCCTCCTTGGGTTTCCAAGGCAGTATCTCTAAGGAAGTAGACTGCCCAGTCTTCCTTCTGAGGAGCGGCTGGTGGGTTTGAACCACCACCCTTCTGGTTAGCAGTCAAATGCCTTAGGCACTATGCCACCAGAGTTCCCAACACAAGTACAGGGGTTAGGATTATAATATATATTTTTGGAAGACACAATTCAATCCATAACAGGGGTAACAAAATGGATTGGAAGATGAAAAGTCTAGCATTCCATTGGAATTCCTGAATTATCTGTTTTTCTTGGTCTACTGGCTCCTTCTGTTCAAACTATACCAGCCCCATAATTTTTTTAAAAAATAATAAAACACAAAAACATGACATTCTCTAAAGATTTTCTCAAGTCTTTTTCTCTTTCCAAATGTATCCCCATGTTTTATTTCAGCCAGTACTCTTTGCAAAGGCTATTGACCTTTTAATGAAATCTAATGGCATCTAATTCTTCTTAATCTTCCTGACTTCTCAGTCACCTCTGGTCAGGGTCTGTTTCTTGAAACTTTCCCCTCTCTGCTGCCTTAACAGGGCCCCGTGGTTTTCCTAGGGCCTCTCTCAACATTTTTATGGCTTCTTTTCCCCTCCCCACTAACACTGAAACTCAAAATGATTGTATTTCAACATTCTGTCTCTGCACCATCTCTTTCATCTCCCTGTACTTCCCCTCTTAGAGATCTCATCCACTCCTGGAGCACTCTTTTTCCCTTCCAGTCCCAAAATGACTTCTGTCTTTTATTTTGTTTTGAACCCTTAGCCTTCCAGTGTCTTTATCTTCCCTCCTGGATGAGTTATTGTTGCTAGTTGTCCTTGAGTCCGTTCTGACTCATGGATACCCCATTGTGTCCCCATGTTAGAAGTCCCTGAATGGCACAAATGGTTATATTTTCTATTCAACTACCAGCCAAGAAGTTGGCTGTTCAAACCCACCCAGAGGTGCCTCAGAAGACAGGCCTGACAATCTGCTTCCAAAGGATCACAGCCCTGAAAACCCTACGGAACAGTTCTACTCTGCACACATGGAGACAACATCAGGACCTACTTGAAGGCAACTGCAACGATACCCTGGAGAAAAATTCCTTCAGGCAGAAAAATCCTTTCTTATTTGCTCTTTCATTACCCAGAACAAAAGCTGGAAGGTTGAGGGGTAGTCTTCAAGATAAAACTGAGATCTAGAAAAATTAAATTACTTGGAAATTGTAATTTCTAACAGTTACTATGGGAGTTCTGGTGGCATAGTGCCTAAGGCATTTGACTGCTAACAAGAAGGCTGGTGGTTCAAACCTACTAGCCACTCCTGGGATGGAAGGTTGTGCAATCTACTTCTTTAGTGATACCGCCTCAGAGAGCTCGCTATTAGTAGGATCCAACTCCGCAGCTGTGGTTGCATTGCATTTTTTTTCCCCAAAACTGCACTTTCTGTGTGCCACTGTTCTATACACATGCATTTACTCATTTAATCTTCACAACACATGTTATCAGCTAGGCTACCATCATCCTGTCCATTCTGCAGAAAGATTATAAACCTGCCTATAGTCATACAACTAAGCAAGTGGTCATAAGATTTGAACCCTAGTAGTCTAGTTTTAAGGAGCTCTGGTAGTGTAGTGCCTAAGGCACTTGACTGATAACCAGAAGGCTGGCGGTTCAAACCCACCAGCCAGTCCTCGGAAGGAAGGTTGGGCAATCTACTTCCATAGTGATACTGCCTTGGCAACCCAAGGAGGGATCACTATGAGTCGGGGCTGACTCGATGGCACACAACAACAACAGTCTAGTTTCAGAGCCCATGCATTTAACTACTATGTTATAATACAGAGGAAGTTATTCTGTGGCCTTTTTAAAAGCAACCCAGGTCTCTTGATTCCTGGCCAGCATTTTTTTTCTAGTAGACTACGATTGCAAAATCACCTTTTCTGCAACCTATTTTTTAAAGTATTTACAACTTCAAATTAGTTATCAGAGAATCTAACACCTCTTGTAACATCCAATCAGTATTTCAGTATAATTATCTTAGATTTCTCATTTTAGTTTTCTACACACATCTATTTAGGTTTAAGGCTTTCCTATTTCTGCATGAATTTCTTTCCCATCTGTCTCCCAAAAAGAAAGTAAATTAAATTAAGTCATTGAACATTGTTCAGACAACTGTGACAGAAACTCAATAAAGCAGGAAATAAGCCAATAACATCAAGCTTCCTTTCGTTAAGATTTTCAATACTTATTTGGTCAGGCTTGAATAAAGCTAAACTCATCTAACAGCCCTCAATTTTAAATATCATGGGTCCCACATAGGTTGAATCCTTTGTCTGGCAAGGGTGCCATTTCATACTTTAAAAGCCTGAAAAGAATTTTGGACTTCAAATATTAAGAAAATATCCACGTTACAAAAAATTAAGATCAGTGTAGCCTTCTTGTCAAAGATAACCAAGTTGTTTTATTTTAAGGTGGTTTCATATTTAATTTGCCTGAAATCTCTCCCAGATATCACAGGAAAATTTTACCATTTTCACATATACAGCCCTATAGTATGTTATCATCTCCGTATTTTTTTTTTGTTGTTGTTGTTAACAGGTTTTTTTTGGTGAAAATATACACAGCAAAACAGACATCAATTCCACATTTTCTATATGTACAATTCAGTGGCATTGATTCCATTCTTTAGGTTGTCCAATTATTCTCACTAGCCCCTCCATATTATTCCTCCTCCATTAACATGAACTCACTGCCCCTTAAGCTACTTATCTAACCTTCTGAGTTATTGTCAGTATGATTCCATATAGATAGATCTTTAAAATATCACAGTGTTCAAGGCAAACAGTCTTCACTAATTAAACTAAACCACTGCTTAGTTTAAGAAGTTTTCAGGGCTGTATTTGTTTAAGGTTTAAGGATTTTCTCACAGCAATAGCTACAGGGGTTTATACAGCCTCAATAGCTCCAGAAAGTCTGGATTCCATGTCATCTCCCTAAATTTTTAAACCAGTGGCCAATATGTAACCAATAACATATTTTTTTTAGAGAAAAAAAATTAACACGTATTTACAATAGGCCATGAAATAATTTCATTTATACACTTTCTCAATATCAATGTAACAAATATTCCTATTGATGAAGAATCTTTATACAGCAGATCCCCAGGCTACTGCTGGAAAGCTACTTGCCTTCTCCAAATTCTTCCAATGGCCTATTTTTTAGCATCAGTGACTTGTGCTGGGTACAGCAGGAAATGCCAAGGAACTCTCCTCATTATCTATCCAGCAGTATAATATCAACACTTGAGCCCATAACTTTATAATAAAGTAAGTCTCCCTTCTTAAAATATTCACATATCAGCTGCCTTTGAATGCCAGAGACTCACATGGAATTTGGAGTGTGGTATCTCCTCACAATAACATATGTCTCCTTTCCTTCTGAAGACTCTCTCTGTCCCTGGCTACGAAAGATCCAAAAGCATTCATAATTTGCAGAAGAGTGGCAAACCTCACCGTAAACCAAGGAGCCTTCCTGCCTCTTAATGAGATTATGAACATCCTTTCCCTTAAAAGTTATGTTCTTATACTGACAACAGAGTTGGAGTGGGGTGCTACATATTTTCACAGAAGATGAAAATATTATATTGCTCAATAAAATGATATTCAACCAACGTGTATAGGTGTTGCTAATATTTAAGAAATCTGAGGATTTTGATCAAACACACAATCTATATTGATGTTAATTGCTGTTGTTAGTTGTCCTCAATTCCAACTCATGGTGACCCCATGTGGGCAGAGTAGACTGCTCCACAGGGTTTTCAAGGCCGTGACCTTTCAGAAGTAGATAACCAGGAGCTTCCAAGTGGGTTCAAAATGCCAGGAGTTGAGCACTTAACCATTTGCATCACCCAGGGACTCCTCTACTGATGTTAACCTAGTATATAGACAAATACAATTTTTGCACATATAAGGGAATTTCCTACAAACACACACATACAGTATTCCAAAAACCACACAGATTTATATTTACTAAAAAGAGATACTATGTCACTTTCTATGTCATTAGGTTGCATTTACATAAATCAATGATATATTCATAAGAAAGGAAACTTTATAAATTACAAAATTCAAAAATATTCAAGGTCACAGTTGATAACCATAACATAAAAGTAGAAATTAATAGCTAATTGACACCAAGACTTGTCAATTTAAAATCATTCACTCAAGTGATTTTCAGGAGATAGTATTTTTAATTGTAAACTCAGACAAGGCTTTTCTTCTTTTTGAAATTAAGAACTGTTTCTGATATAAACTTTTCAATACTAACATTACCTACTATTTGCAAAGAAATGTCACCATCTCTAATCATAGACTGTCCCGTGGTTTAATTATGCCTGCTAAAATTAGTTTGATTCCCATAGAAATCTCAAACTCCTGACCCACTAGAAAAGCCTGCAGGAGACATATTACTACAGACATTAGGACACAACCAGGATCAGCCTATAATATAAAATCAGACCCTCTGGGAAGTTTTATTATAAAATTTATGGCCTCTTTAAAGTGTGTGTTTAAAAGAAGATGAATTCTCAAGTTGGGTAACTTAATACTAACTCATACCATTTTTCCCAAACGGCATTCAAGATCAAGAAAATTGCAGACTTGCCTCTAACTTACTCTAATTTCCCTAAAGCTTATTCTTCTAAGAGCAAAGAAACTCATTTAGTCTGTTAATTAAATCTGTCCCTAAAAGATGAAGCAAAGAACATGAAGTTATAATTATAAATTTATCCTTCTATGTACCACGTTCTAACACCTAAAATAGTAAACATTTGTAAAAGGCATATCTACATTGAATCAGCTAAAATGCCATTGTTCTTTTTTTTCTTATTCTGAAAAGCCTCCAGAATTAAAAAACAAAGCCCTTACAAGAACCTCGACATACTAAAAAAGAAGGGAGAAAACGATATGATTTAAGAGTTAAATAAAATTATTCCATAGGTACCTTGAAACTCAGGCATTTTCAACAGGCTGAAAGATTAGTTTCTATATAGAGAAACATATGTTATCCATACAAATCTTTTCCTTAAATCCTAAAGTCTCATCTATTTTCTGGTTATAAAAAGTCTGCATATGGAAAGAAGGTTTAAAGCCGCTGAAACGTGAAATTCAATGTATGCACACATAGACATATGTACATAATTTCTTGAATATATAATTTTAAGCAGGATATAAAATGCCTTTGTGGGTTTTGTTTTTCCTTTTTTCAATGTTAAACAATACCTAGTTTCACAGTAACAGTTTCATGCCAGGTTTACACTTTAATAGGATTTCTTATTTTCTCCAGCCATATACAGTAGGAAGAAATTTAATTTGGTCCTAACAGTCTAAGCACAAGGCCCCAGTGGTTTTATTTACCTTTTAAACAAACTCACCCTCAAAAATTTTAGCATCTGTCAATCCTTCCATATCCAAAATTGGGCTCCTTAACAGATGACATAGTAGAGCACAAAGACCTACAGGACTTGGCTTTAAACCCTTCACAGCTCTACGATTTACAACTCGTAAGGATACTAAGAAGGAGCCCCAGTGGCAAAATGGTTAAGTGCTTGGCTGCTAATCAAAAGGTTGGCAATCGGGACCCACCAGGCACTTGGTGGAAGAAAGATAAAGACTTACAGCCTTGGAAACCCTATGGGGTAAATTCTACTCTATCCTATAGGGTTACTATGAATTGGAATCAACTAGATGACATACAATAATACTAAGGAGTCCCTGAGTCATGTAAACTGTTAACACTGCCAAAAGGCTGGCAGTTTGAATCCATCCAGAGGCGCCTAGGAAGACAGGAATGGCAAGCTGCTTCAGAAAGATCCTAACTGTAAAAATCCTATGGACATCACCATGAGTCAGAACTGACTTGGAGGCAACTAACAAGAAGTATATTAAGGAGTCTCTGGATGGTATAAATGGTTAAGGCACTTAGCTGCTAACTGCTGGAAGTCTGAGTCCACTCAGAGCCACCTCAGAAAAAAAGTCCTGGCTATCTACTCCAAGGAACAGGTAGTGAAGGCTGAGAAGCAGTGGCAGATGGCTTTTTTGGAGGGCCAGAACAGGTAGGGAAGGCTGGGAAGCAGGAGTGGAGCAGTTTGGAAGAGCTAAGGGAGACGAACTATCTATCAGTCTGTCATCCTATGGTGGTTTGTGTGTTGCTTTGAGGCTGAAGGCTGCCACTGGTGTTTCAAGTGCCAACAGAGTTACCCATGGTGGACAGGTTTCAGCAGAGCTTCCAGACTGAGACAGACTCAGAAGAAGGAAGAGGTCATCCACTTCTCACAAAGAATTGGCCAGTGAAAACTTTATGAACAGTGGTGAAACACTGTCTGATATATTACTGTAAAATGGCCCTGAAACATTATCTGATATAGTGCCAAAAGATGAGCCCCTCAGGTGGTAAGACACTCAAAATATGACTAGGAAAGAGCTGCCTCCTCAGAATAGAGCCAACTTTAACGATGTGGATAGTGTAAAGCTTTCAGGACCTCCTTTTGCTGATGTGGCACCACTCAAGAGGAGAAGAAACAGGTGCAAACATCCATTAATAATCAGAATATGGACTGTACAAAGTATGAATCTAGGAAAACTAGAAGTTGTCAAAAATGAAATGGAATGCATAAAGATTGATATTTTAGGCATTAGTGAGCTGAAATGGACCATTTTGGTCCTTTTGAATCAGAAAATCATATGACCTACTATACCAGGAATGACAAATTAAAGAATGGCATGGCATTCATTGTCACAAAGAATATTTCAAGATCTGTCCTGAAGTACAATGCTGTCAGTGATAGGATAATATCCATACGCCTACAAGGAAGACCAGTTAATACTAGTATTATTCAAATTTACACACCAATCACCAA
Source organism: Orycteropus afer afer (assembly GCF_000298275.1). Classification (NCBI taxonomy): domain Eukaryota; kingdom Metazoa; phylum Chordata; class Mammalia; order Tubulidentata; family Orycteropodidae; genus Orycteropus; species Orycteropus afer. The sequence goes on from NW_006921758.1 coordinate 6,937,721, forward strand.
AGCCAAAGAGGAAGAACTAGAAGATTTTTACCAACTTCTGCAGTCTGAAATTGACCAAACATGCAATCAAGATGCATTAATTATCACTGGTGATTGGAATGCAGAAGTTAGAAACAAAGAAGCATCACTAGTAGTTGGAAAATATGATCCTGGTGATAGAAATGATGCTGGAGATCACATGATAGAACTTTTAGTTGCAAGTATCTTTTTTCAACAACACAAATGGCAGCTATACATGTGGGCTTCACCAGATGGAGTACACAGGAATCAGATGGAATATATCTGTGGCAAGAGGCAATAGAGAAGCTCATTATCTTCAGCCAAAACAAGGCCAGGAACTGATTATGGAACAGACCATCAACTGCTCATATGCAAGTTCAACTTGAAGTTGATGACAATTAAAACAAGTCCATAAGAGCCAAAATATGACCTTGATTATATCTCTCCTGACTTTATAGACCATCTAAAGAATAGATTTGATGCACTGAACACCAATAACCAAAAACCAGAGGAATTGTGGGATGACATCAAGAACATCAACCATGATGAGAGCAAAAGGTCATTAAAAAGACAGGAAAGGAAGAAAAGACCAAAAAGGATGTCAGAAGAGACTCTGAAACTTGCCCTTGAATGGAGAGTAGCTAAAGCAAATGGAAGAACAGGATAAAAGAGTTGAACAGAAGATGTCAAAGAGCAGCTCGAGAAGACAAAGTCAGTTGTTATAATGAAATGTGCAGAGTTGGAGTTGGAAAACCACAAGGGAAGAACATGCTCAGCATTTCTCAAGCTGAAAGAACTGAGGAAAAAATTTAAGCCTCGAATTGCAATATTGAAAGATTCCATGGGCAATATGTTGAACGATGTAGGAAACATCAAAAAAAAAAAAAAGATGGATGGAATACACAGAGATACTATACCAAAAAGAATTGGTCGATGTTCATCCACTTCAGGAGGTGGCATATGATCAAGAACCAATGGTACTGAAAGAAGAAATCAAAGACGCATTAAAGGAATTGGCAAAAAACAAGGCTCCAGGAATTGACAGAATACCCATTGAGATATTTCAACAAATGGATGTCCGCTAAGAGATTTGGAGTATACCTACATGGCCAACTGACTGAAGAGATTCATATTTGTACCCATTCCAAAAAAAGGTGATCCCATAGAATGTGGAAATTATTGAATGGTATCATTGATATCATACACAAGTAAAATCTTACTGAAGATAATTCAAAAACGGTTGCAGCAGTATATTGAGAGAACTTTCAGAAATGCAAACTGGATTCAGAAGGGGATGTGATGCAAGGGATATCATAGCTAAATGTCAGATGGATCTTGGCTCAAAGCAAAGAATATCAGAAAGATCTTTACTTGTGTTTTATTGACTATGCAAAGGCATTTGATTGTGTGGATCATAACAAATTGTGGATAACATTGAGAAGTATGTGAATTCCAGAAGACTTAATTGTATTCATGACGAACCTGTACATAGACCAGGAGGCTGTTGTTCGAACAGAACAAGGGGACACTGCATAGTTTAAAATCAGGAAGAGAGTGTGTCAGGATTGCATCCTTTCACCATACTTATTCAATCTGTATGCTGAGCAAATAATCTGAGAAGATGGACAATATGAAGAAGAATGTGACATCAGGATTGGAGGGAGGCTTATTAACAACCTGATATATGCAGATGACACAACTTAGCTTGCTGAAAGTGAGGATGACTTGGAGCACTTCCTGATGAAGATTAAAGACTACAGTCTACAATATGGATTACACCTCAATATAAAGAAAACAAAAATCCTCACAACTGGACCAATAAGCAGCATCTCAATAGATGGAGAAAAGACTGAAGTTGTCAAAGACTTCATATGTTGTGGTTCTACAATCAACACCAATGGAAGCAGCAATCAAGATATCAAAAGACATGGCATTTGGCAAATCTGTTGCAAAAGACCTCATTCAAGCTCTGAAGAGCAAAGATATCTCCTTGAAGACTAAGATGCCCTTAACCCAAGCCATGGTATTTTCAATTGCTTCATACACATGTCCAGAGCTGGACAATGAATAAGGAAGACCAAAGAAGAATTGAAGCTTTTGAGTTGTGGTGCTGGTGAAGAATGCTCAAAGTACCGTGGACTGATAAAAGAACTAACAAATCTGTCGTGGAAGAAGTGCAGCTGGAATGCTCCTCAGAAGCGAGGATGGCCAGACTTCACCTCACCTACTTTGGTCATGTTGTCAGAAAGGACCATTCTCTGGAGAAGGATGTCATGCTTGGTAAAGTGGAGGGTCAATGAAGGAGGGGAAGGCCTTCAACAAGAAGGATTGACACAGTGGCTGCAGCAATGGGTTCAGGTATAGTAGAGATTGTGAGGTTGGCACAGGTCTGTGCAGTGTTTCATTCTGTTGTACACAGGGTCTCCATGAGTCAGAAATGACTCAACAGCAGATAACAAAAACAACATCTACTCCAAAAAAAAATCATCTATTGAAAACCCTACAGAGAAGATTTCCTCTGACATATATGGGGTTGCCATGAGTTAGAACAGACTGGAGGGCATCTGATGGATTAAAGCTAGTAAATTACTGCCCTTTTCCACTCCTCGGAAGGAAGGTTGGGCAATCCTACTTCC
>NW_006921758.1:6940456-6951791 GCF_000298275.1 Orycteropus afer afer
AAACCCAAGGAGGGGTCTCTATGAGTCGGGGCCGATTCGACGGCAAACAACAACAACAACAACAACATGTATTCAATGGGAATAAAAATTCCTTCACTATCTACCCTACAGGTTTGCCATGGGAGAAGATATGAGAAAATGAATGTTCCACACTCAAGGAACACAGGATCTCTGTTAAGCACTGAGGAAACCAGGGTGAATAAGATATGGACCCTGCCTTGGATATTTGTACAGAGCCTCCTGAGTTGGGTTAGAGACAGACACATAGTGACCCAGCAAAATAAATAAATAGCATCATTGACATTTGCTACCATACCTGGATCATGCCCCTTCCCCACAACAAACCCATTATCTGATACAAGGTTTGTACAACTTGCTGTTCCTCTTAAAGGCTTTTCTTCAGGAACCCGCATGATTTGTTGCCTCATTGCACCCTCACCAACCCCATCACCACCACTACCACACCCCTCAAGTCTGTACTTAGATGGAAACTTCTCAGTGAAGCTTTCCTTGACACTAATATTTTGTTAATTTATAACTTGTAGTTTTACTTTGTCTGTCTGATTTGCAATGGAGTCCTGAATTTGTAGGTGTATTTAAGATATTTTAACTTTCTTTTTTACCATTCTATTGTGGATATTTGTAAACTTACAAAAAAGCAGAGAAAACAGGTTAAGGAACCCACACTCACATGTCACTCTGCTTCAACACTTAACACATGGTCTCTGATAAATAGAAAAGTGGCCATTAAGTTAACTGAGCTCCAAGACCCAACTCCTTCCATAAGCAAAATGAAACCTAAGGCCAACCAATTAGATGCTGCTACTTCAGCTAACCTTACATAACTCAGCAAATAACGTTCAACACTCGGTTCTAACAATCAATCACGTGTTAGCTTGCTTGACTTATAGGTTTGCCTGATAGAAGCAATACCCTCCTATTCCTCAAAGGAACTCTGGTAGCCAGTGGTTAAGTGCTTTGCGGCTAACCAAAAGATTCATGGTTAGAACCTGGCTTCAGTAAGGTTTACAGGCTTGTAAACTATGGGACAGTTCTACTCTTTCCTGTAAGGACTCAAGGAAGGGCAATGGGTTTGGTTCCTGTTCCTTAGTGGAGTACCCAATCACTTTCTGTTTGAGTTGTTGCCAAAAATCATGTGCTGGAATGAAATCATCAAAATTTTATTAAAGACTGGATTTTTCTTTTTACCCATCCTTGTTTAAGCTATAACCCTCTTCGTGACTATATTAGTATATAAGTGGTAAGGCTCCGTTATTTGTTTTGTTTTGTTTTTTGTTTGTTTGTTTGTTTGTTTAATACCATAACCACAATTATATCATCAAAGCAAACCTGGCCACTCCATTTACAATTAAACCACCATCCCCAGCATTTCCTGTCTTTTTCCACTTTATTTTTCTCCATTGTCTTATTATCTTCAAATAATGCTATATATTTCTTATTTGCTCATAATCTGTCTCATCTATAGAACATAAGCTCCCTGAGGGCAAATATTTTTGTCTGTTTACTTCTCTGCTATATTTCCAATGTGTAGAATTGTGCCCAGGCATATTGAAGGCATTCAATCATTTGTTCCTGAATATATCATTCCAAGGAGCTCTGGTAGCGTAGTGCCTAAGGCATTTGACTGCTAACCAGAAGGCTGGTGGTTCAAACCCACCAGCCACTCCTCAGAAGGAAGGTTGAGCAACCTACTTCCGTAGTGATATTGCCTCAAAAACCCAAGGAGGGGTTGCTATGAGTCAGATATGACTCTACAGCAGTGGGTTTTTGTTTTTTTGGGGGGTATCAATCCATGCCAATCAAAAAAGCACATCTAATCCATATAATAAAACAGGGCAAGACCCTTTCCGGACTGCAAATGTCATATTTTTCAGATTAGTTTTTTATTATAGCAAGAGAATAGAGGATTGAAATTTTCCCTTTCCAAGAAAATCTAAGATTCTCGTTTTCTATATAATTACTTAAGAGTAGTCAGATGGCAGGACAAATGGCACTGCCGTTGAGTTGGCTCCAACTCATAGCGACCCCTCCTTTGGTTTTCAAGGCGGTATCGACGGCACATAACAACAACATAACAACAATCACTATAGAAGTAAATTGCCCAGTCTTCCTTCCGAGGAGTGGCTGGTGGGTTTGAACTGCCAGCCTTCTGGTTAGCAGTCAAATGCCTTAGGCACTACACCACCAAGCTCCTGATGGCAGGATAGGAATTTAAAAACAAAAAGGAAACATAAAAAAGAACTTAATAATTATTGCCACCTTGACAGAAAGCCATTTTACTTCCTTACAGTTCTTAGTTCCTGGGAACACTGAGAAGCAGAGCATTATTTCCACAACCTGAATTCTTATTTCCTTTAAAAAAAAAAAAAAATTACTGGGAGTACCTGGATGATGCAGCTAGTTAAGCATTCAGTTTCTAGCCATAAGGCTGACAGTTTGAACCCACCCAGAGGCACTTTGGAAAAAAGAACTGGCAGTCTGCCTCCAAAATATCATAGGCATTGATAACCCTATGGAGTGTAGTTTTACTTTGATACACATGGCATCTCCCTGAGTCAGAAATGACTCAGTGACAAATGCTTTGGGGCTTTTTTTTTTTTTTTTTTAATATTCTAGGAACAGGCACACACTAACAGTAAAATTCTCCTATTGTATCTTTAAGCAATATAGTAATAAGAGCTAACATGTAGAGTACTTACTATGCACTAGGTATTCTTCAAAGCGCTTCATAACAACTCTACAATGTAGGTAACAGATTTTATTCTCAGTTTAAAGAGGAGCATCAATGAGGAACAGAGTAAGAATCTACACAGCCAGCATCCCCAGCTAAGAAGTAAGAGATCATTACTTGAACCCCATTGGTCTGGGTCTTGAGCCTGCACTCAATTGTCCGCACTATCCCTAAAATAGCACACATCTGTGAGCTGTCAAGCTGCATTATCTATGAGGAAACCAGAGCAGTGCAGTGGCTAAGAGCAAAAACTTGGGAATGAATTTGAGCTAGAGTAGAAACCCAGCGGTACACTCACAAGTTATATGCCATTCAGCAAATTAATTAAAATCTCTGAGATTCAGTTTCCTTATTTATAGGATAGTAATCATTAAAAGACATACATCATAGTTATTAACAGGACTAAATGTGAAACTCTTTGTAAGGTATTTAGGATACTGTCTGGCTCTGAGTAGTCAATACAGCACAGCAATTAAGAGTACAGTCTGTGGAGTCAAACTACCCAGGCTGGAGTCCACCTATGCCATTTATTTGCTCTGTGATCTTGGGCAAGTTATTTAACCTCTCTCTACCTTTAATGAAAAATGGAGATTAAAAAATAATTTATGTATTTGAGCTGTGTTGTTTGCAAAGAATATGCAATTACTATGAAATCACTATGGACTGTCAAAAAAACAAACAAATCAGTCTTAGAAGAAATACAAGCAGCCTGTTCCTTCAATGCTTATTCTGGCCATTGCATCAGGAAAGACCATTGTTAGAAATGGATATCATGTTGGTAAAGTAGACAGTCAGCAAAAATGAGGAAAACATTTAATGTGATGAAGTGACACAACAGCCAAATCAATGGATTCAAACATACCAATGATCATGAAGATGCCATAGGATCAGACAACTTTTGTTTCTGTTATACATAAAGTCATCATGAATCAAAGCCAACTCCACAGCAACTAACAGCAATGTATCTCTATTTCTTCATGCATAAAATTGGTAGAACATTAGTGTCTACCTAATTGAGTTATGACAATTAAAAGCATTACTCTCTATAGTATGCTTAGACCAGCAACTAACATGATAAATTCTCATAAATGTTAGTTATTTTATTATTATTACTACCTATGTTATTCCTCCCTTAACATATTTTTAAGCCACATATGAACAATATTCCATATACCTGGATTGTTATACATTGATTAGAACATTATAATTTACATTTCCACAGATGTCCCAAGAAATAATAGTTGTAAAACTCCAGAGAACAGTGCCAAGTAACCATATCCAAAATTTACAAATGCAAAGTCTCAGGATTAGTTTCCAAACTCTTAGCTCCTGCTCCACACCACCACCACCACCACCACCACCACCACCCAGAAGCCCTCGCATCAAAAAAAAACAAAAATGCTGAGGAGGATATAGAAAATTTGTGATGAGATTTATTTGGAGCACTGTTTGCCCTGTAAGGAGTCCCACCCTCTCTTCATGAGTGCTTCCTTCTTTACCTCAAACCTATAGAGGGGCTTCCAAGGGACCATTAAGAGGATGTGAAACGTCTTGTGGGATAGGGATTTGTGTCTGGGAAAACTAAAGGGGCCTGTGGCAGCAAGATCCAGGTAGCTGTACTCATAGCATGGGCCTGCATGCCCAGAATCTGTCAGGGTCAAGATGTGTGAGGATTTTTAGGGGCCCCTGGGGGTCAAGGGCCAAAGAAGGTGAGATTGGAGCTATTTTAATCCTGCTAAGAGGACCAGCTGGGAGGATGAGGGGCCTCCCATAAGGAGAGTCTCAGGAACTTGGCACTGAGAGGACCAGGAGCTGAGGGACGTCAGCAAGCCAGAGGAGATGTCATCCACATCAAGGCAGTTGCAACTTGCAATATATGGGAATCCTCAAGAAGCTTGAGAAATGCCCATGAGATGACCATATATAAGTCTGGCAGATGATATCTCTACATATGTATTTTTATGTGTTATAAAAATGTCCATATACATTATAGAGCTAACACACAGCAAATTTAGATTAACTTCTTAGCCAAAACCAAATACCATGAGGGAATGAGTCACTGGGCATGCAGGCGTTGGACCATGGTCATGGGGGACATCCAGCTCAATTGGCACAACATAGTACACGAAAACATTGTTTTACATCATACTTTGGTGAGTAGTGACTAGTGTCTTAAAAGCTTGTAAGTACCATCCAAGATTCAACTACTGGTCTCTACTTGTCTGAAGCAAAGAAAGAGTGAAGAAAATCAAGTATGTATGGAAACAGTAAGTCCAAGGGTCTAATGGATCATAGGAAGCTCAGCCTACATGATCCTGAGACCAGAAGAACTAGATGGTGCTCAGCTACCAATGCCAACCTCTAGGAAAGGGATCAAAATTGGAGACCTTGGGTAGAGTGGTAGAAAAAAAAGTGGAAAAAAATTCAAAAATAAAAATGACCAGGATTACTGGTCTGATAGAGACTGGTGAAACCCCCAAGATTATGGCCCAAGTCACTCAGACCTGAAACTGTACTCACTTCCATGGCTTAACTCAGCCAAACAATAGACAAGTCTACAAGCTAAACAACTACACCAGGTAGATGTACTCCTTAGAAGAATCAACCCTAGGAGATCAGAAGGGCAGCATTTGTACAGGGGGACGACTAGGCAGGCAGGAACATATAGGTAAAAAGGACACAGGGAAGGGGTAACAACAGGCAGGAGGGAGAAGGAGAGCTGTTACATTGTGAGGATTATATGCAATGTAATAAAACAAGTTCACATTCACATGAAACAAAATGTGTATGAACTGTTTAATTGAAAACAAATATCCTTTGTAAAATTGTACCCAAATCACAATTAAAAGTTAAAAAGAAAGCAATACCCATAAGGAAAAAAGTTAGTTTTAAACATTTGTTAAGCCTAGAGAGAATGAAACCCCAGTCATGGAAGGTCCTTACCTCTAGTGGGGTCACCACTGCTTCTAGAGAATGGGGGAGGCTGTAAAGAGGCAGAAGAATCTGACCATGTCTCCCTTTAGAGACCAAAGGTTCTCTCCCACCTGCTCTGAACTTGGCTAAGGTGGGAAGAAGGAGCCTGCAGGAGACTCTGGCTATAGGGGTGTAGGAGGAGGAGTCGTATCTTTGTATCAAGATTGAAGTGTTAATATATGGACACTTAAGTACAGTGTTTACAACCCTAGCAGTTGTTGTTTGTTGCTGTTGTTGTTATGTGCCGTAGAGTCAGACCTGACTCAGAGACCCCTCGTTGGGTTTCTAAGGTGGTATCACTATGGATAATCTATTTAATAAGAGTGAGCAGAAAAGTTATGAGCGTCCTAGAGTTTTCTTCCAGAGGAAAGAGTTTATCACCCCACAGAGTAAATTTCACAAGGTAGTTGGGAGACAAAAATTAATTTGTATTTTGTTTACATTTTACATATTCAACACACAAGGTATCCATAAGTTCACCTTTGCCTACTGGTACCCAGTCTTCTGTTCAGGTCTGGGAATGCTCTAATAAACCTCACCCTACTTGCATGCTCTCAACCTCCCATCTTTGTCCAATTCCAGCAGATCTTACCTTGTGCCATTTCTAGGCTCATTTGTGTCACTTCCCCCTTAAGCCCTAGCCCCCAAACCCACTCACTGTTGCCAGTAAAGGTCATATTTACATGTTTGTCTGTCTTTACACATATCCCTCCCTCTGCTTACAGTGTTCTTTCCCCTCTCCTCCACCTGGAGAACACCTGCAAGACCTAATCAAGAACATCATCATCCTACCGGACACTGTCTTGATTTCTTAAGACTGCTATAAAAAATACCACAAACTGTGGCTTATAAGAAAAGAAGTCTGCTGCCCCACAGTTCTGGAGGCTGGAAGTCTGAATTCAGGAGTGTCCACAGGATCACGTTTCTGCAAAAGCTCTAGGGGAAGATAATTTCTTCTCTCTCCCAACTTCTAGCAGCTGCATCATAACTGTTGTCACATTGCTTTTTTTTCCCCCTCTGCCTGTCTTCTTTTATAAAGATACTATTAGGTTGAATTAGAATCCACCTTTCCCCAATATGAACTTGTGTTACTTGGTAACATCTTTAAAGACCCTATTTCCAAACAAGTTCACATTCACAGATACCAGAGGTTAGGACTTCAACTTATCTTTTTGGGAAACACAATTCAATCCATAACAGATACTTTCACAATCTTCACCAGGTGCATCTAGCCCCTGCCTCGTCTGTCATCCAGAGGCATGTTGCATATGGCTCTTCTACAGTACTGGTACCGTTTACACTGCACTGTATAATGTGACTGTTTCACTGGACAAAGCTGCCACAGGGAAGAATGTTTCCATGTCTAATTCATCTGGGTAGACTCATTAACTAGCACTGAAAAGACTCAATCTGTTTCTTGAAGGCACAAAAAACATTTTAGTCTATAAGTGCCTAAGGCATTTGACTGCTAGCCAGAAGTCTGGCGGTTCAAACCCACCAGCCACTCCTCAGAAGGAAGATTGGGCAATCTACTTCCGTAGCGATACCACCTCGGAAACCCAAGGAGGGGTTGCTATGAGTCTGATCCAACTGCACAGCAGTTGAGTTTTTGGTTTTGAAAGTTTATGTGTTTTTTTTTCCCAAAATCTTCCTTACCAAGTTTTCTACCTTTAAAATTTCATATTTGTCCTTGAAAGAAATCTGTATAGGGGATCAAATTGACACCAGCAACTTGAAAGGTCAGACAGGAAGTTTCGGGAACAGTAAAATTATGTTAATGAGTGAGGGATAATTTAGAAAAGGAGGGTGAGAATGGTTGCACAACCTAAAGAATGTAAACAAGGACACTCAACTGTATATGTAGAAATTGTTGAATTGATGTGTTTTCTACTATGTATATTCTTCACAGCAACAAAATTAGTAAAGATGATTTTTAAAATTTTCAGATTTGAAGTACATTAAATACTTCCAAGTACCTATTCATAGCAGTTGATTTCTGAATGAAACACAGTCTTAAAAAAAAAATAAATGAATAAAAATGAAGGCATATTACAAGAAACAGGTAACAATGGTGAGCTCCAGCTTAGAAGATTGTACTATCCATTTCTTTAATCCTGGCTGGAGAATAGCCAAAGAGGCTGCTAGGACAGCTCATGCCTGTAAGAGACTGACAGTCTGGTTCTTCCCATTTGGAAGGTAGCATATGCATCCTCTCCCTGTCAAAGCTTTGTCCAGAAGAAGCAAAGCAGATTGCCTTGAGATACAGACAATTTTCTCTGGCCTGTGCTGGGGCCTCCCTGCACAGATTTCTCTTTCATCTGTCTTCAGAGTATTTTCTTTTCTGGCCTTCAAAACCCCAGGAAATAACTTCCTAAGACTCAAACAACAGACGGAGGCAAGGCCAGTACATTCCAAACTGATTGAAGAAAGAGAACAGATGTGCACAATTCTTTAAGACCACATGTATCTTTCTCTGCTTAAGGAAAAGTTGAGCCTTTCCTAGAGGTAGAGAATTTTAATAAGGTCCAACTAAGGATCATCTGACTAACTTCTACTTTGAGAGGAACTCAAGGCACTGCTAACTACACAACATTTACACCCATTTTGTCACTGTGAGTAAAAATAATCAACAAGGAGAGTTGTATTAGAGCAACAAATGTATTTTCAAGGGAATATTCAATACAACTAAGCAATTTCCTCATCCCAAGCATGACTTATAACATTATATGTTTTCAATCTGGTTCTATCAATGCCATATGATGAAAATCCTCTCTGGTGCTCATAGTTAAGTAGCTAAGTTCATTCCTTCTCCATCTCTACTATCTCAATATAAAAGAGGTATCTGGGTACTGTTTGCACTAGAAACAGAGACTTGGAGTGGAAGAAGGGATGAGAGGGCAAAAGGTAGAGGAAAGGATTAAACAGTGACAGACAATATTAGTTGTTCACCACATGGTAAGCATTCAATAAATGTTTTCTGAATCGATACTCTGCTTGAAGATTCAAAGATACGATACTGAGTGATATTAGTCATCACAGAACACCAAAGCCCAGGAGTTTTACTATTGTCAGATGCTTTAGAGCCAGATATGACAAAATATTGCATGAGTGACTATAAACATAAGATGGAAGATAACACAATTACTGGGACATCATTTATTGGTCCACATTACTCTGTAAAGCCCCTGTGCCAAGGCTTTGGACACTGATAGGCATTTACAAGTACCTTATTATGTAGTCAAAATTACTAGAAGTTGCAGCATGACTGGATAGCATAACCTCTTCCAATTACAGAAAGAAAGCAGCATTATAATCTCTTGGGTGTAAACCAGTATTCAGCAGTATCTAAAACAAACTGTTAGACCGCCCCAATCACAGACTTGCTATATTTCCTATGGAATTTTCCAAGGATACTCAGAGTGTTCAAGCTAGCAATTATGATATTCCATTCAGATTCAATTATTCTAGTAATAACCTCATGAATAGGGAAGTAGCTTTCAATTTAAGATAAAATCAATTGAAAAATCTAACTCAACACTGTATTTCTGAACCAAATAAACTCAAAGCTGTACCACCTCTTTTATTCAGCATGACATCATTATGAATGATTTCAAAACAGCAGAGGCACTAGCAGCTTTACCTCTAAACCTAGAATTTTTTTCTTTTTTTCCCCACTACACTTTCTAGGACTCAAGAGAGTTGCAGACAGAGGGGAGAAAGTAGACTTCTGTACTGACACAGCTACCTGGCTTTTTATTCCAATTAATAAAACAGAAAGAATAATATCCTTAAAGTAAGTACATTCTAGCTGATGCAGAGAGCATTACCTACATGTTCTGTGTTAGAAACCAATGGTGATATATTACTATATCATTAGTATATTATAAGGTAGGTTTATAACTCATACTCAAAACCCTCAGTACTTCTTTCTAGAGAAGTTCATCTATAATGCCCTAGTTACAGATACCTTAAAAACTCCACCAGCTAGAAGAACTAAATTAAAACAAACCATCAAAACAACAATACTTCTGATAAGATGGCGGAATAGGGAGAAAGACTGCACAGACCCTCTTCAACAAAGAAAAAGGGGAACCAATTAACACAGACACAGAAGATAATCTTGGACCCCCTGAGCCTTTAAGTGAAGGATAGAAGTGGACTAAACCCCAACTAGCAGAAGAATTTGCATGAAAATACTAAAAAAGGAGACCTACGGAGCTGCAGTCTGGAAGCAATCCTGAGCAAGCCTGACAGCATGGCACAGACAGCTTGGAGAGCTCTGAGTGGTGGTAGGACCTAAGAATTAACCTAAAAATCAGCCCTGCTAGCCAGGGACTGCATGGAGGACTGCTCTGGTGGCTGGGAGATAAAACTCGAAGCACCAGAGAAGAGAAAGGCGGGCTGAGCTATGGACTTTTGCCTGTCCAAAGGGCGCCACCATTTTGAATATTTACAAGCAGCTTGACCATTTTGGATATTTAAAGAGACAGTGCTCTCCAAGATTCCAGGGGCTTAAGAACAGGTTCTGCTTGCCAGTAACCCTAAGGACACACTGGAGCTGGATGGCTGAAAAGGTGCAACATTCCCCTTGTGACTCTTATACCCTACGTGCCTTGGTGAATAGAGGAGAAGCCATCCCCCACTCCCACCCACCTTCTGGACTGGCAGGAACTCCATCCCAGTCTGTGTGCTCAGGCAGAGCCCAGGTGCCATGCCCTGCCCTACCCTCCCCCGATTTTTTCTTTTTTTTTTTTTTTCCTCTTTTTTCTGGTTTTTAGTTTGTTTTTGCCTGTTTTAAAAATATTCTTATTAATAATACATTTGTCCTTTTTACAATTATTCTTTATTCTTCCCCTCCTAGGTCCTAGTTTTCAGCTCTTTTTCTTTTCTCTGTCCATGGTTGCATTTTTTTTTTTTTCTTTTTTTTTCCTTGTGGTTAACCCTGTTCCTTGTTTTTATTTTTGAATTTTTCCCATTTTTTTTCTTCATCATTCTCCTTCTCTACCTTTCCTCTCTTATTGCCCTATACCCAGATATTGCAGGTTTTCTTGTTTTTTTTTCTTCTTCTTTTTCCCTTTTTTCTTTTTTTGGTTAGTGTTCCTGGATGACTACATGGTGTATTTTTTGTCCATGTGCTTTTAGTTTTTTGATGGCTATTCAGTTGTAATTTTTGTCTAACTGAGTGAGAGACAGCAACAGTCCCCATAAGACACAACTATACCCCCAAACTCCTGCAACTTCACTTACTGACTGAGAGCCACCACCTTCTTCTCCATCAACGGTCCAACGATAAAAAAAAAACACCAAGAAAAGCCTGAATCACCCTTGGCTGCTCTTCACAAACAGTTAACAGAGATCTTAATACAACAATGCCATGATGTCTCAGACACAACAGATCATCACAGTACAAAGAAGGAAGATAAAGTGGTAGAAACAAGGGAACAAGATACAGATCCAGAACACATCCCTGAGGAAAAAGCAGCATTGCAACTCTGTGATACAGAATTCAAAAGAATATCTTTAGGTATCTTCAAAGGATTGAGAGACAGACCAAAGAAAACACAGAAAAAACCCTAGAAGAATTTTGGAAGAAAATACAAAAACAAAATG
>NW_006921758.1:6957811-6968914 GCF_000298275.1 Orycteropus afer afer
GTGGTTTCCAGCCAAACAAAAGACAGGCATATGAGTTGAACATTTACCTCAAGTAGATACACTCCTTGGAGAGAACAATCATGGGAGAAAGAATGGCTGCTTATGCACAAGGAGACAGCTCAGGGGCAGGAGTGTATGGAGGGATGGACACTGGGAAGAGGTAACTATGGGGAGGAAGTGAGAGGGGAGCTATTGCATTGTGGTAAACCGTGGTCAATGACATGAGACAAAGTATATGTGAACTGCTGTATGGAAAGTGAATTTGCTCTGTAAATCTTCACCCAAGTCACAATTAAAAAAAAAATTCTTTTCCAAATTTCATGGAGTAGCTAATTTTTAATACACTTTTTATCCCACACTTGCAACTGTAACTGGTATTAAAATTTATTTTGTTCCCACTTTCTCCCTTACTACTAATAGTCTCTCATTATCTCATAACAATGTCCTCCTGAGGGTGTATTTTAAAATTCCCTAGCCCTAAGTAACACCTAAACTTCATCCACATCTCTAAGACAGAGCCTCACTCTAACTACACTTAGGAAACCCCTTGAGATGCTTTCTTAATGTGATGTCACTGATCTGTATTAAAGGATCATGTAAAAATTGATTTATAAAGCTAGAAGTTTTATTCACTTTAAGGATGCTTGGACAACCTGTTACATTTCATGTAATGGTTGTAAACAGAAGTCCAGTCCATAAATTTTATCCTGCGACTGGTTAGAAAGTCAGGGGAGAGAACAGAGAGGTATAGACTTGAACAGCTTTTTAACAAAAAGCTTTATTTCTCTTTCCTTTCTCTCCCAGTAGTTAAATATGAAGAATATAAAATATGAAAAGGAAGGAAGGGGAGGGAGAGAAAAAGGAAGGAAGGAAGAAAGGGGGACTGAGAGTGATAAAAAAGAAAAGTATACAGTGACAGAATTTCTGGGCTGTTGAAGTGGGGCAGGAGCTCGTATGGTTGTAGAACACCTTTTGGATGCTGAAGATTTGGTTAGCATAGAAGTTAATAAAATTGTAAGAAAATTCATTATAGAATTTACTGGTGGAAATTGTCTCTAGAGTTATCCCCATCTTGGCATGGCTTGCTCAACCGTATTATTCCTGATGGAGTATTGCTAGTGAGAAGCCTTCACTCAGCTTTGAACAAGCTGCCAGTAACAGCCCAGAGTGGGCTGAGGACACCTACTGGTAGTTGCCCTTGCTGTGCTGTGGGAATCCTTGTTTAGCAAGTACATAAAATTAATGGTCCTTGAGGCACCAGAGGCTCTGTGGGATAAAAAACGTTGCAAACTGCTCCCATAAAGATTTCAGCATCGGAAACCCTATGGGGCAGTTCTAGTCTGTCATAATGTCATCATGGGTTGGAATTGATTGATGGTACACAAAACAACAACAGGCAGCCCCCTACTTAGTCTTCATCTTCTAGACAATTTAGCAAGGGTTCTTCTCACTTTCCTCTGTTTTGCAAAGATCAGAGATGGCCACTTTGTCCTTGGTAGAGTTCTCCTCTAAAAACATCTGAGTTTGGTGCCTTTTTTCGTGCATTATTTCCTTAATTACTTTTTTCTATTTTTTCTTCAAACAATGAACTATTTAAGCTTTCTTGTGTAAATTTCAGCAAACTGTATTTGATTAGGAAATCCTACATGTCCTATAGGTTTTCAATCTGTTTTTTCATAAAGGACTACAAAGGACTCTTAAAATTTTTTAAAATTGAGTCTGTTTCAATGGTTATTTCTCCTTTGTCATTTCTTGTTTTGCATTTTGATAAAAAAAATTTATATTTATATTTGCCCTCTTAAGTTATATATTGGTTTATAGGTTTTAGTAATTTTTTATAAAAAGAATTTTGATTTTTACTTTAGATTTACCATTTTTCCTCATTTCATTAATTTCTGCTTTTATTATGATTTATTTGTGATACCTTTTAGTTTCCTTTATTATTTTTTAGTGTGTTAAATTCATTTATTTCCATACTTTCTTTTTAAATACTTAAGGTTATGACTTTTCTTTTGATGACTTCTGTAAATATATCACACAGATTCTAACAATGTTTATCTTTTAAGAAATTATTTAGAATTGATTTTTATATTAACTTTCACAAAAGAGTTGCATAACAAGAGTGTTTTTTAATTTCCAGGTAGAAAGGCCACATTCTTTTGCTTTGCTGTTTTGTTTGCTATTAATTCCTACTTTTATGACTATTCTCTTACTGAGATGACATGTATTCTCCATTATTAGAGTATACTCTCCAATATACATTTATGAGAACTACCTTACTGATTAAGTCACTTAAATGCTCTATGTTCTTTCGAGTATTTGCATTTAACCTGTCTTACTGAGAATAGAATTTAAAAGTCTATTATTAGTGTATTTATATCTATTTCTCCTTGCATTTCCTATAATCTCTTCTATCTATTATATCATTGTAAATTGTGACCTTTAGTATCTAAAAATGTCCTTTTATCACATTATTGCTTTGGGGTTTGATTTTTACTCTTTCTGGTATCAGTACTCTTGCTTTCTTATTGTTTCCATTTGTCTGGTATAACTATCATTTTGCTTTAGATGTCTCTCCTATATACAATTTACTGTTGGATCTTGCTTTGTAAGCCAAATTGAAAATCTGTTCCATATAATAGATGTATTAAACCCATTCACATTAATTGATAAGACTGATATATATTTGGCCTCAATTGTGACTTAACATTTTATATCATAGTTATTATGTGTATACTGTCTTCCTTCCTATGTTTTTTCTGTGGTGTTTTATTTTTAAATTTCTGTTATAATTTATAAAAAAGTTAACATTTTGTTTGAGTTCCACTCCTCAGAAGGAGGACTGAGCAATCTACTTCCGTAGAGATACCACCTCAGAAACCCAAGGAGGGGTGGCTATGAGTTGAAACCGACTTGTTGGCAGTGAGTTTGGTTTGTTTTATTTGTATGCATATTTTTATAACTCTTGTTTCTGTATTTACTATCTGTCAGTTTTTAATGGTTTCTTTAACTCCAATCTTTTGCCTACTTAAAAATCAGTGGAATTTCTACTTTCCTTTTCTCTCTGTTCTCCAACAATTTCAAATTAAATTAGGTATTTATTTCTACTTCATCAAAACATATTATATCTATATGTTATTCTATAATTCTCATCCTCATCTTCTTTTTCCCCCTTAAAACGACTTAAATATATTAATTTATCACTGCCAGTCCTTTCTCCTAAGTTTATCCTACATGTCTTAGTTGAAATAAAAGCCATCCTCTAACAGACTTTTCAAGTATGTTGTTGTTGTTTGCCGTCGAGTCGGCCCCGACTCATAGCGACCCCTCCTTGGGTTTCCGAGGCAGTATCACTACGGAAGTAGGATTGCCCAACCTTCCTTCTGAGGAGTGGCTGGTGGGTTTTCAAGTATAGCTCATTAGTAAAATATTCCCAGAGTCCTGCAATGTCCAAACTCTTTTCTGATATCCTTGCTATTTGAAGAACTTAACTGGATATAAAACTCGGTTCACACTTGGAGTTTCTTGACAATGCTTTTCATCCCTACCGTGGATTAAACTGTGTCCCCCAAATATATGTGTCAGCTTGGCTGGGCCATGATTCTCAGTGTCTTGACAGTAATTTTTGTAGTTATGTAATGAATCATCCCTTATGATATGATATCATATGATTAGACAATTAATTATAAAGGGATTAGGGTGGGATGCAAAATCTTAACTTAGGTCCTAATTTGATGTAAGGGAAGTTTCCTGGGGTGTGACCTGCATCATCTTTTATTTTACAAGAGATAAAAGACAAGACAAGTGAGCAGAGGAGGAGGACCTGATTACCACTGAGAAAGTATAGGAAGTAGGGCATATTCTTTGAGAACCCAGGACCCCTGTGTTGAGAACCTCTTAGATTTAGGGGAATACTGATACCAAGATACATGTAGATCTCCAAGGAACACAGGCCTCCATATGTTGAAAGGAGACAAGGACCTTCCTTAGGAACCAACAGAGAGCCTTTCCTTAGAGCTAGTGCTCTGAGTTCAAACTCCTAGCCTCCTAAACTGAGATAATAAATATTTGTTAAAGCCGTGACTTGCGCTATTTCTGTTATAGCAGCACTAGATAATTAACAAAACTGCCTTACTTTCTATGTTGCTTTTGAGAAGTCTGATGCCAGTCTAATTCCCTTTTCCTTCTCCCCATCCCCCACGCCAGAAAGCCATGAAGATTTTTCTACCATGAAAGTGAATAATTTTCTAGGATATGCCTCAGAGTTGATTGTTCCAGGTCAATTTTCTCAAGTAGTTGTTAAGTTCTTTCAATATAAAATTCAATTCTTATGTTTCCAGAAAGTTTCCTTGAATTATGATTTAAAATATTTTGTTTTTCTTCAAGAACCCCAATTATACACAGCATGAATCTTTTTTGCTTGTCTTCCATTTCAACGACTTTCACCCTAGCTGTTATTTATTTATTTCATTTTCACTGTCTGGGTTGTTTTTCTGCTTTTCTTCAATGTCACCTGTTATATTTTCATTCAAATATATTCTCACTTAAGCACCTTGTAATTTAGTCTTTATTTCTGATTTTTTCTTTTTTTTCTTCCATTCCTTTCCCAAGTACAAGTAATTTTAATGTTATGTCTCTCTAGTTTCATCCATTTTTGTTCTTAATTTTTGAATTCTGATTCAAGATGCTTATTAATATCCTTAAATGCTTGTTTTAGGGATATTTAAGGTTAAAGGTGTGTTACCTTTTTCTGCTTTAAGGTTTTTAGAATCTTTTATAGTATTTTTCTCCTAGGATGGACTTTCTATTTCTGCAAGTAATTTTATCTCATTCTATCTCCTATCTTCTGGGTACCATTTGCAGACACCACCTAGCTTTCCATAAAAATTTGCCACAACGTTTAAGAGAAAGTGCTGCTTAAAATTTTTTTTTTTTTCAATAAAAAAAGATGCTTATTTTTGTTCAGATGAAATTTGAAGTTTGTAGTGTTTTTATTTTTTTTGTCTTCTACTAATACCATGAACATAGGATTTGAATGGTTCATTCTTTTCTTTTCAACCTCTATTACTAGGGTGGAAGTATGAATTTCTGGAGAGATTTTTATCTAGACTGCCAGCATTAGTTTACCAGAAGTCCCCTAAATAAATAATTTTGAATGAGTAAAAGCATTCAATGATGACTTTACTTAGATGTGGAAAGTAAAAAATCTTACAACATCCAGCACATTTCAGATTTTACAAAATCTCCTGGTACAAGAATTATAGGAATTAGCATATATTAATTGAAAATTATAAAAATGTGGGTTATTTTATTAAGAAAAATAAGTTCCTCAAAGGAAAAGTGTTCAAAGTGTTAAATCTTATTTATTAGCCTGCGTTACATTCTAATGCAAATAAATTTGTCTTTCTTTTTATCCAAAGCTTAAACTAGGCCTAAAATACTCCTATTCTTTGTTAGTGCTCCTATAGTAGAAATACAACATGAGTGGCTTTTACAAACAAAAATTTATTTCCTCACAGTTTAGGACGCTGTTGTTGTTATTGTTATGTGCCATTGAGTCGGACGCAACTCATAGCTACCCCTCCCTTGGGTTTCCAAAGTGGTATTTCTACAGAAGTAGATTGCCCAACTTTCCTTCCGAAGAGTGTCAGCTTTCTGGTTAGCAGTCAAGTGCCTGCCTTAGGCACTATGCTACCAGAGCTCCTGTTTAGGAGGCTAGCAGTCCAAATTCAAGATGCCAGCTTTACGGGAAGGCTTTCTTCCCTGATGAGCTCTGGAGGAAGGTCTTTGTCTCTTCAGAGCTTCTGCTTATGGATGATATTCATGTGACTTGACATGTTTCTTCTCCCATCTCTACTCCCCCTTGCTTGTTTCATCTCTTTTTTTTACATCTCAAGAGAGATTGACTCAAGATATGACCCACACTAATTCTGCCTTATTACATAATAAAGACAACCCATTCCCAAATGGGATTATAACCACAGGTTTAGAGGTTAGAATTTACAACACCTTTTTGGGGGACATAACTCAATCCATAACAGTTAAATTCTTAAGAACGTATAAAAACACTTTTAGAAATTTAGTAGAACAATATTTACCCTATTTGAGCTGAATATTTTTATAAGACATTAAAATAATCCTTCAGTGCTTAGGACCCCACTTCATGTTCTGTAACTAAAAAGGATCAGCCATCATTGTAAAGTAACTTGGCCATAGCATTCGATCCACATTTGCAGCAAATTTTCACCCATATTGAAAACCAGATGGAATATTAAACAATTTTTTTAAGATCCAGCAGCTGTCTTCTTTTGGTGTTCACATTGTTAGAGTTAAACTCCATAGCTTGTCTGTGTTTCCTAGTTAAGTAAGAGACTAAGAAATCAGATTTTTCTGTTTTTTCCTCATTTCCTTTCTAAAATGTTCTTAAAACATTAACCGGCTTGAGAGTAAACCAAACAGTGGAAAATCCCATCCAACATAGCCTTGCAGCTATACAATAGCTAACTTCATTTCACTACACGGTATTAAAAAAACAAAACCAAACTCACTGCCATTGAGTCAATCCTGACTCAAAGTGACCCCCATTGGGTTTCCAAGGCAGTAAATCTTTACAGAAGCAGACTGCCCCCATCTTCCTTCCGTGGAGCAGCTGGTGAGTTTGAACAGAGAACCTTCTGGTTAGCAGTCAAAAACCTTAGGCACTGTACCACTAGATCTCCACACTACATGGTATACTCACAAAATATTTTACTACATAGTTTGTACACAAACTGAGAATAAAGGGCATTGAATTGTCCTCCTATATAACTTATTGCTCATTAGAAGACCATCCCAAAAGATTTGACAACTAAACTTTACCAGTCAGTAAGACCTACATATGGTTCGTCTCTTTCTGATATGCACAAATTCAGGCCCTTTAAAAGAAATAGATGGGAAATCTCAATTTAATGTCCTCATTTCAGAAGACAACTGGTAAAACAAATGGCAGAATACAAAGTAATTCCAGCTCTTTATCACTATGATTCTTTCAGAATTAAACACTTAGACCATATGATTTTAAAATACATCCATGAAAAAGCACAAAACAGAAATGCCATGCAAATTTTCCTGGAATTCAAGCTAGACTTACGGAGATGGAATTAGTCTGGGCCTTAATAAAATCAGGTAGTGTAAAGATCGATCTTTCTCATACAAAATTAAGGTATGTCCAAATCTCTCTGGTGCTTGCTGGTACTCAAATGGAAACTGTTTTACAATTAGAGTATTTGAAGAGAATAAAACAGGCTGAATGTTCAGCTGGATAACAATTTTTCATTTAATGTCACATACTTGACCAATTTTCTTAACGTTCATTTCAATACTAGGAGGCAAGAACAGCTGTAGATTAAACAGACCTACAAAACCCTCAGATTCAATTTCACTGTGAAATGTAGTCAGATATTCAGTTGCAGAAAGACATTAACCATTCTGACTCCTAGCTCAGCCCAAAGACTCAACAAGGGTAGTGTTTCAAAAGGACAGTGGAGGGAATTAAGGGACTGAATGGGAGAAGGTAGAGATAGAAAGGAAAAGCCACAGGTTGTAGGGACCTTAAATCACCACTTTGAATGAACCTGATGACTTACTCATGGGGAGAACAGAAGTAGACCATAAATACAAACCTTACCAGCCTGACCTTCCTACATAATTATTGCCACAACATAATTAATGTGATATTTAATTATGACTTTCCTGGAGCAAGAGAAATATCAAGTGTTTACAAAAGTTCATTGATTTCAAATAAAATGAAAAATTACACCATAGTTCAGCCTTAAGTACCAGTCATAAAAGTCAGACATAATAAAACTAAAGAAAATGTAAGCCCGATGTCCCAAAATTATTTCCAAAGAGTTCCTATGGAGTGTCTTCAATCAATGAAGTATAGCATTCTCTTGAAAGACTTAGCTGGACAAGAACATTAACCTTTTTCTCACAATGCTGTCCAATGCTACCGGTCTGAGAAAGGTTAAAGATCCTGGGACAAACTTTTAAACAATTAGAATGCTGTCCCTCTAGAGTTCCAGGGAAAATCAGAGATCAGGATATCCAGAGGAAATAAAGATTTAATCATTAAGATTTTATTATACACTCAAAGGCAAACCAAGATGAATTATGAAATAGAAAAAGCTTATCTTCTGGGCCTTTATACTTCTCTCCCTTTCCTCCTAACAAAACGAGACAGAGAGGCTCTTGGGTATGGAACAGAGTACTGGATTTAGAGACAGAAAAACACTTTGTCACTTTCTAACCATGCATCAAAGACCAAGTTACTTAATCTTCTCACTGCATTATAAAGTTATAATTCAAGAAAGGACATAAAACTTATTTAGTCTGAACTCTGACTTTTCACCAGCACTGTACTACTCACTACAGTCCAAGAGATAATCTCTACTCTTGCCTTAGTTGTGGGTTTGGGGAAGGGTGCTTGCATGTATGTCTGAAACAAAGATACGTTTTGCAACAGAGTTAGAGAAAAATTGCATAGCCATGTGGTAATAGACGTGAAAAGCAAACAGTAATTTCTATATTATAATTTGAAGAAATTCAGAACTCATGCAAAGTGAATTTAGAGAGTAAAGTTTCAAACAAGAAAGTGAGTTTCCTTCCTTCAGGGAGAGTCCTGCCTCTTCCTATAAAATAAAATAAACAAACCCCTTGCCTTTAAGTAGATTCCAAGGACAAAGTAGAACTGCCCCCATGGGGTTTACATGGCCATAAGTCTTTACAGAAGCAGACTGCCTCATCTTTCCCTCACAGATTGTCTGGAATTTGCCAACCTTTCGGTGAGCAGATGAGCATTTGAGCACTGAGCCACCAGAGCTCCTTTACTTCTCCCTGTTGTTGTGGTTGATATGTGCCATCGAGTTCTCCCTACTGCCTAGTAAATCTCATCCTCAGAGTGTTGTTCTGCAGAGCCAATCCCACTCCCCAGATGCTACCAAAGTCCTTAAGGGGGGTTCGTACCTAGTGTTCACATGCATAAGTATTAAACTTAAATAGATCACTCATGCAGTCTAAAAAGCTATCACACCCCTAAGAAATAAATTTCTAATTGTAAAACTTCAGAAAAGATTACAAAGCCTTGGGAGCTCATGAAATTAGAGTATGTATGTATGGTCAGGATGCCTCTCGTATTATACCCTAGGGGTAATTAAATGCCTTTATTTGTCACAAGACCAGTTTTGAGGGGGATATATAGCCTGAAAACTCTTCAAAGAAAGGTCAATTTCACCTAGGCAGCTATTTTTTCATTGCTCATGTCAAGTTTATCTAAATTACAAATTATTTTTCTCTTTCCAAAACACCTAATACAGTGCCTTACACAAATTTATGTGCTTGCCAAGTATTTGCAAATGGGTTTTTAGCCCTAAGATTTTCAAATAAATTGGAACAAAAACTAATTCTACTTCTAACTATTAAACTAGGAGCTCTGATAGCCTAGTGTCTAAGGCATTTAACTGCTAACCAGAAGGCTCGCAGTTCAAACCCACCAGCCACTCCTCAGAAGGAGGATTGGGCAACGGGCAATTTACTTCCACAGTGATACCACCTCAGAAACCCAAGGAGGGGTCACTAAGAGTCAGATCTGACTTGATGGCAGTGAGTGTTTTAGCTATTAAACTAAGATGAAGCATTATGGATGCAACCCTAAGTTCCTACAGAGCTACCTCAAATTTTATTTAAGTGCTATTTCTCAAAATGGTGGTAGCAGTAATTCAAACTTTGAAATTACCATATTGAGTCTGGTCCCACAAAACATGAAATAGCTTCAATGCATAAGGACAATGGTTGTACCACAGTGGTTTGAAATAGTGCTTCGGGTTTAGATGGGCCTGCCTTCAAACCTCGGTTCTCTCCTTTAGTGATTATATTCCTTTGGGAGGAAATTATCTAACTTCTGCAAACAAAAGTTCCTTTATTTATAAAATACAACTATACATACTCATTTGTAGGAACTCTGGTAGCTTAGTGTTTAAGGCACTTGACTGCTAACCAGAAGGATGGCAGTTCAAACCCACCAGGCACTCCTTGGAAGGAAGATGGGGCAATCTATTTCTGTAGTGATACTGCCTCGGAAACCCAAGGAGGGGTCACTATGAGTCAGGTCTGATTTGATGGCACATAACAACAACAACTCATTTGTATGTGCACATCAAAGTCTTTCCTAATTTACCACATGTGCACTTTCAGATATTCAAAACTCCTATGCTCATTATGGACTATGTATCATTGAAGTTTGTGTTCAGGAATTTACAAAATGAATTCACAAAAGGCTAATCTCAAAAATTAACCTAAGGAATCACTGATTGACGTTTTAATGCATTCAAATAGCAATTCCTACCATGGGGTTATACAACTAGAAATGGTAGTCAGAAATTTCTCATAAGACTCAAGTTGAGAGGGTTCTGGCAAGATGGCAGACTAGGCAGAAAGACTACACAGACCCTCTTCAACAAAGAAAAGGGAAACCAATTAACACAGACACAGAAGATAATCTTGGACTCCTGAGCCTTGAAGGGAAGGATACAGAAGTAGTCTAAACCCCAACTAGCAGAAGAATTTGCGTGAAAATACCAAAAAAAGGAGACAGATGGAGCTGCAGTCTGGCAGCGATCCTGAGCGACCCTGACGGCACAGACAGCTTGGAGATTCCCGAGTGGTGGTAGGACCTAAGAATTAACCTAAAAATCATCCTGCTAGCCAGGGACTGCACGGAGGACTGTGCACAGTGGTTGGGGAACAAACAGAGAAGGTGAAGAGAAAGGTGGGCTGAGCTGTGGACTTTTGCCAGTCCGGAGGGTGCCTCCATTTTGAAGATTTAAAAAGCGGCTTGACTATTTTGCATATTCAAAGAGACAGCGCTCTTGCAGATTTCTGGAGCTTAAGAACATGTTCTGATTTCCAGCAACCGCAAGGACACTCGGGGCCTGCAAGACTGAAAAGGTACAACATTCTACTTGTTACTACACCCTACACACGCTTGGGAAATGGAGGTGTGGCCATCCCCACTCCCACCTACCTTCTGGGCCCACAGGAACACCATCACAGTCTGTGTGCTCAGAC
>NW_006921758.1:6976180-7098717 GCF_000298275.1 Orycteropus afer afer
AAAAAAAAAAAAAAAAAAGGACTCAAGTTGAAAGTGTTTGGCCCAAGTAATAATGGAGTACAAATATCTTTAGGTTTTTTACTAGCTAGAAAAGGTGATGTCTTTGTCATTCCATGGTGGTCTGGTGGCACAGGGGTTAAGGTATTTGGTTGCTAACCAAGAGGTCAGCAGTTCAAATCTACCACCCACTCTGCAGGAGAAAGATGAGGCTATTTGTGTCCATGAAGATTTACAGTCTCAGAAGTTTCATGGGGATTGCTATGAGTTGGAATCTACTTGATGGTAGTGGGTGCCACTGACAAAACCTCATGTTGCACATGGTCAGGTAAAAGGAGATGACCCTTTGGTTCTCCAAAACCCAAAACCCACTGCCATCGAGTGGATTCTGACTCATAGCAACCCTTATTGGGTTTCCAAGGCTGTAAACCTTTACAGAAGCAGACTGCCTCCTCTTCCTCCCATGGGGCCGCTGGTGGGTTTGAAAACTGACCTTCTGGTTAGTAGCCAAATCTCTAGGCCTGAACATGTTTTCTTAGTGGTTTGATAATATGACACTATCTCAGTATTCTAGGACTGCCTTAACAATATGCCATGAAGTAGGTGGTTTTTTCTTTCAAATCTCTCCCTCCTTGCATCAACTGTTACCTTAGGTGATAGAGCAATCCAACAATTTACCCAAGCTTCTGAAATATCACCCTAAGACCTTTTGAGCCCAAACTATAAACAAAAACTAAGCATTTTCCTAATGAGAATTTCCAAATTGTCTGTGCAGTATTCTCCCTTGCTGCAGTATGCCAATAAACAGATCATATATATGTGTGTGTGTGTGTGTATACACACCTATATGCACATACATACACACACATATATATATAAAATCAACAGTGCCTTATTCTTAAGAACAAATTAAATGAGATGGTTTGTGCAAAGCATTTAGAAAAATTACATGAGGTGGTTTGTGCAAAGTATTTGACATAGTGTATTATAAGAATTTAATAAGAAGTAACTACTATTGGGAGATAATTCTCCATGGGTGTCACATTTCTGAGCATCTTATGAGAAGAGACACAGATAGTCTTTTTTCCAAATTATTTTTTGAAGGATCTTTACGTGGTGAACACAGACACAAACATCCTTCAAAAAATACCTAGAAAAAGAAGAGGGAAATTTTGTCTGCTACCTCATAATAAAGATTATGTTTCCCTCAGGGTTAAAGGTTGAACGGGTTTGCTTGCAGCTCATTATAAAATACTGCGTTTTCCTAAGCCCAGGATTCCTCAGCTGGAACCCAAGCACACTGCACTCACAGGATTGACCTGAGCCCTTCTGTCTCATTCCCGTAGGACTTTGGGGTGGCGGGGGAGACAAGAGGAATATGACATTCATGCTGCTGCTTGTTGCACTATGATTAATAAAGTCCTTTGTTCTAACCCAGGGATCTCATGACTTCTTCCAGCATCCACAAAATTTTTAGCAGGCTAATTTGTAAGGTTACAAGTAGGGAAAAATCTCAGATTCTTGAAACATGCTGTTTTTCTTACTTGTCATTTCTTCTGGAAAAAAGAAGAACGTTGAATGAAGTTGGAATATTGTCAGCTTCAGAAAGTACAATCCCAACATTGTTTTTGCTTTTGGATAAGATACTGTCATGAAAAAGAAAAGGACTGTATGTGCTCTGCCCAGCTGTTCCCTTTAGTATCAAGATACTCATTCTTCCAGTTGCCAGGAACCTTGGTGACAGATGACTCATAGCTATATTGCTTTCTAAGAACTGTCCTTGGCAGCATTCTCCCTCACTCAAAGTAATGCCCCGTCCCAGGGTCAGCTGGCATCCAACGATCAGGTACAAATGCCTGGGCCTTTGCCTCAATTCAGGACATCACCAAACAGCCATCCTAGGACCAAAGTTTCCCACGGGGATCACTGAGGCCACTGTTAAAATTCTATCTTAGTTCAACTACTCCTTCTTCCTGATTCTGCTTCTCTCACTTCCTTACGGGTGTTAATAGAACATCTACAAGGAAATCTGAGAGTCTGTTCCCAGGAAACTGATATGAGATGGGGAAAGCCTTTTCTTCTCTATGTCCACAGGATTCTCACCAAACCTATGTGACCAAACCTAGACAGAGTAGAGTCCACTGCCATTCACAACTTTCTTCCTCACTTCATTCTTGCTTATCTTGAAATTTCAGACCTATCCATTAATAATCAATCATTGACCATCAGGATTTTTTTTTTTTTTTTAATAAGGGTACTAAGGGACATATAAATGGTTATCTGAGATCAATCTCTTGAAAGGCTTCCTGTATGTGCAGATTAAGTATAGATTTTGCATGGGTTTACATTTTCTGAACTACATACATTTTCTAAAGTGATGATGTGCTTCTATGGGAACAAAATAAAGGATATGGGAACACTAGCATCAGCAAACAAGGAGGGAGGGAGAAAACTGAGCAACTATCTGAACAACATTGCCAGAATAAATAGAGAATACAGTGAGATCTTTCTTTTTGTTTCCTATTATAGGAAAAGATTATGTTTGATGGAAGCCAAGTTCATTTATCTGAAAGATAGGAATTCTAGGATTCTGGTCACTTAACCTAAAAATAATCATAACCAGTGCATTTTATAAAAATCCCAAAAAACTCTGTATGGGATCCCACAGACATTATGAAAGAAGTACAGAAAACACTTGTCAATGTTCATTCACTGAAGAATTTGGATTTAATAAAACAAGAATTAGATTTCTACCTTTCCACTAACAGATAACAGAGCCAGAAAAATCAAAAGACGCTAGAGTAATTTTTTCCCTTAAAAAGCAAAAGTAGAAGCATCAGCTTTTCAACCTCAGAACAAAAAAATCTGCTTACTATCAAAAGCAAAATTTCACCCAAAGGAAAGTCAGAGTCAACTGCCAGTCTTTACAGGCAAAAAAAGAACACATGCATAAGTTGCTATCCTTTTTACCACAGTGTTTGTAAAGCATTTAATGCAGTGTTTCCTTGCCAATTAAAAGTGAGTGTAGGATTTACCTTACAGTTTTATTATCTTTGCCTGACTCTTAAACTAGTAAAATGAGCCAAAGGGATTAAGTATTAGATACATATACCTCCAACACTGTCTTTACTGGAAATTATCTTCAGGTTAACAAAGGAGTATTAGGGTCCTGAAGTGGAGATATTTGTATTTCCTTTCAATGTAATTAGCACACCTAAAATATATTTGTATTTATAATGTTGAAGCCTGATTCTCTGGCCATCCCAGGGATTCTATGAGCTATTTAATGCCCTTTAATAAAATCCTTTCTGCTGAAACAAGCGTGAAGGATTTAAACAGTAAACTGTACAGTGATGGACTCCAAAGAGTTTACAATCAACAAATTCTCAAAGATTTTCTTTCCCAGTTGAGTTTGAAGGCAGTAAATATGACATTACCATGAAAGAACTGGTACTTCATTGTATAAGGGACTAAATTTATTTACATTATCACCTACAGTAATCTAGAATGAAGTACCTAGTATTGGTAACACTGAGTGACTGCTGTTTCCATGTGTGTATGTATGTTCTAGGGAGCTCTGGTAGCGTAGTGCCTAAGGCACTTGACTGCTAATCAGAAGGCCGGCAGTTCAAACCCACCAGCCACTCCTCAGAAGGAAGATGGGGCAATCTACTTCCCTAGTAATACTGCCTCAGAAACCCAAGGAGGGGTCGCTATGAGTCAGGTCCAACTCAACGGCACATAACAACAACAACAACATGTATGTTCTATGCCATCAAGTTGATTCTGACTCATAGTCAATCCCATGGGGCAGAGTAGAACTGCCTTGCAGGGTTTCATAGGCTATAATTTTTTTCCTTTAAATTTTAATTTGTTGAGATTATATGCAGCAAAAAATACACTAATTCAAGTGTTTCTACATGTACAATTTAGTGACATTGATAATATTCTTTGAGTTGGGCAACTATTCTCACCTTTTTCTGAGTTGTTCCTCCTTCATTGCCCTGTAAAACCAAAAAAAAAGTCAAACTCACTGCCATCAAGTCTCCCACTCATAGTGACCCTCTTTGGGTTTCTGAGGCAGTAAATCTTTACAGAAGTAGATTGCTCAGTCTTCCTTCCTGGAGTGACTAGAGGGTTTGAACAGCCAACCTTCTGGTTAGCAGTCAAATGCCTTAGTCACTAACCACCAGAGCTCCTTACTGCCCTGTAAGGTTCAAGTTGCTATTGTCAATTTGATCCCACATAGATAGTTCTTAAAAGAGTATAATGCTCAAGGCACTTTTTTTTTTTTTTTTTTTTTGAACTAGTTAAGTTAAACTATTATTCCATTTTAAGAAGACTTCAGAGGTTATTTTTTGGTTTAAGGTATAAAGATTATCTCAGGGCAATAGTTTCAGGGGCTCATCTACCTTCCATGGCTCCAGAAAGTCTACTGAGTCCATGAGAATTGGAAATTCTGTTCTGCAATTTCTCCCTTTCAATAAGGATTCCTCTATGGAATCTTTGATGAAAATGTTCAGTAATGGTAGCATGGCAAAGTAGGTAGTTATTTAAGGAATCAATTAGCCACACATTCTATAACCTCCTCCTATTTCTGATTTTCCTTCTTTCTCTGTTGCTCCAAGTGAATAGAAGCCAATTGCTGTGCCTTGATTGGCCACTTGTCGTGTAGTGGCTAAGGCACTTGACTGCTAACCAGAAGGCTGGCGGTTCAAACCCACCAGCCACTCCTCAGAAGGAAGGTAGGGCAATCTACTTTCATAGTGTTACTGCCTCGGAAATCCAAGGAGGGGTCACTATGAGTCGGGGCTGACTCGACAGCACATAACAACAACACACAACCTTTGATAATCCCAGGCACTATGCAAAGAAATAGGTAGTAGAAGAAAAGCACTGAACATGTTTTTAGGCCAATTAAGTAGGATGTTCCATGAAACCATGATCCTAAACCTCCAAACCAAGGAACCAAATCCTATGAGGTGTTAGGCTGTACATGAGTAGCCTCAGCAGTTACTTTCTTTTTTGGTGTGTGGGGGGAAGTCATTGTTGTAAATATATCTAGCACACAAACTTTGCCGATTTTTTTTTTGCAGGTGTACAACTTAATGAGGGAGCTCTGGTAGCATAGTGGCTAAGACACTTGCCTGCTAACCAGACGGCTGGCGGTTCAAACCCACCAGCCACTCCTCGGAAGGAAGGTTGGGCAATCCTACTTCGGTAGTGATACTGCCTCGGAAACCCAAGGAGGGGTCGCTATGAGTTGGGGCCGACTCGACAGCACATAACAACAACAACAACAACTTAATGACAGTAATCAAAATAAGTTGTGCAGCCTATTCTTAATCAATGCAAGTTTTCCATCACCATTAAACCCCTCCCTCCTCCCCCCCACAAATCACTAATAAACATTAGTCTCTATACCTGTGCCTTTTCTTGTCTTTTTTTTTCCTTTTCAGTTTCTCAAGTAAGTTTCTTTATTTTTACTTGGCAAGTAAAAAGGGAGAGAGCATGGGCTTGAGAGCCACTAAGCAACTGCCTTTTCTTGCCTTTTCATTTAAGTGAGGCTACACAATATTTGTCTTTTTGGGATTGACTTAGTTCATTCAGCATAATGTCTTCAAGCTCCATCCATACTGTAGCATGTATCAGGACATAATTTCTCCTACCACTGGGTAGTATTCTATTATATATATGTACCACATGTTGTTTATCTGTTCATCTTTTGATGGGCATTTAGGTGGTTTCTACCTTTTAGCTATTATAAATAGCACTAGGATATTAATGTAAAAGTCATTTTTTGAGTCTCCACTTTCAGGTCTTCTGTGTATATACCTAGAAGTGGAATTGCTGGATTTTATAGTAGTTCTATTTTTTGTTTTTCTTAGGCTATAATCTTTATAGGAGCTCTGGTGTCATAGCGCCTAAGGCAAAGCAGCTCTGATGACATAGTAAGTAAGGCGTTTGTCTGCTAACCAAAAGTTCAGCCGTTCAAACCCACCAGCTGCTCCAGGGGAGGAAGATGACTCAGTCTACTTCCGTAAAGATTTACAGCCTTGGAAACCTAATGAGGGTTGCTGTGAGTGAGAATTAACTCAATGGCAGCGGGTTTGGTTTTAATCTTTATGGGAGCAGATCACCAGGTCTTTTCTCCTCCACACCCGCTGGTGGGTTTGAACCACTGACCTTTTTGGTTTGCAGCTAAGCACTTAACTACTGCACCACCAGGGGTCCTCAGTCAAGACTTGAGTGACTGCTGCTTCAACACAGAAACACTTAAACAAAGAAGATACTACATCCAATATTTAAAATTCTTCGTTCAAGGCACAACCACAGGATAAGAGCGTATGTATGATTACCCTCTGCAGAGTCCTCTACATTCTGCTGTTGCTTGGCTGAGATAGCTGAAAGCAGACACAGAGAGTGATCCTACAGTTGCACCATTTCAACGTAGGTTGATCTCACGGCCCTTCTCTTAGGTACAAGTCAGGAAACTGATTGAGAAACAGTAAGGCCTGGAAGCTAGAATGAAGTCCACTGGTACCCCAAGCCATTAAAGCCACTACGCCCCCCCTTACTAGATGAAGTCTTTCCCTCTTTTGTTGTCTGTTAAATCACTTCCTACTTTACTAGAGGACCTTTGATGTAACACTTCGTCTAAGGAAGTTGCTTCTTAAAGGGTGCCAATCTCCCCATGTCCCACTATTCATTGCTTCTATAATGACAACTAGAGATACAGTCCAGTATACCCTTTGAGGTAACTTATAAAGTCAAACCATGGAGTATACAACAACAACAAAAAAATTGCAAGAACTGGCTATTTACATCACAATAAATCTGGAGAATAACAGTGAAAATGGATTCTGATTTGAGATTAACTAAAATTATGAATAAGGAGTTCAGGTGTTATATATAGTGGTTAAAGCATTTGGCTGCTAACCCAAAGGTCAGCGGTTTGACCTCACCAGCTGCTCCACAGGAGAAAGATGAGGCAGTCTACTTCCATAAAGATTTACAGCCTGTTTTGGTTACCTAGTGCCACTCTAACAGAAATACCACAAATGGGATGGCTTTAACAAACAGAAGTTCATTCTCTTACAGTTTTGGAGGCTAGACGTCTGAGTTCAGGCTAGTCCAGGCTCTAGGGGCTGGGTGAAAGCCCCTGGACATTGGGCTTCAGCTCTGCCTCTAGCTCCTGGCCCACTGAAGCTAGAGGCATCTCTTCACTCAGGCAGCTGCTGGCTGCTGAGGCTGACAAACCCAAAGTCGACAAGTGAAAAGGCATAGTCCCAATATTACCAAACCATATGGCAGGCCATTGATTCAAATCCACTGAAAGTCCCAAAATTGGCAGAACATGGCAAGCTACTGAACAACAATTTAGCTACATGCAGAGTTCAAGCATGCCATAAGCTGGAGACCTTTCTCAAAGTTGTGCCTTACATACTGGAAGCAGACCACATCCCGAAAGCAGCTACGCAGCTGCTCCAGGAGATTCCACCATGGAGAATAACTACATCCAGCTGCCCAGCCCCTCAGCTAGGCCCAGCCAAATTGGCATACAAGCTTAACTACCACACAGCCTTACAAACCCTATGGGACAGTTTTACTCTGTCATAAAGGATCACTATGAGTCAGAATTGACTCAGTGACAGTGATGAATATGGAAGCATGTTATGAACAGTTATGAATATGGAAGCATAGCCAGAAATTATAAATCTAATATACTCGTTCTACGTACCTCAGGTTGCTTCTGATGGTTTTTCTAGTTCCCTAACTCAAATCTGGCTTCAATGGTGTCTATGGTAAATGAGGCTGAGATACTAGATAATGTAATGTAGTGAAGCAAATACAAAGATGTAAGGAGACAATAAATCAGAATTATCAGTTGCAACTTGTTCATCCAGACCCTAATTATAGTTGACAAAAAGGCCGAAGGCTTTTATCGCAGTATTGAGAAATATTTTAATGATAAGGTAAGCACCAGTGTCTTTGAAAAGCAATATAGTGGTTGAACCCTGTGGATCAAGATAAACTGAGAAAAGTTTTCATTGGAATGAGTCCCATTAATTTGGTAAGGATTATGGAATCCTAGAGTGAAAGAGGCCAATAGCCTCCCCTAATCAGAAGAGACAGGATGGGACTATTTATCATTACAGGCAGTAAGGCTCAAGTAAACCAGAATTTAATTTGATTAGAGTTTACTCCAAGAACTATTTTTTTTTTAATGAAAATTAATCAACATTGGTATAAACCAAACCAAACCCACTACCATCGAGTTAATTCCAACTCACAGCAACCCTATAGGACATGGTAGAACTGCCCCATAGTGCTCCCAGGATAGTCAATCTTTATGTATGCAAACTGCCTCATCTTTCTATCACAGAGCGGCTGATGAGCTCAAACCACTGATCTTTTGCTTAGCCACTGAATGCCTAAACACTACACCACAGAAAGTGTACATTCATGCATACAGTGTCAAAATCTCTGCCGGGTGCAAACTGCTCCAGCGTTAAAGTACTTAGATTAACATGATGGAGTCAATTGCCTTGAACGTGAGAGACAACACATCCTTATTTTCCTGAATAAAAACAGTCAGTTCCAGGTTGCCTTGCTATGTATATTCACATAGAAAGGAACTCCAGTGGCGTAGTGCCTAAGGCACTTGACTGCTACCCAGAAGGTTGGCAATTCAAACCCCCCAGCCACTCCGTGGAAGGAAGATTGGGCAATCTACTTCTGTAAAGATTTACCACCTGGGAAACACAATGGGGTCGCTATGAGTCAGAATCCACTCAATGCCAGTGGGTTTGGGATTTTTTCAATTCACATAGAAACGTGTGTTAGGGTTGTGTCAAGGGTTTTTCCAAAGTTAACATTATTATAAATAATCTTAGAATGATACCTAGAAGAAAGTGTGATTCAAAAGTCACAGAAAGACCTAGAAACATACAAATATTCCTTAAACTATGATGGTGCCATTCCTTGATTCAGAAATATTTACTTTAGAAGAATCTGGTTAATTTCAAAATTACAATTGTAAATTTTCCAAAACTAATAAAAAGGAGACCACTTTCACACCAAAATCCATGGGCCAGAGGTAAAGCTATACTCAAAGCATAAATTATACCATTAAAGGCCTTCATAATTTTCAATACTAAAATAACACTAATAAAATACTAAAAACAAATATTAAATGTAAAAAATTAAAAATCCAACATCAAAAAATACCAAACTAAAGGAGGAATTTGTTAGCATTAAAAGTTAAAAATTTGATCTGAAAGAAAGGATAATAAAGAATATATAAAACTAAAAACGGTTTCTCTGTAAACATTGAAAAAAAGTAAATCTCTGTAAACTTGATTAACAGGAAAGAGAGAAAGTAAAAATATGCAAGCTTAGGATATATGGTGATAACCACATGCAGATCTACGGAAATTATTTTGGGCATTGTCTTAGTTCTCTAGTGCTGCTATAACAGAAATACCACAAGTGGATGCTTTAACAAACAGAAATTTATTCTCTTACACTTTAGGAGGCTAGAAGTCCGAATTCAGAGCGCCGGCTCTAGGAGAAGACTTTCTCTTTCTGGACTCTGGACAGAGGCCCCTCAACCTTGAGCTTTTCAGCTCTGCTTTCCAGGTGTCTCCTGACTCACACAGGTGCTGGGGCTGATAGCAGACTGCTGGCTGCTGAGACTGATGAATCCTTTTTGGTTTACAGGTTGTGAAGGCAACAATCTCAAGATCGGCAAGGAACAACAGCAGACTACTAGTTCAAGTCCAGGAACTGAAGGTGATGATGAGGCCAAATGCCAGATCCATTCCATATATACTAGAAGCCACCCCTGCCCCCACCGCCACTCCCCACCAACGCTCCTTCAACTGATTTACTGCCCAGCAGATTCCACCATGGAGGTGATTACACCTCTTCCAATCTCATTATGGGAAATAACTACTTCCAGCTGCCACACTACCCAAAATCAAGGCCCAGCCAAACTGACACAACCTTAACTACCACAGACATGTTATAGGCCACCTAGGATTTTCAATACCTCACTTGTCTCCCAGGCATTCAGTCACCCAGCTGCTTCTGTTACTGCCATCATCACTCACCTGGTAGTACCTCTGGTTATCTCTTTATCATTTCGTTTCCACTGAGGTCAGTGCCAGGCTCTGGAAATAGGGCTTCTTTCAAAATTTCCTATCACACTGGAAGTCATAGAAACCCTGCCTTTCCCCACTCTCCACCCCAACTCAATCACACCTCCAATGAAGACTCTAATTAGCAGACCACAACAGCTGTCAATAGAGACCAGGTGATGCATCCTGGAAATATCCATAACCCTATTGCCCCAGAGGTGACCCTGTGTGTTAAGAGTAAAATCAAAACCAAACTCACTGCCATTGAGTCAGATCCGACTCATAGTGACCCCTCCTCAGGTTTCTGAGGCAGTATCACTATGGAAATAGATTGCCCAACCTTCCTTCTGAGGAGGGGCTGGTAGGTTTGAAGTGGCAGCCTTCTGGTTAGCAGTCAAATGCCTTAGGCACTAAGCCACTAGAGCTCCCCGTGTTAAGAGTAGAATTGCTAAATATGGTTTTCTTGACTGTAAACTTTGCAGAAGCAGATCTGCAGACCTTTTTTCCATGGTGCCACTAGGTGTGTTGGAATCACCAACCTTTTAGGTTAGTAGTCAAAAACAAACCGTTTTCATCACTTAGGACAGAGGCAAACATTGACCAATAGGAGAAATGAGATAGGAGAGCTGGCAGAAAAATTATCTCTGTTCTCCCCTCCAACAGACACATATTTCCTGTGCAGCCTATCTAGAGATGTCCTGAGTGGATGAGTGCCGTGTTTTTTCCATTTCATGATGCAGTGGTCAATTTGGTAATGTGACAACTTGCATTTGCTTCTCATCCTTCTCTTGCCCTGTTTCCCTTGCTCCTGTTTTCCCTGCCCAGGATTGTACCCTCCAATAAAATACCAGCACTCAAGCCTTACTTCAGCCTCTGTTCCCTAGTGAATCTGAGCTAAAACAGTAACCAATTTGAGAATTAAGAGAAAATTATTAATTTTCTAGCAAAATAAAAACCATTATTTCACCAAATAGGAGGTAGATAACCTAAGCAGATTTAATCACAGAAGACATTGAAAAGCTAAGTAAAGGCCTACCATTTTTTAAAAGATACCAGGTCCAGAAAACATAATAGTTGAATTGTACTTAACTTTTAAAGCATAGATAATTCTTAATTTATTTAACCTATTCCAAATCATCGATTTTGTTTATTTTATACATTATTGTGTTCCTATAATCATAATATGATAGTTCAAAAAGCTATAGGCAAATTTCACTTATTAATGATGATGCAACCATTTGTAAATGATATCAAATAGTCTAGCAGTGTATTAAAACAAAAATTTGTCATAACCAATTATTAAATCATGTTAGATCACCCCAAGGTCAACATATATGAGTGAATTCAATTACGTTCTAAGTGTAATACAAGATAGTTACCTCTTTCTTACACACACACACACATACTGTAACTATATGAATAAAACATATTAAGGTATTAAAGATACTTCTGGTTTTTCATCAGAATCTTTCCATGCCTTTTCTTGTGTTTTTCCCTCATTCCTCACTTATTAACCGTTATGGGGTCTTTGGAGTCAGTAGAGCTTGACCACAGTGCACTGTTGGCATTTCAGGGAGCTCTGGTAGCATAGTGCCTAAGGCATTTTACTTCTAACCAGAGGGCTGGTGGTTCAAACCCACCAGCCACTCCTTAAGGAAGGTTGGGCAATCTACTTCCATAGTGACACTGTCTCAGAAACCCAAGGAGGGGTCGCTATGTGTTGGGTCTGACTTGACAGCATATAACAACAACAACATCAAGTAAAATAGACCATCTTATCGATGCTCTTGTTCTCCTCTGACTCTCATTATAACAAATAACTAATGTCACAGGCTGGGGAGAAACGGAGATATATTCAAATTCCTTCTGTATGCCCTGAGACAAATTTATTAACCCCTTTGACTTTTCCTCATCTATAAAATAAGGGAAAATACAACCTACTGTGATAGTTGGAGCTGTGTGTCAACTTGGCTGGACCATAGTTGTGTGTGGTTTAAGCAATTGTGATGTGGGTTGTTCCAATGATAGGATCAGATGTATGTGTTTTGAGCAGCCAATCCATTGAAAGGACATTTCCCTAGGGGTGTGGCCTGCTTCCAGTATATTTATGGACATCCTGGCAAAAGAGACATTCTTCTGTGGATCAGAATTTTGCTGTGCTGCCTACAACTGTCCATGAGAGAACAATCCACCATTCGGCCTGGAAATCTTGGATTCATCATTCATTGGAGTCAATAGCCAGTATACTGCCTGCCAACCTTGAGCTCCTCAGCCCCTGCAGCTGAGTGAGTCAGGAAAAGCCTCCAGCTTGAAGTTTGGTCCAAGAACTTTGGACTTGCCAGCTTCTATAAGTGTGTGACCCATTTTCCTAAGATAAATTTCCCTTTTTCTCTCTATATAAGCTTCACTGGTTTTGTTTATCTAGAGAACCCAGTCTAACACATTTAGTACTGATTGTGGGGTCTAGAGAGACAAAATAATAAGGATGGGCTTCCTAAATTGGTTCTCCAATTTGATTAACTGTAAAGACACAAGTGACCCTGCCTCTGCTGGTAACAAGGGCTTTGCTAATCCATGGCGTGAGGTGGCAACATTAATATGCAAGATAGCACCACCAATAGATCAAGTACTTGTGAAAAGTGAGGCTCTGGGTGATCGCATATTTGATACTTTTCAGGAATTTTGTCAGCATGAGGAATATAAGGAAGCTGGTCGGTTGGTCCTACTAACACTAGACAAAGTGGTGAAAGAGCGAGATGAGCTCGGGGCTGCTGAGTCACAGCTTAAGCGCATAAAAGACCTCAATGTTTCCAGTTGCACTCTGAAAAAAGCCTTGTTTCTTCTAGTAAGAGAGCTGATATTGCTGAAAACCAAACCCAGAGTCTTATTGTAAGGGTGGCTGAATTATAATGCCAATTAAATTACCAACCCAGAATGGTGTCTGAAGTTAAAATGAGGGCATTGATTGGGAAAAAATGGGATCCTGAAAGCTGGAATGGGGACATATGGACAGATAGCCAGGAAGATCAGGATACAGAGCCTGTAAATTCTGTTGAATCCCTCCCATCTGAAGGGATTACTGCCGTGATTGCTATTTTATGTAAGCCAGATTTGACAGTGGGAACTGCCCTAATTGAACTAAGACACTTAACTACCATGGGGCTGATTGGACCCCATGGTAGTAGGGGCAAGTGGCAGCAGTTAATCGACAAAGGCAAGGTAGGCATGGTTACCATAATGGACAGCAGAGTCGGAATAGTAAGTAGACTAGTCTGACTCATGTGGAATTATGGCATTGGCTATTTGGGCATGGTGTTCCTGGTAGTGAAATACATGGCAAGCCTGCTAAATATTTACTTGATCTGTACAGACAGAAGAATTCTAGGTCACGTGAACAGCAGCTTAGATTGAATTGCCCGAATACAGAGTCATGGCCTCTCAATCAATTCCCAGACTTGAGTCAGTTTACAGACCCACAACCCCTTGAATGAAGGGGAGGCCAGGTCCCTTTGAGAAAGGACCCCACTATATTGCCAAAAATTTATAATGTCAATCTTTCTCCCAGTCTTCCCCAAAGGGATCTGAGGCCTTTTATGAGAGTGACTGTTCATTGGGGAAAAGGAAATAATCAGACTTTTCAGGGATTACTGGACACTGGCTCTGAATTGACACTAATTTCAGGAGACCCAAAGCATCATTGTGGCTCACCAGTCAGAATGGGAGCATATGGCAGTCAAGTTAGTGATGGAGTCTTAGCTAAGGTACATCTCACAGTGGGTCCAGTGGCTCACTGAACCCATCCTGTAGTGATATCCCCAGTGCCAGAATCCAAAATTGGAATAGATATACTGAGCAATTGGCAGAATTCCCACATTGGTTCCCTGACATGTGGAATAAGGGATATTATGGTAGGAAAAGCCAAGTGGAAGCCATTAGAATTTCCTCTACCTACAAAAATAGTAAATCAAAAGCAATACTGCATCCCTGGAGGTGTTGCAGAGATTACTGCCACCGTCAAGGACTTGAACGATGCAGGGGTGGTGATTCCCACCACATCCCCATTTAATTCACCTATTTGGCCTGTGCAAAAAACAGACAGATCCTGGAAAATGACAGTAGATTATCATAAACTTAATCAGGTGGTGACTCCAATTGCAGCTGCTGTTCCTGATGTGGTTTCATTGCTTGAGCAAATTAGTACATCTCCTGGTACTTGGCATGCAGCTATTGATCTGGCCAATGCCTTTTTCTCAATATCAATTTCAAAGGATAATCAGAAGCAGTCTGCTTTCAGCTCAAAGGCCAAAAGTATACTTTCACAGTGCTTCCTCAGGGGTATATCAACTCCAGAACTATGTCATAATTTAGTCTGTAGGGATCTTGATCACCTTTCCCTTCCACAAGACATCACACTGGTCCATTATATTGATGACATTATGCTGACTGGACCTAGTAAGGAAGAAGTATCAATGACTCTAGGCTTATTGTTGAGACATATGTGTGCTAGAGCTTGGGAAATTAACCCAACTAAAATTCAGGCACCTTCCACTTCAGTGAAATTTCTAGGGGTCCAATGGCGTGGGGCATGCCGAGATATTACTACTAAAGTGAAGGATAAGTTATCGTATCTGGCTTCCCCCACAACTAAAAAGGAGGCACAATGTCTGGTGGGTCTCTTTGGATTTTGGAGGCAACATATCCCTCATTTGGGTGTGTTGCTGCGGCCTATTTATCAAGTGACTTGGAAAGCTGCTACTTTTGAGTGGGGCCCAGAACAACAGAAGGCTCGGCATAGGTCCAGGCTGCCATGCAGGATGCTGTGCCACTTGGGCCATATGATCCAGCTGATCCAAAGGTGTTTGAAGTGTCTGCAGCAGATAGAGATTCTGTTTGGAGTCTCTGGCAGGTCCCTATTGGTGAACTGCAACACACACCCTTGGGATTTGGGAGCAAAGCCCTTCCATCCTCTGCTTTAACTACTCTCCTTTTCAGAAACAGCCTTTATCTGGTTATTGGGCTTTAGTAGAGACTGAACACCTAGCCATGGGCCACCA
Organism: Orycteropus afer afer; assembly: GCF_000298275.1. NCBI lineage: Eukaryota > Metazoa > Chordata > Mammalia > Tubulidentata > Orycteropodidae > Orycteropus > Orycteropus afer. The sequence continues at coordinate 6,991,374 of NW_006921758.1, forward strand.
AGTCACCATGAGGCCTGAGCAGCCCATCATGAACTGGGTGTTGTCTGACCCACAGAGTCATAAAGTTAGATGTGCACAGAAACACTCCATCATTATATGGAAGTGGTTTATCAGAGATTGGGCTCAAGCAGGACCTCAAGGCACAAGTAAGTTGCTTGAGGAAGTGGCCCAAATGCCTATGGTCTTCACTCCAGTCACATTATCTTCCCTCTCCCACTCTGCACTTATGGCCTCATGGGGAGATCCTTATGATCTGCTGACTGAGGAAGAGAAAACTCATGCCTGGTTTACAGATGGTTCTGCACGATATGCAGGCACCACTCGAAAGTGGACAGCAGCAGCACTGCATCTCCTTTCTGGGACTTCCTTGAAGGACAGTGGTGAAGGGAAATCCTCCCAATGGGCAGAATTTCAAGCTGTGCATATAGTTGTTCACTTTGCATGGAATAAGAAATGGCCAGATGTGCGATTATATACAGATTCATGGGCTGTGGCTAATGGCTTAGCTGGATGGTCTGGGACTTGGAAGGATCATGATTGGAAAATTGGTGACAAGGATGTATGGGGAAGAGGTATGTGCACAGATCTCTCTGAATGGGCCAAAGGAGTACAGATATTTGTGTCTCATATGAATGCCACCAAAAGGTGACCTCGGCAGAGGAGGACTTTAACAATCAGTTGGATAGGATGACACATTCAGTGGAAACCAGCCATCCTTTTTCCCCAACTACTCCTGTCATTGCTCAGTGGGCTCATGAACAAAATGGCCATGGTGGCAGGGATGGAGGTTATGCATGGGCTCAGCAACATGGACTCCCGCTTACCAAGGCTGATTTGCCTACTGCCACTGCTGAGTGCCCAATCTGCTAGCAGCACTGTCATATCACTGAGTCCGTGATATGAAACCATTCCTCAGGGTGATCAGCCAGCAACGTGGTTCTGTTTCTCCAACAGCCAGGATTCACAGATCCAGGAACAAAGGTATGGAAACAGGAGTAGTACCACTCCCTATTACCCCTAGTGACCCACTCAAAAAATTGTTGCTTCCTGTCCCTGCTCTGTGGGTCTGGAGATCTTAGTCCCAAAAGGAGGAACACTCCCACCTGGAGACACAATACTGATTACATTGAACTGGAAATTAAGAATGCCACCCAGTCATTTTGGCTTCCTCATGCCTCTGGATCAACAGACAAAGAAGGACATTACTGTACTATCTGGTGTGATAGATCCTGATTCCCAAGGGGAAATTGTATTGACATTACATAATGGAGGTGAAGAAGAATATGTCTGGAATACAGGGGATTCTTTAGTACATCTCATAGTACTGCCATGCCCTGTGATTAAAGTCAATGGGAAATTACAGCAACCCAATTCTGATATGACTACTAACGACCCAGACCCTTCAGGAATGAAGGTTTGGGTCACCCCACCAGGCAAAGAACCACAACCAGCTGAGGTGCTTGCTGAGGGCAAGGGAAATACAGAATGGGTGGTGGACGAAGGTAGTTCTGAATACCAGCTACGACCATGTGACCAGTTAAAGAAACAAGGACTGTGATTGTTATATTTCTTCATTGTATACATGCATCAAATATTTTTGTTTCCTTCTGTTATGAACTGTGAAATGTAAATAAGGCTAATGCGTTTTGGTTGTACATGTGTTAGCGTATCATGTTAGGCATAAATATGACTTTATAATTGTCCTTATTTAGAGATTATATATGGTTAAAAAGATGTGTACAACTGCCAAGTTGACAAGGGGTGGACTGTGATAGTTGGAGCTGTGTGTCAATTTGGTTGGACCACAATTCTGTGTGGTTTAAGCAATTGTGATGTGGGTTGTTCCTATGATGGGATTAGATGTATACATTTCGAGCAGTCAATCCATTGAAAGGGAGTTTCTCTAGGGGTGTGGCCTGCTTCCAGTATATTTATGGACATCCTGGCAAAAGAGACACTCTTCTGTGGATCGGGATTCTGCTGTGCTGGCTACAACTGTCCATGAGTGAACAATCCACCATTCGGCCTGGAGAACGTCATTTGTTGGAGTCAACAGCCAGTATACTGCCTGCCAACCTTGTTCTCCTCAGCCCCTGCAGCTGAGTGAGTCAGAAAAAGCCTCCAGCTTGACGTTTTATCCAAGAACTTGGGACTTGCCAGTTTCTGTTAAGTGTGTGAGCCATTTTCCTAAGATAAATTTCTCTTTTCCTATATATATAAGCTTAACTGTTTTTTTTTTTCTCTAGAGAACCCAGTCTAACACACCTACCTTGTAAAGTTGTTTTGATAATTAAATGAGATAATGCTTGCAAAATGCTCAGCACAGTGCCTAGCACAGACTAAATGTTCAATTAACATTAAGGTGTTATTATTATCTCCTCTAAACCCTATGCTATCACGTAATATACAGGCAGGTTTCCCAATTCTATATGCTGCATGCTAAGTACTTCACAATTATTGCAATTATTGGTTAAAATCAATATCTTTAATCTTCTCAAGTTTCTTCATTGTATCAATTCTCCCTTCAAAATGAGGCCTTTCTAAAGGACCCTGTAGTTCTTAACATGTGTACTTATAGATCAGTGTTTCATTTAGACTAGAGAAAAAGTCACAGGAAAAAATTCCATAATTTTTTTTTTAATTGTGATTTGGGTGAAAGTTTACATTATTACATATTGCTTTCCATTCAACAATTCATACACATTTTGTTTTTGACATTGATTGCAATATCCACAATGTAACAACACTCTCCCCACTTCCTCCTTGTATTACCCATTTCCATTGGAACTTTTTTCCTATCCTGTCCTGCCTTCTGAGCTTCATCTCTGGGCAAATGCTGCCCTTTGGAATTTGTGTGGTTGACTATTCTAAAGGGTGTGGACCTTCCTAGTATTACCATTCACCTTATAGGCCCGTTTTGTGTGGTTGAAACTTGAGCCAAGGGGGTGAGTTCAGTTCCAGGCTTGAAGGGTGACTAAGGCCATAGTCTTGGGAGTTGACCAATTTCTATCAGACCAATAAGCCTAGTCTTTTTTATGATTTTGAGTTTTGCTGCACATTTTTCTTCCATTATATCCAAGACATCCAGTTGTGGTCCCTTACTAAGTGATAAGTGGGGTAGCTGGACACCATCTAGTTCTTCTGGTCTCAGTGTCATGGAGGCTGAGGTTTGTGTGATCCACTGGCCCATTGGACTAATTGTTTTCATGTGTCTTTGATTTGTTTCACTCTGCTTTCTTTACTTCAGAGGAGTAAACTTCATATATTCTTGATCAATATAAATGTGACAAACGCCAACTCACCACTGTCAAGTCATATTAGACTCATAGCCACCCTTCCTTGGGTTTCCAAGGCAGTATCACTACAGAAGTAGATTACCCAACCTTCTTTCCAAGGAGTGGCTGGTGGCTTTGAACCACCAGCCTTCTGGTTAGCAGTCAAATGCCTTAGGCACTACACCATCAGAGCTCCTGATCAATATAGTCTGTTATTAATATTTTCTTCATGCTTTAAAACAGCAATTTGAATGTTGGGTGACATACTCCAAGGCGTAAGCTAACTGATCCATCACAGAAAGAAAAAATATGCTATTTATGTTTTTACCTTATTCTTATGAATGTTCACTTTCATGTATAACATTAATATATTAGTACAGTGTATATTACAACATGCTCAAATTTTTTACTAATGAAGAACCTGAAGAAGAAAGCTTAGAAAATAATTATATGGACTTATAGCATATTTTTGCTTCTTTATTGATAAAGTAAGTAATAACATTTTATTAATAAGCATCCAATCTTTTGGTTAGCAACTGAGCACTTAACCATTTTCACTACCCAGGGATTATTTTTGCACACTACTAAAGCTTTTAGCAAGATGCTGCTTCCTACATATTTGATGTTCATTACCTCATTCATTCACTCATTCACAGAGTTCTTAGTATGCATTAGGATCTATGCCCAGCACTAGGGATATAGGTGAACGAGACAGACCCTCACAGAGTATGCAGTCTTCTGACACCAACTCCCTCCACAAAATGCCCTGTTAAGATTCTACAAAGTCAAAAGAGTTTCAATTATAGAAAAAAAAATCATTCCATTTATTGGGTAGTAAATATCATTCATGTCTAAAGTCATGATTTTTGTGACTAGTAACAGTGGCCAGTATTTTCTAACAAGAGTACTTCATGAGAATATTGAAAACAAAACAGTCAGCTTTTCCAAATCAGAAATAAGAGAAACTCTTATAAAACCTTGCAGTGTAAGTGTGTGTGTTTTAGTGAGAGAATTGCTCTTTTTGCAAATAAGCGAAATCATTTGACAGAGAGGTCCAAGATCACATAGATAATTAGTAGTAGAATTGCATTTTCACCCATCCTCTCATTCCCAAATCCATTGTGTTGGATTTTTTTTTTCTCTCTCTCTCTCTTTAATTTAAGCTCTACTTGTATCTTTCTGGAAATGTGAAAACTCCAATGAAGCATGGGCAATGACACATACTGCTGATGAGATTTAATGAAAAACAAAACTGGAAAGGATTCAGAAACTTGGATTTCATTCCTGTTTCCACCACTTCCTGAATGGGTGAAGTTGGAAAATTAACTGCTCCAGACCTCAATTTCCTCATTCTATAGAGAGGAGAGAGTAACCATGCCACACCACCTCAAATGGTTTTTAGGATGCAGTGACATAAAGTGTGTCAATGCAGTTGGCCCTCCGTATGGAACAAGGGATATCATTGCTGATGTTAGCTGGATCTTGGCTGGGAGCAAAGAATACCAGAAAGATGTTTCATTGTATTTTATTGACTATGCATAAGCATTCAATTGTGTGGATCATAACAAATTATGGATAACATTGAGAAGAATGGGAATTCCAGAACACTTCATTGTGCTCATAAGGAACCTGTGCACAGACCAGGAGGCAGTTATTCAAACAGAACAAGGAAATACTGCATGATTTAAAATCAGGAAGGGTGTATGTCACAGTTGTATCCTTTCACCATACTTATTCAACTTGTATGCTGAGCAAATAATCAGAGAAGCTGGACTATATGAAGAAAAGCATGGCTTCAGGATTGGAGGAAGACTCATTAACAACTTGCAATATACAGACAACAGAACTTTGCTTGCTGAAAATAAAGATGACCTGAAGCACTTACTGATGAAGATTAAAGACTACAGTCTGCAGTATGGACTACACCTCAACATAAAACAAAAATCCTCACAACTGGACCAATACACATCATCATGATAAATGAAGAAAAGATTGAAGTTGTCAAAGATTTCTTATTACTTGGATCCACAACCAACACCCATTGAAGCAGCAGTCAAGACATCAGAAGATGTATTGCACTGGGCAAACTGTTACAAAAGATCTCTTTAAAGTGCTGAAGAGCAAAGATGTCTCCTTGAAGACTAAAGTGTGCCTAACCCAAGCCAGGGTGTTCTCAATTGCCTCATATGCATGTGAAAGCTGGACAATGAATAAGGAAGACTAAGAAGAGTTGATGCTTTTGAGTTTTGGTGTTGGCAAAGAATACTGAAAGTACCATGAACTGCCAAAAGAACAAACAAATCCATCCTGGAAGAAGTGTACCCATGTTCCTTGGAAGTGAGAATGGCCAGACTTCATCTCACCTACTTGGGTCATATTGTCAGACAGGACCATTCCCTGGAGAATAATATCATGCTCGGTAAAATGGAGGGTCAAAGAAAAACAGGAAGGCCTTCAACGAGATGGACTGACACAGTGGCTGCAACATTGGGCTCAAGTATAGCAGGGATTGTGAGGCTGGCACAGGACCAGGCAGTGTTCCGTTCTGTTGTACGTAGGGTCACTATGAGTTGGAGACGACTAGATGGCATCTAACAACAACAATGTTGGGGTGGGGGCGTCCTTGAGCCAATCCCCCATGGATGCAGAGAGATGACTGTAAACAAAAACTCACTGCCCTCAAGTCGGATCTAACTCATACTAGCAACCCCTCCTTGGGTTTCCAAGGCAGTATCACTATAGAAGTAGATTGCCCAATCTTCCTTCCAAAGAGTGGTTGGTGGGTTTGAATTGCCAGCCTTCTGGTTAGCAGTGAAATGCCTTAAGCACTACACTACTGAGGGAAAAGGGAGAACATACTCTTGTGTAATTGTGGAAAGCAAATTATTTATGCTCTGGAAAATAGGGGCAAAGAATATTCAGTTTGTCATTCTTGGAGAAAAGATTGAAAAGGTGCACTTCAAGAAGCAATTCAAAAGGAAAATAAATATTCCCATTCCCAAGTCGTCATCATTTGAGGGAAAAAACAAAAAGTCACGTTGCAGCTTTCTAGAGGAGCTTAGACTATCATTAAGTAAAGAAGTCTTTCTTTTTGGAAAGTTAAAGGACCAAAGGCACTGTTGCTGTTATTCTGTGCCCCCAAGTCGATTCCAACTCAAAGTGACTCTATGGGACAGAGGATCACTGCCCCACAGTGTTTCCAAGACTATAATCTTTACCAGAACAGATCTCCAGGTCTTTTTTTTCCCTCGGGGAAGCTGATGGGTTCTAATTGCCCACTGTTCTGTCAGCAGCTGAACACTTAACCACTGCACCACCAGATGTCGTAACCAAGGGACTACTGAAGGAATATTAAGAGCTATTTCTTTCCTTAGAATCACTTAATTCTATAATAAAGATGGATTTTTTATTTTAATAGCCTTGTAGGAAATATTTAACACTTTTAAATTTTTCCCTAGTCATTTTTGGAACTTACAGTTTGCTACTCAATAGAGTGTGTGTGGAGCGGGGAGCTGGTAATGCTGACAGACAAAAAAAGGAAAACTTTCTGTAGCACTCCTCTGTCACTACCTTTTTATTGTTCACCTGGATTGGCTGGTAGGGTTTAATGGCCAAGGACTTAATTAGAAATGTCTGTTCTGGTAGAAACTTTGTTGTATTGCTGTAGTTAGTAATTTCTTTTTAACATAGTTTTTAATGCTACAGCTGATGGAATGTTCTCTTAATACATCCCTCTTAGTTAATCTTTTAAATTAGCTGTCATTTCAGAGAGTTTAGAGCCATTTTCCCATTATGCTGAGTTGCTTTTAAAAACTAAAGGAAGTAAATGATCCAAAGTATCTCTTCATATTTCTAAAAGTCATGCCAAGTCATTCCTTCCAATTCTGAGGCCACACACTAAGATGGATATTGAGATTTCTTGGTTTCAAGACTAAGACAAATGATAAATAAGCCAAGCAAAACAAGATGAATTGACCTTTATTTTTTAGAGTTTACAAGTTCCTTGCCTAAAACACCCTCAGAATGCAAACACCATAAAGTTGTCTAACGCTCCCCAGTGACCTGGCATTTCTTAAGAGAATAAAACAGCCTCAGACTGACAGCTATGGGGAAAAAACATACATAGTCCAAGGAATCGATAAGCAGAAGGAGAAAGTCAATGACAGTGAACATAGTGACACAGGAAACCAACTAAATTAGCACCTTAATGAAGTGTTCTGAAGAACAGTCTGTCATTAGATTTAGTGTCTTGAGAATCAATACAACTCACAGAAATTAGCCATTTGATAATACTTGAATAAATAGAATGGAAAATGTAGCCAATCTGCAAGATTACTCAAGGATTATTTATTCTCTGGCAATTTGATTTTCAGTCCTTGGCCTTTAATGTTATATACAAACTGTTCACATTCTTAAAGAAGAGCATTACTAACAAAGTGCAAGTCTCTGGCATAGACCATAGGAAAGGCTTACTGAGCAGGACATTAGCTTATACTGCTTTGAATGGTGTTCAGCATAGTAGCTTATGCCACTAGAATTTAAATATATTTCAGTGATACCAAAATATCCCAGACAGAAAATTTGGCAGCAGATATTGGTGATGGTTGTACAACTTGATGGATCCAATGGTATCACTGAATTGTACAGGCGAAAAATATTGAATTGGCAAAGGTTGTGTTATATATATTTTTACAATAAAAAGAAAAAAAGATCCCACATATAAGAAATACTGTACAGAATTATCTCAAAAATACCATTATCAGGTCTCTATTTATTGAAATAGGGAGCTCTGGTAGTATAGTGCCAAAGAAACTTGACTGATAACCAGAAGGCTGGCAGTTCAAACCCACCAGCCACTCCTCAGAAGGAAGATGAAACAATCTACTTCCGTAGTGATACTGCCTCGGAAATCCAAGGAGGGGTCGCTATGAGTCAGGTCTGACTCAACAGCACACAACAATAACATTTATTGAAATAAACAAATGAAAAAAATATATACATATGCTGTTTGGGCCTAATTATCAGCAAATAAAGAAGAGAATTAGATGGGTGTATGCCCATAAAGCTTTGGGTTATGAATCAGAATCAAATCACACAGGAATTTATGTATTCTTTTTCAAAGCAAGCTTGGATCCCATTCACAAAATGTGTTATTTGGTCCCATGTGTGTTACTAATAACTTGTGTTGCTCTTTCTAGATGACAAATCATTCCATCCTCCCTCTTTGCTGGTCTAGTACTGTCTATGCAAGTAATCGTGAAAATGGGATACATGAAAATGTTAGAACTTCATACTAACACTATACTATGAGGAAACCAAATAGAAGCAGACTGTCTCATCTTTCTTCCACAGAGTGGCTAGTGAGTTCAAACCACCAATCTTTAGGTTAGCAGCCAAATGTCTTGACCACTACATCACCAGAGCCCCTTGTCCTAGCCTATCTCACACAAATAAGAAAGCAAAGACAAACATGCAAAGTGTTCTCTTAATAACCCCTTACCTGTTGAAATGAGTCCCTGGGTGGTACAAATGATTAAGTTGCTCAACTGCAAACTGAAAGGTGAGAGTTTCAAATTCACTCAGAGATGCCTTAGAATAAAAGCCTGGCAATCTACTTCTACATAAGCAGCCACTGCAAACCCTATGGAACACCGTTCTGGTCTGGCACACATGAGTCACCAGAAGTCAGAATCAACTCGACAGCAACTAGTTGGTTACCTATTTCACACTGCAGCTATTTTTTGGAATTTTTTCAATCCCTTTCAGTTTTGCCTCCAATTGTTGACGGAGACATACAAAATAGGAAATGAATAGAACAGAGCCTTCCAGTGAAAATAGTCAATAAATTTCATCTGAATTAATGAAATACTGAGACCCTCTGCTTTCTCTCAGCCATCTGTTAATACTACATTATTCTCGGCTAGCGGGTCTAATGGTACCCTGTTGCTCTTCTTACTCTGAGCACTAATTTTCCACAGACTTCTTCCTATCTTTAGCACCTTTTGTAATGTACCTAAAGTTAATTTGCATTCGTCTTCTCTCCTATTCCCTCCTTTCCAGTCCATCTGCTCCTTTTGTGTCTGCATTCGCTACATAATCTCCAATGAAGCCACACTGGCTTCTACTTTTATAATTTTGATAAAACGCTTTAGGCATACAAAATTATAACAGCACTCAACAAAAGAAATTAAAAAATGAAAATGGCTGCTTTAATTGATGCCTCTGTGGACCCTTCATAATCCTTTTTCTTCTCTTTGCCCTGAATTAACTGCTATCCTGAATTTGGTGTATATATTATATTTTGAACATGTATCTGGAAAGAATATACAGTTTTACAGGATTTTAGACCTTATAGATATGATATCACATTGTACATATACTATTCCCTCCAAAAAACCAAAGCCAAACTCACTTCCCTCGAGTCGGATCTGACTCATAGTAAACCCTCTTTGGGTTTCTGAGGCAGTATCTCTACAGAAGTAGGATTGCCCAAACTTCCTTCTGAAGAGTGGCTAGTGGGTTTGAACCACCAGCCTTCTGGTCAGCAGTCAAATGCCTTAGGCACTAGGCTACCAGAGCTCCCACTATTCCCTCAGTGCTATCCTATTACTCACTACAAGAAAAAGAACATTTCGATTATTATGGATGTCCCCACCCCCTACCCTGTGATAATAGTTCAGTTAGTTTTCTAGTGGTGCCATGACAGAAATATCACAAGTGGGTAACTTTAAGAACAGGAATATATTATGTACCAGTTTGGAAGACTAGAAGTCCAAATTAGGGCTGTGGTCTAGTAAAGTCGTTCTTATCCATAACCTGTTACCAATGAGTCAATTCCAACTCAGAAACCATATCAAACAGAGTTGAACTATCCCATAAGATTTTCTAGGCTGTATTTTTTGAGGAAGCAGACTGCTTTGTCTTTCTCCAGAATTTTCCATCTTTCCAGCTGAATTGCTGGTAGGCTCCCACTGCTCAATTCCGGTTAGCAGTCTAGCACTTAGCCACTGCACCACCTGGGCTCCTTCCTCTTTGTCAATAGCACTTAGCATTTCTTGGTGTTTCTCAGCTGGTAGATAGATCCCCACAGGGCATTTTCCCGTGTGTGTGTGTGTGTGTGTGTGTGTGTGTGTGTGTGTGTGTGTGACCCTCTATATCTGTTTTTACTTTTTTTTATAAGACACTACTCAGAAGGGTTTTCAAGGATTCATTTTACTTGGATCCACAATCAACACCCATGGAAGCAGCAGTCAAGAAATCAAATGTCATGTTGCATTGGGCAAATCTGCTGCAAAAGACTTCTTTAAAGTGTTAAAAAGTGAAAATGTCACTCTGAAGACTAAGGTGCACCTGCCCCAAGCCATGATTTTTCAATAGCCTCATGTGCCTGTGAAAGCTGGATGATGAATAAGGAAGACTAAAGAAAAACTGATGCCTTTGAATTATGGTGTTAGTGAAAAATATCAAATATACCGTGGACTTACAGAAGGACAAATGTGTCTTCGAAGAAGTGCAGCCAGAATGCTCCTTAGAAGTGCAGATGGCAAGACTTCATCTCTCACACTTTGGTCATGCTATCAGGAGAGATCGTTCCCTGGAGAAGGGTATCATGGTTGGCAAAGTAGAGGATTAGGGAAAAAGTGGAAGACCCTCAATGAGATGGATATACATAGTGACTGCAACAATAGAGTCAAGCATGGTGACAGTTGTGTGGATGAGGCAAGACTGGGCGGTGTTTCGTTCTGTTGTAATACTATGAGTTGGAATTTACTCCACAGCACCAAAAAACAACACAATTCAGAGAGATCAGGTTTAGGACCCACCCTACTTCAAATGAAAAGCCCTATTTCCAAACAAAATTGAATTCACTAGTACATGGGTTAGGACTTTAACATATATTTCGGGGGAAGTAATTCAATCCATAACTGCTAGAATCCTCCCTGATCTCTCTCACCTCCCTACCTTCCCTCAAAGAAGTAACCACTATCTTGATTTCTGGGGTTACTCTTCTACTTCTTTTTACAGTTTTTACTATATATATATATATATACACACACACACACACACACACACACCTAAGGAGCCCTGTTGGCATAGTGTTGGTGTAGTGTAGTAACTTAACCTTGATTGAGTTTGCTATGCTTACCAAATCTGTGCTTATTGAATCATTCTGAGAAATTATCTCTTCAAATATTGACTCTCACCCTTATTTAGCCTCTCAAAGCCAAAAAACCAAACTCACTACCATCAAGTCGATTCCAACTCACAGTGACTCCCATTGGATTTTCAAGGTGGTGACTCTCTAGGGAAGCAGATTGCCCCATCTTCCTTCCATGGAGCAGCTGGTGGGTTCATGAACTGCCCACCTTCTGGTTAGTAGTCAAATAAACCAAACTCACAGCCATTGAGGGATACCAACTCATAGCAACCCCCGTTGGATTTCCGAGGCAGTAAATCTTTACAGAAGTAGATTGCCCCATCCTTCTTCCATGGAGCAGTGGGTGGGTGTAAACCACTAACCTTCTAGCTAGTAGGCAAATGCAGCACTGTGCCACCAGAGCTCCATTTAGCCTCTACTTCTGGAAATCCTAATCAGCTCTTACTGGACTTGTTTATTCCATCCTCCAAGTTCCTAAATCTCATGGGCACACAGGGGTGGAGAGGGGTAGGGCCATCTAGCAAAAGCCAGGGGATGTTTGGGCGAGGGGCTGGAGAGGAGACCCAGCAGACAGTGTGCACCCCCACTGTGGCACCCAGACCCACCTGTCCCCTACAGGGAGCCCACTGCCACCAACAAAGCAACTAAGGGTATTTTGGGGTCATTGAGGGGGATAAGCTGGGGCCACCATCCTGAAAATATGGTGAAGGTGGTTGAGGGAAGGGACCCTGGCAATGCAGAGGGGGCCAATGGTTGGGCCACCCTGGCTCTGGAAGACTGGGTGGCTTTCCCCTGCAGGCAGCAGTGGGGGCCCAACTCCCTTGAGGTGACATGAGGGAGGGGGAAGCAGAGGTGGTAGGTGACCTCAGCAGGGGCATAGTACAGGTGAGAGGGTGAGGGGATGTAGTTATCCTCTATTTTTGCATAATGCTGATTTTCTCGTCTTTGGAATCTAACACATCGGATAAGTGAGGAGTGGGTCACAATCTATGAGTTCAATATATGCTTCCTGAATGAATAGTGCTGATTTATAGTTTACAAAGCACTTTTATATATGTTATCACGTTTCATGCTCACAGCAACAATGGAAGGTAATAAAGATAATATTGCAAATGAGGAAATAGAGACTTAGAGAAGTCAGAGCCACACATCTGCTTAACAATGCAAGCACTTCAACTTGGGTCTACATATTTCTAGACTAATGTCTATCACAACTATCCAAGGACTCCTCCCAGTGTTGAATTACCCAATAAGCAAGGTAAGCACAGGCTTATTTGTGTTTACTTACTAATTTGTAATAAGCAATTTCACTACTACTTCTAGTTATGGCTGCTGTCTTTGTTCCAAACCACATAGCACTTTTCTATAGAATGAAAGCTTCTTTTCAAATTTACAAGCCCTTACAGGGATGGAGTACTTACTAAGCAATGTACACATGGGCTTACTTTAAAAATCTGTAGTGATTAGTAAAATCACTGTAGTGTACAATCACTACAGGTTAGTAAGTAAGCATAAGTAAGCCCATGTAGTGCAAAACATGTGAAACTGTTCATTACACATTAGTAGTTAGCACAAGTAAACCCATATTTACCTTGCTTATAGGGTAATCTGTCACGACTCTTCCTACTCTTTTTTACTCCATTAACTTTGTACACGACTTTGAATGGATTAGGAAAAAGCATCCTTCTTTGGATTGATAAATTAAAAAAAGGTTTTTCCCTCTGAGAAAACAAATTAGAAAACGATCCTCCTTTTTCCTGGGTAAAGTTCTGGGTGATGTAAACAGTTTGCAGCACTGCAAAAAAAAGAAAAAAAGGCCTAGTGGTCTGCTTCCATAAAGATTACAGCCAAGAAAACCCTGTATGGAGCAGTTCTCTGTAGTGCATGGGTCTCCATGAATAGAGATCCACTACATGGCAATGAGTTTCTTCGTGGCTGAATGAGCCCTACCAGGGCGTGGGCACTTGGCCAGGTGATTCTGTGCAAAGCACATCCTGCCAATAGCACCTGACCCAGCATGACTACACTGCAATTTGCCATAATCTTATCTGTAAACTTAAGTTCAGGACTTCTTTTGATTCAGCTTTTATATCACAAAGGGTTTCCTTTATTAATTCTAATGCCTATTTATATTGTAAAAATGCTCTCCCTGGTTTGTTTCTGATCTTTTGAATATAATTTAAGTTCAAAGCATTATTGAAGTAAGCTTTTGATGCTAATATTTTTATCCATATCACAATGAAATGGTTGTATTATTGAACTATTTAGCATTTTTATCACTATCATCTTCAAATGCTTATAGCACTGTACAAGATAATTTTGAATAGATTTCCAGCCTCTTCCCCATAAAATTTCTACCTAAAAGGTAAATTGCCCTGCTCAGGATATTAAGCTTTGCTTCTGTTGTTTGTTAGTTGACCTGCAGCACCATTCCTAATAGAGTGAGATGTGAAGATACTGACCTCAGTTGTCAATTTTCTTAACCTTCCTTTATTTTTAATTCTCTTGTTTTCCACAACAACAACAACAAAAAAAAGCAACTCTGCAAAATCTTTTGGAACTTTCTACTGAACTTCAAAAAAGAATCTTAACTGCACTCCCTGTTTTATACAAATTTCTGCTGCCCACCACCACTTTACCATATCATCTTGAGTCTCCTTTCTTAATATATTGTTAGGGAATTGTTCCAGACACTTCTGGGATTTATAAAATAATTTCCTTCATACTAATGCAAAAATTCTGCTGCTTCCTTCATTAGAAATAAAAGTTATGATTTCAATTTTGTATTTCTCTCTTCTCTTTCCAATCTTTACCTCATGTTCCTTTTATCTCACCTTTTCAATTTCAAAGCCTCAAAATCAATCATTTTCCTCTGTTTTACCACCCTCAAAACCTTGTACAAAATAGGAATTCAGTATTTAAAAATGTTCTCATGGGCATATTCTGATTTGTAAATGATTGGTTCAATATTTGGATTTGTAAATAAGAAAAAAGCAACAAAACTCTTTGATGAATTAAAAATCTATTTATTTCTCATAACTTCTTCTTGCAATCATAGTTTAATTTATATACACTTAGCATGAGAAAAAAAGGTGAAAAAAAATTATTCACTATTATGCAAGCTTACTTAGAGCCAACAGTACTGGAAGTAGAAAAAAACTAACATAAATATAGATCTCATATCCCCTATTTTGGTCTGATCTCAGCCAGAACTTCACATTGTCTGTCTACTTAAGAACCTCCCTTAAGTCCTCTCATCTGCTCTTGATATTATTTAACATCAGCTTATTAATTTATTGATGCTCTCTTCTTTTTTCTTGGAGCCCAGAGCCTTCTTTTCTTTCTATCTACTGTCATTGATATTTTCCAAACACTGCTCTCCTCTTGTGGTGGTTGAGGTTATACATTAACTTTCCTAGGCCATGATTCTCAGTGGTTTGGCAGTTACGTAATGATGTAATCATCCTCCACTTTGTGATCTTATGTGATCATTCTCTGTTTTATGATTTGATGATGTAAGCACCCAATCAGTTAAAAGGGGAGTTTCCCTGGGAGGATGGATGGCATGTATCCAATCTACATGAATGTCTGACAAAACTTTATTTTTAATGTGATCCTGCATCTGGCTTATCATCCTCTGCCCTTCAATTCTTGGGACATGAGCCAGCAGCCTGACATCTGATTTGCCAATTTTTGGTTCATCAGCCCATGCAACCACATGAGTCAGTATTTGGGACTTGCAAGCCTCCACAATTGCATGATCCATTTCCTTGAATTGAATCCCTCTCTGTCTATCTAAATGATTTTGCTACTTTAGAGAGAAGGCATCCCTGCCCAGTGTAGACTGATCTTAAAGAATTATACACCCCTAGAACTTTTATGGGAGCTCTGGTAGCATAGTGGCTAAAGCACTTGACTGCTAACCAGAAGGCTGGCAGTTCAAACCCACCAGCCACTCCTTGGAAGGAAGGTTGGGCAATCCTACTTCCGTAGTGATACTGCCTCGGAAGCCCAAGGAGGGGTCACTATGAGTCGGGGCCGACTCGACGGCACATAACAACAACAACAACAGAACTTTTACACCCAAGAAGCAGGAAAACAGGGGAAATAAGAAGCCAAGGGGATAGCAGAGCAAGTGAGCAGAGCAGAGTCAGGGATCCAGGTAATGGGAGGGACCTAGGCCCCATCCTCAAGAGGCAGGAAAGTGGGTGAAAGAAAAAGCCAGGGGGACAACAGAGTGAGCAGTGGCAGGGATCCAGGCAAGGGAGGGCAGAGTGGTTTCAAATAGCTAAGGGAGACAAACTTGTTGTCAGTTTGTCCTACTATGGTGGCTTGTGTATTGCTGTGAAGCTTGAGGCTGTGCACCAGTGTTTCAATCGCCAGCAGGGTTGCACACGCTGCATAGGTTTCAACGCTGCTTACAGACTGAGATATACTAAGAAGAAGGAAGAGGCCATCCACTTCCAAAGAATTGGCCAGGGAAAACCTTATGAATAGCAGAAAAACACTGTCTGATACATTACTGCACAACTTTCTGAATAGCCCGGAAACATTGTCTGATACAGTGCAGGAGGAGGAGCCCCTTAGGTCAGAAGGCTCTCAAAATATGACTGGGAAAGAGCTGCATCATTAGAGTAGAACCAACCTTATAGATATGGATAAAATAAAGCTTTTAAGACCCCCATTTGCTGATGTGGCATGACTCAAATTGAGAAGAAAGAGCTGCAAGCAACCATTAATAATCAGAACATGGAATGTACAAAATATGAATTGATGAAAACTGGAAGTTGTCAAAAATTAAATGGAACACACAAAGATTGATATCCTAGGCATTAGTGAGCTGAAATGGACTGGTTTTCCCCATTTTGAATCAGACAACCATATGATCTACTATGCCTGGAACGACAATTTGAAGAGGAATGGTGTGGCATTCATCATCACAAAGGATGTTTCAAGACCTGTCCTGAAGTACAATGCTCTCAGTGACAGGATAATATCCATAGGCCTATAAGGAAGATCAATTACTATTACTATTATTCAAATTTATGCACCAACCACCAAAGCCAAAGATGAGGAAATTGAAAATTTTTATCAACTTCTGCAGTCTGAAACTGACCTGACATGCAATCAAGATGTGTTAATTATCACTGGTGACTGGATTGCAAAAGTTGGAAACAAAGAAGAATCACCACTAGTTGGAAAATTTGGCCTTGGTGACAGAAATAATGCTGGAGTTCACATTATAGAATTTTGAAAGACCAATGACTTATTCATTGCAAATATCTTTTTTCAACAACACGAACGGTGGCAATACACATGGACTTTGCCAGGTGGAGTACACAGGAATCAGACTGACTACATCTGTGGCAAGAGGAGATGGAAAAGCTCAATATCTTTAGTAAAAACAATGCAAAGAGCTGACTGTGGAACAGACCATCAACTGCTCATATGCAAGTTCAACTTGAAATCAATTAAAAGAAGTCCAAAAGAGCCAAATATGACTTTGATTATATCCCTCCTGAATTTAGAGACCATTTAAAGAATGGATTTGCTGCATTGAACACCAATGACCGAAAATCAGAAGAACTGTGGGATGACATCATCCGTGAAGAAAGCATGAGGTCATTAAAAAGAAGAGAAAGGAAGAAAAGACCAAAATGGATGTCAGAAGAGACTCTGAAACTTGCCCTTGAGCAGAGAAAAGCTAAAGCAAATGGAAGAAAATGACAAGATAAAAGAGCTGAACAGAAGATTCCAAAGAGCAGCTTGAACAGACAAAGCCAATTACTATAATGAAATGTGCAAAGACCTGGTGTTAGAAAACCAAAAGGAAGAACATGCTCAGCATTTCTCAAGCTGAAAGAACTGAGGAAAAAATTTAAGCCTCAAGTTGCAATAATGAAAGATTCTATGGGGAAAATATTGAATGATGCAGGAAGCATCAAAAGAAGATAGAAAGAATATACAGTCACTGTGCCAAAATGAACAGGTGGATCTTCAACTATTTCAGGAGGTGGCATATGATCTAGAAACAATTGTATTGAAGGAAGAAATTGAAGCTACACTTAAGGAATTGGCAAAGAACAAGGCTCCAGGAATTGACAGAATACCCATTGAGATGTTTCAACAAACAGATGCCCCACTGGAGGCACTCACTTGGTTATGCCAGGAGATTTGGAAGATAGCTACCTGGCCAACAGACTGGAAGAGATCCATATTTGTACCCATTCCAAAGAAAGGTGATCCCATAGAATGTGCAAATTATCAAACAATATAATTAATATCACATGCAAGTAAAATCTTACAGAAGATAATTCAAAAACAGTTGCTGCAATATATTGACAAAGAACTTCCAGAGGTGCAAGCTTGATTCAGAAGGGGACGTGGAACAAGGGATATCATTGCTAATGTCAGATGGATCTTGGCTCAAAGCAAAGAATACCAGAAAGATGTTTACTTGTGTTTTATTGACTATGCAAAAGCATTTGATTGTGTGGATCATAACAAACCGTAGATAACATTGACAAGAATGGAAATTCCAGAACACTTAATTGTACTCATGAGGAACCTATACATAGACCAGGAGGCTGTCATTTCAGAGGAAAAAGGGGACACTGCATGGTTTAAAATCAAGAAGACAGTCTGTCAGGGTTGTATCCTTTCATCATACTTATTCAATCTATATGCTGAGCAAATAATCCAAGAATCTGGACTATATGAAGAAGAACATGGTATCAAGATTGGAGGAAGAATCATTAACAATCTGTGATACACTGATGACACAACTTTGCTTGCTGAATGTGAGGATGACTTGAAGCACTTACTGATGAAGATTGAAGAATACAGTCTGCAGTATGTATTACGTCTCAATATAAGGAAAACAAAAATCCTCACAACTGGACCTATAAGCAGCATCATGATAAATGGAGAAAAGATTGAAGTTGTCAAAGACTTCACATTGCTTGGTTCTATAATTGTGCCAATGGAGGCAGCAGTCAGGACATCAGACAACATATAGCATTGGGAACTCAGCTGCAAAGGACCTCTTTCAAGTGCTAAAGAGCAAAGATGTCTCCTTGAAGACTAAGATGCACCTGACACAAGCCATGATATTTTCAATCGCCTCATATGCATGTGAGAGCTGTTCAGTGAATAAGGAAGACCAAAGAAGAATTGATGCTTTTGAGTTGTGGTGCTGGTAAAGAATGCTGAAAGTACCATGGGCTGCTAAAAGAACTAATAAATCTGTCCTGGAAGAAGTGCAGCTCCTTGGAGGTGAGAATGACCAGACTTTGTCTCACCTACTTTGGTCATGCTGTAAGAAGGCACCATTCCCTGGAGAAGGATGTCATGCTTGGTAAAGTGGAGGGTTGACAAAAGGCCCTCAACGAGATGGATTGACACAGTGGCTGTGGCGATAGGCCCAAGTATAGCAAGGATCGTGGAGCTGGCAGGGGACCAGGCAGTGTTTGGTTCTGCTGTTCATAGGGTCGCTATGAGTCAGAGACAACTCAATGGCACATAATAACAAAAACAACAAAATGTTTATCCATTAAAGGCTTTATCCTTCACAATGATCGAATTAGATTTGTATTAAACAAACAAAGAAAAACCATACTCTTGTCATAGCAGAAGAATGGGTGGAAGAATAAGATGGCATAAGGGGCAACTGCAGTGGTCCACAGAAAATGTAATGAGGGATGAATTGATATGATAGCCAAGGTAAGTTAGTAGAAAAGATGGATTTCAAATAACCTGTGGTAAAATTAACAAGACTCAATCAATGACTGTGATGTGGAGACTGAGGGAAAACAATTGTGGACAATGACTCCTGTGTTGGGCTTTGGTAGAGAGGCAAGGTTGTTCTTTATAGAGCTAAGAAGGCAAGAAGAGCAAGTTTTAGTGAAAAATTATTCATTCAGTTTAGATAAATACGCTTCCTCTGAAAAATCAATCTTTTGTTTCTTATTTCTTAATTTAATCCAAAACTGACATGTACCATTTACTGGTTAATTTTCTCTTTGTCTTTGATATTCCCATGGAAAATTTTGAAAAATGATGATTAGTAAATAGTTATAAATACAAATCTGGAATAAAAAGATCTGGGCTAGAAATATAGACTTGATCTAGGCCCTATGTGTTATTTTTCAGATACCAAAACAAAAACCAAACCCACTGTCATAGAGTTAATTCCAACTCACAGCAACCCCCGTTGAGTTTCCAAGGCTGCAAATCTTTACAGAAGTGGATTGCCCCATCTTCCTTCAATAGAGTGGCTAGTGGCTTTTAACTGCTGATCTTTTAGTTAGCACCAAATGCCTCATCCTCTATGCCACCAGAACTCCTTTTTTTATTTTTATTTTTTTATTATTATATTTTAGATATTGTCTCTCAATTCCAAATTCACTCTTCTGGATTATATGATTTGTGATGCTAGGGCAGGGGTTCTGCAAATTACATTTCCCAGACTCCTTTGCCAGTTGGATTCCTATTAATTATTGTAAGCTAATTCTACAAGTGGTTTTTACTTGAAAAATCCCCCATTTGAAATTTATTGCCTCCTCTCAATTTTCCTCTCCCCTGTCTTCTCAATCTTATCCTACTGGTCCCAACACATAGAGTACTAGCCCCCCTTTCTGTAACTCATGTAGAGAAGCTCCATTTGGTTCTCTAAATCCTGGGACAAGTCTGATCTCAGCTCTGGAGGTTCAACTTCAGTTCCTTATGATAAGCTTCCTTGAGCAAGCTTATCAAAGCTTTGCCTTCTTAAAGATGTGGATTTTGCCACAAGGAATGCTCACAAAAGAACAGTTTCTCTTTATTTTACACAAAAAAGTAAAACATAGAGTAATATAATCAATAATGTAAGTATGTTCAATGCTCTGAAGGAACACCCAGAAGGAATGATTAACTCTAAAATAATCAGAAAACACTCTCTAGAAGGAAGGAATAGTTTGCTAAGCAGGGAAGGCTTTTCAGAGATGGAACTGCCTGAAAATGGTAAAACCACACCATATCTTATGGAAATCTGTATTTATGGAGTATAAAGTGCAAGAGGAGAAAATGTGAGAAATGAGACTAAAAAAGGTGGTAAGAGTAAGATCATGAGGATTCTTTCACACAAGGCTAAAGAGCTGCACTTGAGCCCACAGTCCAGAAGCTGAAAACCTAAATGCCTCCAAATACCAAACAGGAGCATATAAAGGAACAAAATGAGATCATATAAATGAGACAAAACATAGGAATTGTAGGATCCTATAGGAAACTGGGAAGGCTATGTCCTTCTAAATGCAACAGTTCAATTATTTCCATACAGAATGCAAAGCTAGTGTTGTCACGCTCAAACTCACTGCCTATGGGTTTGAACCACTGACCTTCTGGTTAGCAGTCAAATGCCTTAGGCACTATGCCACCAGAGCTCCTTAGTGTTGCCATAGGTTCCCATTTTTTAATAACAGTGGTGTATCCAGATTTTTTTGTACAATTCCCCAATTTTTAAATGTTGGCAACTATTACATGTTTTTCTAGGTTTATAGTATTGCATCTGGGTAAAATTTAAAATTTTAGCCACTTTCAGCATAAATTTAATATTTTTTCTATGCCAAATGTGTGCAAGACTAAGTGAATGCTATCTTAGTCTCCTGTTCTAAGAAACTAAACCAGTAGGAAACAATGTTCCCTTGTTCCACAGACAGGGAATGGCCAAGCTTAGCCTCATCCTATCTCATGAGCTCTCAGGATAGGCCCTGGGCATCAAGGCTGTCTTACTTCCCCCAGAACCAAAAGACATCGAGATACTACATAAATAATCAGATGTATTTCATGCCAATTGAAGACAGTCTAGTCTTCACTAATATTAGCAGCCATTTGCAGCCCTGATGAGCTCATGAAGTAGTCAGGGATTCATATGCAGGAAAGGGCCTCCGGCCTGGTTTCCACTACATCTGGGCTCTGTTCCCATCTTTTCCAAAGATTTTTTCCTTTCACAAAGATATGCATAAATATGACTCTGGCATCAGAGACCCTAGTCTCATTCCCTTTCTCAATAGGATAAAAATCAACACTCACACCCACCTGTGTGTTTTGGGTAGACTTGTTCTTATTTCCATCTTGTAGAGATGGTGTAGACTATTCCTCTGAAATCAGAGTAAAGGTAAAATGAAATAATTTTGAATTCTTCAGGAATTCTGACAAGGAGAGATGTGATCTAGATATTCTGAGTTAAAAAATTAGAAGACATTTTCTCTTGGAAACAATGATTAGCTTCCCAGGCAAGATTATAAATCCTATTTAACCTATTTAACCTATAATTTTCCAAGAAAAATCCAGAAATTCCTGAATAGCCCATCTGCTGTTTCTAGTCTTTCACAGCTCAGTTTTGTTTTCAACTGACTAGCATGGACATGACCCTGCTTTGCTAGATACGCTAACCTGCTTCACTCAAAATTTAAAAAGTCCCATATGTGTGATCCACCAGATATTAAAAAACTATATAGACTCAACTGATGATATTTGCAGTCCCAGTACTGCCCACCCTACCTCCAGCCTTTGACAGAGTGTGAATATGTTCCACATCTCCTTTCTTTCCTTCTATCCAGTGATCTTCAGCTTTCAGGAAAGTATGAGGCCATGTGATTGTACATGGTGACCTGTCAGCCCATTTTTATGTGAAAATTTTACATGTGATATCATTTGAATAATATAAAAGAATATATTTTATTTATTAGATGGGGTTAATTGTTCACTTTATGGAGGAAAGCAAATCATTCTTCTGGATCTTAAGGTTCCCCTCTTTCTGTGTTGTTGACAAGAAGATGGAAAAGGGGGTGGTAAGTGTAGAGAAAGCTCAAAAAATGAGGAGTTGTACAGATGGCAATTTCAGTGCAGCTTGGATTTCTATAACTTTCAGTGGAGGACTCCTCACTACTATATATGAGGTAAGATAAGTGTTTTCCTTGCTACTGGTGTGGGTATCTAGAGATGGAATCAAGAGGTATCAATCATTGCCTTGTTAAGAGAGAAAAGGGCATGAAGATTTCTGTGGAAATAAAATAATTTCCCTTGTTTTCCAAGTAGCTTTTTCTTTACCTAATAAGAAATGTTGAACTCTTAAGGCATTCTTCTCTAATTCTGTGTTGTTAGGTCATCTGTTGAGTCGTCTCTGACTCATAGCAACCCTCTGTACAGCTGAACAAAACACTACCCGGTCCTGTGCCATCTAGATACAACAATTGGTCTCTCCTTGTTCAGAGCAAAGAAGAATGAAGAAAACCAAAGATGCATGGAAGCAAGTAGCCTAAGGGATTAGTGTACCATGTGAACCTTAGCCTAAATGACCATGAGACCAGAAAAATTAGATGGTCCCCAGCTACCACTGTCAACCACTCGAAAAGAAATTACTGCAGGAGATCCTGGACAGAGTGGGAGAACAACGTGGAAACAAACTCAAAATCATAAAAATAGACTAGGCTTAGTGGTCTGATAGAGAGTGGTGAAATCCCTTCAGGCCTGGAACTAAACTCTGTGGCTTCCAGCCGAACAACTGACAGGCATATAAGGTGAACATTTTTATACCAGGTAGGTACTACTGCTTAGAACAATCAATCATGGGAGATCAGAAGGGCAGAATTTGCACAGAGTGATAGCTCAGAGGGCAGGAATGCATAGGAAAGAAGAACTCAAAGAAAAGGTAATAACAGGGAGGAAGTGGGAAGAGAACTGTTACATTATGGAGATTGCAATCAATGTCATGACACAAAATGTGTATGAAGTGTTGTATGTATGGAAAATGAATTTGCTCTGTAAACGTTCATGCAAATCAATATATACATATACATATACATATACATATATACATATACATATACATATACATATATACATATACATATATATATATATATATATATATTGGAAGGAAGGTTGGGCATTCCTACTTCCATAGTGATACTGCCTCGGAAACCCAAGGAGGGGTCGCTACGAGTTGGGGCCAACTCGATGGCAAATAACAACAACAGTCTGATGAGTAGCTACTGAGGTTCTTAACAGCTTACAAGTAGCCATCTAAGATGCAATCACTGGTCTTTCCTCATCTGGAGCAAAGAAGTGTGAAGAAAATCAAAGACTTATGGAAACAAATAGTCCAAGGGACTAATGGACCACAGGAACCTCAGCCTACACACCACTGAGACTAGAAGAACTAGATGGTTTTTGGCCACTAATGCCAACCACTTGAAAGGAATCAAAACTGGAGATCCTGGATAGTGTGGGAGAAAAAATGTGGAATAAAATTAAAAAACATAAAACAGACCAGGATTACCGGTTGGATAGGGACAGGTGAAACCCCTGAGATTATGGCCCTGGAATTAACCTTTGGACCTGGAATTGGACTCATTTCCATGGGTTAGCTCTCTAACAACAGACAGGCCTATGAGCTGAACAAATACACCAGGGAGATGTACTCTTTAGAAAAGCCAATCATGGGAGATTGGAAGGGCAGCATTAGCACAGGGAGAAAGCTAGGCAGGCAGGAGTACATAGTTAAGAAGGACACAAGGAAGGGGTAATCACAGGAAAGAGGTGGGAGGAGAGCTGTTACATTGTAGGGATTGTAACTGATGACATGAAATAAAATGTGTATGTATTGTTTAATGTAAAACCAATCTCCTTTGTAAAATTGCACCCAAATAACAATATTAAAAAAAAAAAAAAAAAAAAAACCCTATTGAGAAGACTGGGAGTTCTGGTAGCATAGTGCCTAAGGCACTTGACTGCTAACCAGAAGGCTGGCAGTTCAAACCCACCAGCCACTCAGAAGGAAGGTTGGGAAATCTACTTCTGTAGTGATACCACCTCAGAAACCCAAGAAGGGGTTGCTATGAGTTGGGTCTGACTCAACGGCACAAAACAACAGTTGAGAAGACTATAGGATGCTTATCACATCTGATATAGCTCAACTACTGTATTTAATAAACCAGTTGTCATTGAGTTGATTCTGACTCTTAGCAACACAATGTGTGTCAAAGTAGAGCCGTGCTTCATGGGTTTTCAATGCTTAATTTCTCAGACTATATTTAATAATTAATCATTATATTTTACAAATTCTAAAGTGTACTTTTTTTCACATTTTAACACACCTTGCCTTTGATATAATAAAAATGCTTCTTTTTTACTTTCTTTCTAAATGTTGTTGCTGTTGTTATGTGCTGTCAAGTCCGACCCGACTCATAGCAACCCCTCCTTGGGTTGCCGAGGCAGTATCACTATAGAAGTAGATTGCCCCATCTTCCTTCCGAGGAGTGGCTGGTGGGTTTGAACTGCCAGCCTTCTGGTTAGCCGTCAAGTGCCTTAGGCACTATGCTACCAGAGCTCCTAATAATGGTATCTTTTATACCATCGCTTCTTAGGTTTGCTGAAACATTTTGAAACTAAGTATAATTAACAAGTGTACACATCTTAAGAGCAGAGATTGGTTATCATTCTACTTTTATTTTTATTCTTTCCTCGTCACCCATTCATGTCCAACACATGAAATCCACAGCACAGTAACACCACATGACTATATTACATTTTTAAAATGTACTTATTCCATCCTAACATTTTAGGATGAACTTCTAAAGCTACAACTAAACACATGTGTTTCAGCTGTCATTGTCTAGGCTGCTCCCCCTGAAAAATAGTTTTTATTGTCTTGCTAAAGGAAAAATTCTATGTCATTGACTCTGTTAGCATACAAAAAAATTGGATTTTAATTTTTTATTTACTATTGGATATATTTTAATTAAACAGTATCTTTTAATTTAACAATCATATCTAATGATACCTACTAAAAAATTACCAACTGTCCTGTTATGTACTAAGCAGCATATATGTATTAGTAATTTGATAGTCAGAGCAAGCTTCTGAGATAAGTATTCCCATTAAAGAGAATAGCAACAGAGGCTTTGAAAAGTTAAGTCACTTGCCCAAAAAGGATATCAGTGGTAGGTGATAGGGCTTGTCTTAATCCAGGTCTACCTTACTCTAAAACCTAAGTCCTCAACTAGTAAGCCACATTGCCTCAATTTTAAACTGCTTTCATATACATTATTAAAATCGAAATCCAAAGAGAACAATAATCTCCTAGAGAACAAAAACGTATATGTTACTATGTAGAGAAGTAGAAGCAATAAAACATGCTTTTAAAAAGTCTGAACTCTAGTTCAATAATATCCAAACTTTTCAACCTGGAATTCCAAGCCTTCTAAAATTTACCCAAGTTTACATTTCCAACCATATTTGTCATTATGCTTCTATCCTATCATCACACCACCCACTAGAATATCCTCCTACAGTCCAGAAATAGACCCTCTCACATCATGTTCTACCCTCTCCCTTCTACTTTCTCTGAACTATGCCTCTCTCTTCATGTTTGTCCAAATCCAGTGCCATGGTTTCCAGGAAGCTTGTCTGATCTTCTTTCTCCTCCAGATTCTTTTGCATTTTGAACCTCATTTTTTTTAATTTCCTATATGTTTCTGCTTCCTCCCATTACATTTTGAATTTTAAGAAAAAAGAATTTGGCAGCCTGTATTGTTGAAAGTCATTTAATTGTCTAAGCCTCAGTCCATATCTATAAAATAAGAATAAAATGCTTACAGTAAAACATAGCCTTGAGGTAAAGTTCAGATCAAGAATGTGGCTGTAATATTCTTTGTTAAACCTCAGAAATATTTAAACTGATGCCTGATAGATCCTCTCAATCAGGCTGCAGGACTTCTAAGAATCTTAGGGGCATTATCCCCATAGCATCCTGTGTTCCAGCCCAATGTAGAGAGCAGTTTGTAGGTGTGGCTTTGTCTAAAGGAGTGAATCATAATTTGACACACCAAAAGACTATAAAGTTTTGCAAAGCTTGGACTAAATGCATCAAAAACAGTTCAAAATGAATAGACCTCTAGGGAGAAATCAAGCTGAGAATGCTACTAAGATGGAAACACAACCCATTTCTTACAAAAAAGGAAGTATGACTCAGAAGGTGGAACCAGAATCCAGAGGACAGAACCAAGAACCACAGAGCCTCACTCTCAGAGAACAGAACTGGGCCCTAAACAAAGAACATTCATTCCAACCTTCTAGAGTCAGCAGAAATGGTGACTTGAGTTCAGCTCAATTTCAAAATTGCTATGGACCAGTTAGTTTAATGTCTCTGGTTCTCTCCATTTTTTGAATAGTGTTGTCCATTAAGATTATACTACCCCTCTCTCATTATATGCTAGGTTTACTGGGGTCAGATAACTTGTCTTTTTTGCTTACAAAGCTCTGCACCAGAGAATCCCCAGCCACTCTTAAACCTAATGAGAAGACATATTGAACTTAGAGCCAATGCTTAATGAGACTTTGAAGGAGAGCTGACTACACTCTGTATGTGGGAAGGATGCATATTTTTGCTCCAGAGGGTTGACTGTGGTAGTTCCCAAATATAGCCACAAACAATTCCTTCCACCTGGTGTATACATGCCAAACTTCATTAAGAGGTAGTTTATTTCCCCTCCACTTGAATCTGGGCTGGTCTACGCCTATTTTCACCAACAGAATGTGGCAGAGGTAATGTTTCGGGACTCAGGAGTCCAAATCTTAAGAGAACTCACTACTTCCATTTCTTCCCACCTGAAAGCCAAGAACCATGCTGGAAGAATCCCAAATTGCATGGACAAGCCAAGTGGAAGAGACTCAAGGTCAGCAAACCCAGCTGACCTTCAAGCCAACAGCCAGCACCAACGAAAGAGA
Source organism: Orycteropus afer afer (assembly GCF_000298275.1). Classification (NCBI taxonomy): domain Eukaryota; kingdom Metazoa; phylum Chordata; class Mammalia; order Tubulidentata; family Orycteropodidae; genus Orycteropus; species Orycteropus afer. Next base: position 7,018,575 of record NW_006921758.1, read on the forward strand.
CTTCCTAAATATTCTAGCTTATTTAAGCTTTTAGATGCATACAACATCAGCCAACATCACGCAGAGCTAAATAACTACCCAAATAATCTTAGTCAAGCTGAAGAATTATTAGAGATAATAAACTATTTGCTGTTTTAAACCATTAATGTTTAGGGTGATTTGTTATGGAGCAATAAATAACTGAAATAACCTCTAGGTTACAAAGAATATGAACATAATATTTGCTGATGATAATGTGAAAAAAGAAAACAGGTCATTAAAACTAGAAACACTGTAAAGATCATCTATTTTAGACTAATATGTTCTTCACTCCAAGATAGAAAATATAGGCCACACAGGCAGTTCATGAAGAGGAAATTCTAGAGCCCATCTCTCTTACCTTAAAGAAAAGTCAGTGAACAGACTATGTGTGTTCTCTACATCACAGCTTCCTTTCAGAATTACTTCAGAATTACTCTAGAACATGATGTAAAATGCTGTTTTATTCTTTTGAGAAAGATCAGCAGCAGTAATTTCTCAAGGGCAATATAAAATTTCTGAGAAGAAATTTCAAGGACTATTTGGTATACAACAAATTTCAATGACTACATGGTATAAAACCAAACCCAAAACCACTATCTAATCAATCCATTAAGAGCAATGATTTAGAGAATGTCTCTCTTAATATAAAACTTCAGAAGAAAGAATGCTGTTTGAAGAGAGAATATATTAATCTGAAAAAATCTCTTCAAATGATAGGAAAGATTTAGCTGTTGCTTATAGCCATTTTTCAGGTCGTAAGGAGATCTGGGGACCATATGTTGCTATTCAGTGTGAGGAGGATGCTCACAGAAAGTGAAATCTTAAAACAGCTATAATGTGAATGGCACTGCAGACCAAAGCCTCCCCAAAATGCTTATCTCTAGGAAATCATTCTCTTACCGTTTGAAGGACCCTGGAACAGGCATTCTCTTTCCCAGAGATTTTGCAATAAGTATTCCACCAGGTTTATAAACATAGTTTCAGCTGTTCAAATTCCAGTTCTCTGACAACTATGCTATTGTTTACAAGCATAAACAAGTATCGTAGGGTGTAGGCTTCAATCATAGTCTTTTAAAGTGACTATACATTGAAATCATTGGTAGAAAGACATGTGGCAACAAGTTTGATTTTATTTTGCATATCAATCAAATGAGCCATAAAAGAGAGGGAAAAAAGAAGTGGCTTTCTCATTGTCATAACCACAGCAAATTCTTAAAGAAATTTGACAAAATAATCTCAAATGAAGTGATACTATGTGTCATATTAATAAGTATCCAACTTATTGCTCAGTATTGTCAGCCATAATATCAAAATTTGTGGGAAAACGATGAAGTTCTTACCAAGATTGTATAGCTATCCTTTGGAAATTATGTTAGCATTATTTGTCCTAGAATAAGGGGAACTACAGACTTTGGCTAAATCCTAGTTTTTAGTTTGGCACCTTGTCTTGGAAAAGTAGTAAATATTAGATGTTAATTGCTAATTAAGTCAAAATTAATTCTTAATTAATCCTCTATGTTAGATGGTCTTAAGGAGCTCTGGGGACATAGTGCCTAAGGCATTGACTGCTACCCAGAAGGTTGGCAGTTCAAATCCACCAGTCACTCCATGGAAGAAAGATTGGGCAATCTACTTCCATAAAGATTTACCGCCTTGGAGACCCAGTGGGGGTCGGAATGAGTCAGAATTGACTTGACAGCAGTTTCTTTGTTTTTTAAAAGACCTCCAGCTCCTGAGGACAACTACAAACAAAAAGAGGGAAAAGACTGTGTAGTCACAGAATTTCTAAATGGTGAGGAAGTTAAGAAAGTTGAAAGATAGAATGGACTGTTCTAAACTCGGGGATAAAATTCTAAATCATAGGGTAACCTCAAAGAAAATTGATAAACCTTCACATCACAATAAAAAAGGACAAGCACAAATATTCAGCATATACTGAAACAACAGCAACAAAGGAAATGATAACATGAGGACATTATGCTGAGTGAAATAAGTCAATCACAAAAGGACAAATATTGTATTAGTCCGTTATTGTAAAAGTTAAGGAAAGATTTATCTATTGAAGGAAATTTTCTTTGTGGGTTACCAGGGGTGGGAGGGGAGGGGAGGGAACACTGTTAGATAGATAGAGATAAATATTGATTTGGGTGAAGAGAAGGGCAATGTACCAAATGTGAGTGACCAATATGGCAGCATTGAGGATGAGAAAGACATAGAGAGGTACATGGGAAGTACAGACAACAAATATAAACCCTTTTGCATATATAGTACTGAGTTGTAAGTGAAGGCAAACATGGGTATATGGATGGATAGATAGGTGGACAAGCTAAATGATTAGGTATGTCTATGAAATGGGGAGTGTATCCAAGATCATATATAGGGTTGGCAGACAATGGTCCTATAAGTTTATGTGAATGATCAGAATTCCTAGGTGTATAGTAGAGCTGACAAGGGGCAAGGTTGGGGTCACTGTTTGGTCATAGCCAGCTACCCAGAGGGACTGAGTAGTTGAACCTGAGGGCTTGGGATCATAGTCGCAGGGGACATCAAGCTCAATTGGCATAACATACTATATAAAACATTGTTCCACCTCCTACTTTGGCAAGTAGCAACTGGGATCTTAAAAGCTAGCAAGCTGCCATCTAGATGCAACGATGGGTCGCTCCTCGTCAAGAGCAAAGAAGAAAGAAGAAAACCAAAATTAATGGAAACAATCAGTCCTAGCGACTGGTACACCATCCGATCTGCAACCTATACAACTATGAGACCAGAAGAACTAGATGGTGCCCGGCTACCACTGTCATCCTCTTGGAAGGGATGTAGGAGATCCTGGATAGAGAGGGAAAACAATGTGGAACAAAACTCAAAATCATTTGGAGGAAAAAAAAAAGAAAAAAGAAGGTGGGGACCAGGTTTGCTGGAGCCTGGTGGAACCACTGAGACTATGGCCCCTGGCTGCCCTTCAGGTCTGGAATTGAACCCACACCTGTGGTTGCCAGCCAAACAATGTACAGGCATGTGAGTTAAAACATTTACCTCAAGTAGACATATGCCTTGGAGAGAACAATCATGGGAGAAGGAAGGGCTGCTTATGCACAGGGAGACAGCTCAGGGCACAGGAGAGTATGGAGGGATGGTCACTGGGAAGAGGTAACTATGGGGAGGAAGTGGGAGAGGAGCTATTGCATTGTAAACTGTGGTCAATGACATGAGACAAAGTATATGTGAACTGCTGTATGGAAAGTGAATTTGCTCTGTAAATCTTCACCCAAATCACAATAAATAAAATAAAATTTTAAAAAAAAAAGACCTCCTCTTCTAGTAGATCTGACAAGGGATAAGGTTGTAGTCACTTCTTAGTCACAGCCAGCTACCCAGAGGGATAGTGACTGGGATCTTAAAAGCTTGCAAGCAGCCATCTAGATGCAACTATGGGTATCTCCTCATCCACAGCAAAGAAGAATGAAAAAAACCAAAGATTCATGGAAAGAATAAGTCCTAGCAACTGGTACACCATCCGATCTGCAGCCTATATGACTATAATACCAGAAGAACTAGATGGTGCCCAACTACCACTGTAAATCACTCAGAGGGGGATCTATGTAGGAGATCCTAGATAGAGAGGGAGAACAATGTGGAACAAAACTCAAAATCATTTGGACAAAATAAAAGGGGGGGAACAGGTTTGCTGGTCTGATAAAGCATGGTGGAACCACTGAGACTATGGCCCCTAGCTGCCTTTCAGGTCTGGAATTGAACCCACACCTGTGGCTTCCAGCCAAACAAAAGACAGGCATGTGAGTTGAACATTTACCTCAAGTAGATGCATTCCTTAAAGAGAACAATCATGGGAGAAAGAAGGGTGGTGCATGCACAGGGAGACAGCCTAGGGGGCAAGAATGCATGGAGAGAAGGACACAGGGAAGAGGTAACTATAGGGAGGAAGTGGGAGGGGACCTGTTGCATTGTGGTGAATTGTGGTCAATGTCATGAGACAAAGTGTATGTGAATTGCTGTATGGAATGTGAATTTGCTCTGTAATCTTTCACCCAAATCACAATTAAAAAATAATAATAATAAATAAATAGCATGTTTAGTGAACTGGAAACAGAGAAAGTCTGTTGAAGGAAGGCAAAGGAACTTTGTCCTATGAGAATCAAAACCAAGGGGCTCCATAATCACCTCACATTTGCTCAGTGTTGTACCTACGGTTAGAAATGTACATAACAGGAACTCTAGGAATCTTCCCGATACTTACTTTAAGACCCCCTGGCCATATTGTAACATGTGTGCTGAGTTATTCTCTGTACCAAGCAGTCATTGACGTAGGTTCCTTTGTGTGTACATGGCAATCTCTCAAATCTTGGCAATCCTCAGAACCACTTGATACTTTTGCCTCAATTTCTCAATATCAGCCATTACACAGACAATGGATACTCTTGGCATACAAACAGTCCATCATTGCCTTCACTAAGTCCAGTTTAGCTTTAATGGAGAAGTTGATAAAGTTGCTATCAACCAGGATGTAGTAAATTGGGCCCATTGTGTGTTACATTGGAAAAACAAGCAGGAAGGGTAGTAGGGACTTTTCTTTCCTTGAGCACACTGGGATCTTTTCTTCTTTTTAAATTTTAATGCATCCTTTTCTTTACTCACAAAGGGAGGTCTGGTGGTGTTGTGGTTAAAGCATAGGGCTACTAACCAAAAGGTCAGCAGTTCAAACCCACCAGTCATTAGGTGAGAGACAGATGAGGCTTCTGTAAAGATTTAGAGCCTTGGAAACCCTCTGGGGCAGTTCTGCCATAACAGTGAGTTTGGTTTTTCTTTATTCACAGAATTGATGCAAGATTTAAAGCCTCTGATCTCTGAGACTAAGCATTCACTTCATGATTGCATACTTCCTTGCTTTCTTTTGCTTCCCCATGTTCACGCCACACTCCTGTTCTTTCTTCCCAACGTAACAAAGCTTTCTAGTGGTTGTTTTATTATTAAATTTCTTTTAAAAAATTACACCAATAACCAATTTATATAAACTCTACTGTCTACATTTCTATGATCTTTTCAAAATGTAGACACTGTTTCACATAAACTTAATCGTTATTGGTATGTCTTTTAAATTTTTACTTAACATTTTTATACATTTTCATATACACATTATTCATAAATATCATTTCTAATCATTGTAAAAAATAATCTATTAAATTAGCAGTATAAATTGCTTAATTCCCCCCAATTTTGAATTATGTTTTATTTCTAGAATAGAGATATTATGATAATCTCTCTGAACATTGTTTATTCTTTGCAATTATTTCTGTAGAATAAATTTTTAAAATTTTGACTACAGGAGGGAAAAAAGCCTGACATTTTTTGCAATTTATTATTTATTGTTAAATTACTCCAAAGGATTAAATCACTTTACTGCATGCAAGAAAATGTGATATTGCCAGTTTGTTCAAAGTCTTGCTAATGTAGAATTTTTTAATTTTTGTTCATTTTATTCTTAGTTTGCTTTCCTTTTAACAATTTTTAAATGTTCGGTTAATATTTGCATATTATTTTCTCTGCTGCCACAACCACTGTTAATTTTTCTTCACAAATATTTTCTGCATTAAAACCAAACCAAACCAAACTCACTGCCATCGAGTCAAGTCCAACTTATAGTAACGCCCACTGGGTTTCTGAGACAGTAAATATTTAGGGAAGTCAATTGCCCCATCTTTCTTCTTTGAAGCAGCTGGTGGGTTTAAACCACCAACCTTCTCATTAGCAGTCAAATGCCATAAGCACCACACTTATTTTTAGGTGAGCTCCTATTTTTAGGCTTTGCTATATCAAGCTGTTGATTTTGATTTTGCTTTTTACTTACATAGCACAGAGCTTTATATTTTCTTTTATAATTTCTTTTGTTTTCTGAATGGTAAAAGAGTTGTGTTTAAGATATGCCATTACTTCTAATTTTTTATGAATTTTCTTTCAATATTTAATTAATCTAATTATAGGATGGCTATTAAACAGTGGTTTAACACAAAGTGTTAACTTACTACTTACTGGACAATTCTTTCAACCGTGTTAGAAAAACATTCTCCAGTGTTTGGTTTGTGGATAAGTTCCTCGCTGCAGGACAAAGTGCATGTGGTGGTGGGATGGACAAGAGAAAGACCAGGTTGCCTTCATTGTTCATATACAGCACTTTCATTCACCTCGTGCTTTTCTCTTTCACCCAGTTTTATACTTATGCTCTGTAGGTTTCACTGGGAAGGAAAAATGCAGTCTCCTCTTTTGAAGTCCTTTCTGCTCAGATTCAAAAGTCTCCCTTTTTTTTTTTTTTTTTTGGTCATACCTCCTATCAGTTACAAAATTTCAAGCATAGAACCTTGCAATATGTTTCTAGAAGGAACTTTTTTTTTTAAATTTCTGTCTTATACTCAATTTAAAATGAATTCCTCCACTTAACTTCCCTAATCCCAAATACCAGCACCACCACCACCCCAACTCCAGATAAATCATATCAGATTTTCCTAACTATAGTGTGATCACACTGCTTCAGTCCCTGTGGCAATGGTTCCAAATGCTCCTATCCCATTGCTCAAGGGGATCATGAATAAGGACCCCTCTTCTACATGGGAAAGGGAAGAGAAATTCTATAGTACTCTATTACAAAATCCTTGTAAGGAACCTTCATTCTCTCTCCAATGCATTTTGATAAATGAGTCAAACATGCATCTATTTAAAATGCAGGGACTTTTAATAACAATAGTAATAAGCCCTGGGACCTCAGCCAAAACTCAAGACAAAAGATAAAATTCCATTAATATCATGTCACTCTATTATAAAAAGCTTTTCTTTGTTGCAGTTTATTTCATTGGAATTTTAGGGGAGCTACTATTCTATGGGCATTCTGGGCTTGGACTCAAAAGCTCCCCAGAAATCTTCATAACAAATCTTTAGGCCACAACTTTTTAAACCCATCGAAGGACAAATTAGAAATTTCCCAGACAGTCTATAGACAGTAAAAATCCTGGCCATAAGAGTCAAATAACTCAATTCACAATATATTAGTCCTGCTGGATTTCAATTTTCCCTGTTATATTATCATCTGGGTCTTAAAAAAAAATACTTCAGATTGTAATTTGTAAATAAGTAGATGTTTTGATTCTCTAGTGCTGCTATGATAGATATACCACAAGTGGATGACTTTAACAAACAGGGATTTATTCGCTTACAGTTGTGGAGGCTAGAAGTCCAAGTTCAAAGTGCCAGCTCTTGGGGCTGAGTGAAGGTCCCTGGACCTTGGGCTTCAGCTCCACCTCTTGCTCCTGGCCCACTGACACTGGAGGCTTCTCTTTAATCAGGAAGCTACTGGCTGCTGAGGCTGACAAACCCAAGGTCAACAAGTAAAATGGCACAGTTCCAATATTATTAAGCAACATGGCAGGCCACTAGTTCAAGTCCAGAAAGAGTCCCATGATTCGCAGACAACAAGGCAGGCTGCTGAATAAAGACTTGGCTACATACAGGGTCCAAGTGTACCAAAAAGCTCAAAACCTTTTTCAAAACTTCTTCTTATATATAGAAGCAGGCCACATCCCTAAGGCAGCTACTCAGCTGCTCACAGATTCCACCATGGAGTTGATTACCAGTCTCATGAAGGGGAATAACTAGATCCAGCTGTCCAGACACTCAAAACCAGGCCCAGCCAAGTTGACACATAACCTTACTACCACAGTAGAGTTCTATTAAGCCTCTGTTTCATACAACTTCATCTGTTTTCAGATGATATCCGTGGGTAGAACACAAAATAGGTGTGAGTGAAGCCTGATGTTCAAGATACTGTAATTGGAAATGGACAAGACCTGAGTCCAATTTGTTCTGCTACAATAGATAAGAGCTAATGGTTGCTCAACCTATTGCACTAAGGAAACAGATAGAGATTAATAGACTTTAGGCTTATTTGAAAGGTAGGATTAACAAGACTGGATATTTTGTAGGAGAGAGAGAGAAATCAGTGATACTTAGTTTTCAAGCTTGGCCAACTGGATGGCCAAAGGGACTATTCATGAGGATAGGAAACTCAGAAGGAAATCAAGTCTAGTGGGGATTATAATAGGCTTAATTTTGGACTGGATAACTAAACGGAAATATCAAGCGATTAGCTAGATATATGAATCTGAAACACAGAAAAAAACAGAGTAGGAGTTATAAATCTGGGAATTGTTGACATATAGATAAAACTTGAAAGCCATGGAAATCGATAAGATAACTGAAGAAGCACATGTAGAGTAAGACAGGAAGAAAGCCCCAAACAGAACCTTAAAAAACACCAATATTTAACGGGTAGATAAAGGGACACAAAGAAAATTAAGACAAATGAATCCAAAATACAAAAGGAAGTGTAGTAGGTGGGAGAGACACAAAAACAATAGGGAGTATTGAAAAATAAAGTAGTAGTGAACAGGGACAACTACTGCTGGAAGGTCTACCAATAACAACCAATACATCTTTGGATTTAGCAACATGAAGTTCCTTGGTAAGAGTAGATTCATTGCAGTGTGGACAGGAAGTTGGTCTGGAAGCACCTGAGGAGTGAGGGAAAAGGGGAAATGAAAACAATAAATGAAGTTTACTCAATTGTTTCATGAACTTCAATCATGAGGGAATTGAGGGAAGTACATGGAAGAATAGATTTTTATTCTTTAATATAATTGTCTCCTTTAATAGTGATCCTTAATCTCTAAGTTTAAAAGAAAATTTCCCTCCCACCTCTACCCAAGTGAGACAACAAAATATTGCAAAAAGTAGATTCAAACTGGGAGAACAGGTTTTTTTCCTGTTCTCCAATCCCTAACCCAACTAGATTAGAAGTTTGCAGGATGATGAGAAACAGCATAGGGGCAGTACCTTGGCCTATCACCAGGGGAGACAAAATGGAAAACTTTAATTGGGAAATCCAGAAGTAAAAAGAACTTGTAGTCAGTTCCAAATTTGGAATTTTTTGAAAGCTGCATCACACAGATGCATTCTGGGTTACACGTTGGCAAGACAGTGGAGAAGGCAGCAAGGGATATCTATACCAAAAAGGAGCTTATACAGCCCCCTGAGTTTCCCTGTATTTCCTAACGGAATGAAGGACATCCAGAAGTTTCACAGGTACCCTGTGGGCAGGCATGGATATCCAGCCGCCAGGATACCACCTGCAGGGGAAAGGTACAGACATTACAAAGCTATAACTTGGTCCTCCTGAAACAGGTAAAAGAGGACACAGCTGAATTTGAGATCCATCACTTCTGCCAGGCTGTTTAACTCATTGCCATTGAGTTGATTCTGACTCATGGTGACCATATAGGTTGTTTGGCATGAACCAAATAAACATAGGCAGAGTTCCCAGTGAAAAAGCTAGGGATAGACCATGAAATGAAGAGCTCTCTCCTCAGTTAGCATTCCTGGGTGGTGCAATCAGTTAATGAGATCAGCTACTAACTATAAGTTTGGTAGTTTGAGTCCATCTAGAGGTACTTTGGGGGAGCTTTGGTAGCATAGTGCCTAAGGCACTTGACTGCTAACCAGGAGGCTGGCGGTTCAAACCCACCAGCCACTCCTCAGAAGAAAGGTTGGGCAATCTACTTCCACAGTGATACCGCCTCGGAAACCCAAGGATGGGTCACTGTGATTCGGGTGCCACTCGACAGCACATAAGAACAACAACAGACGTACCTTGGAACAAAGGCCTGATGATCCACTTCTGAAAAATCAGCCATTGAAACCTTATGGAACACTGTTCTATTCTGGCATACGCAGGGTTCCCATGTGTTGGAACTGACTCCATGCCGAATGATTTTTTTTTTCTCTTCTGCTATGCCACGTCAAACACCAATTGTGTCAGCCCTTAGGAGTTTAGAATTGGGACCAGGACAAGAGAAAAGGAGATCATGAAAAGTGGCACCCTGCACTGGAATTGTATTAAACTGAAACTGACAGAGAAATTATTAGATTGGATTGAGGAAAAAGAAAAAGATAAAATTTACCAAACCAGGCTGTCTGACATAAGAAAGGCTGAGAACTCAGAATGCTCTGAAATAAAACTGACTTACTGAAAGAATGTTACAAAAATGCATGCCTGAATTTATGAATATAAAATTCATAGGCATTAAAGTTTAACTATGTTTTTAAAATGCCATTAAAAACACCAACTTTGAACACATTAGAGACCACCATCGTGGTCTTCCATTCATTCCATTCCATAGTCCTATCAAGTTTCATGATTCTGATGCAAACACAATGAGCTCAAAATAGATACTATATATAAGTATATATTTTTCTTCCATTCATCTTCTTATCTTTGTGCAGACATTGAACTATAGCATTTTTAGCCATCTATGGTATATAGATAGATTGTGTGTGTGTGTATGTGTGTGTAACTGAGTAAGTGGAAACTCTGTGCCATTCTTTTATTTTTATTTTTATTTAATTTAGACCTGCACATGGCAGCCTCTCACACAAAGTTATATAGGGAGTGGGTTTATCCTCACACACATTAATCAAATTCATCAGACAAGGTTTAAGTGCCTCTGCTCTGTGATTGTTCTTGACACAAAGCCACAGAAGGCTATACAGCTATCAGCAATAAGCAAGCACATGTCATGATAATCATTTAAGGCTTATTGTAGGTTTTTTTTTTATTATTATTTAAATTTGATATTTTTTGTTTAAATTTGAAATTTTTATGTTTTTCCTAGTAAAATGAAATAGTTGCCTTTAAAAAACAGAAAGGAATCACAAGTTAAAAAAATAAATTTAATGAGAAAATATAACAAGTAAAACAAGATTGTACCTCATAAGAAAAAGTGATATTAATGATTAATCCCAGTGCTCTAACAATAGTATATGAAATGAAAGCAATGTGCTTGTAGTTGCACACAAAATCCTTTTGAAGGCAAGAAAAGTACAATAAGGAATATCTGTCAATTTCATTTTTAGTGCAATCAGAATGCTCAACTATTTGTATTTCATGCAGTGCAATTTTATAACCGTTCCATAGTCCTACCAAGTTACATGATTCTGATGCAAAACACAATGAGCTCAAAATATATACTATATATAAGGAACTCAGATGCTTCTTTCTTACTGAACTACTTAATACCATCAACAAAAATTTTATGTGAACAAAATTTAAACCTGACAATGAAACCTCCTTACAGCACCATTCAAAATAAGAATCAAATAAAGAAGACAAATTCTATCAGAAAGAGCTCATTAAAGTCTGGACCGTGTTAAATAAGCAAACACTCACAAAAAAAAAAAAAAAAAAAAAAAAACATAATTACTCTCATTTTCTCAGGCACTGCTGACATTTAAAGTGGGACAGATGTGGGTCATTTAGTACCTGTGGCTCAAGGGAACTAAATGCCAATGGCACCCTTAGTTGTTGCAGGTTATAAATGCCCCAACATATTTCCAAATATCCTTGAGGGACTCATACCACGATGGTTACTATCACTAGTCTAATTAAAAATGTACATTCAAATTATTTATTTGGTGAATTATTTTAAAATTTTAGATTTTATAACTCAACTAGTTTAAAATATAGATCCACTGAACTCTGTGTTTTTTTCTTGGTTTTACGCATAGTCACACAAGTAAACACAAACTCAAAACCAAACCAAACACTACCATCGAGTCAATTCAGACTCATAACATTATAGAAAAGAGTAGAACTGCCCCACAGGGCTGTAAACCTTTACAGAAGCAGACTGCCTCATCTTTCTCCTGCAGAGCAGATGGTGGGTTTCAATGGCCAACCTTTTAGTTAGCAGATGAATGCTTTAATCATAATGCCACCAGAATTCCTCAAGTGAACACAAGGAAGATTTATTATATAAAACACAATTGCAAAAGTAAATTTTAGATTAGACTTTAATATCTCATTGACTAACTTGTCAAAAATGTAGCCATGTCTATTCTGACAATGTGAAAAGAGTTGGTCAGATCAAAGTATTGGTGAGTTACGCTTGAAGTCATTGTGCTAAATAATTGTCTATGCAACATTTTCATTTAGATAAAGTCATAAAAATTGTCAAATTTATTAAGGCATAGTATTTAATCTAGAAAATTTTGAGTTATTTATAGTGAAAAAGGGGAAAAGTTGCAAAATGTGTATTTTAATACTGAAGTTCCTAACAGTTTCAAGACAAGGTGCTTGTACAAATATTTCAAATTAAACTGTAAATCATTTTTTAATAAAAACTCCCTAACTGTTCAATTTATTATAACTTTACTTATACTGATGTTTTTAGTAGTTTTGAGACAAGGTGTTGATATGGATATTTCAAATGAAAAAATTTAAAAAATCTTCATCAATTAAACATCTCTTAACTGTACCTTGTTGTAGCAGCTGGAGTATCTAGCTAATATTTTTAATTAGCTAAACGGGTTCATATGGTAGTGAGTGTTTTCCATGTTACTGCTCACAGCTACAGAGAAGGTGTCAGCAACAAAATTGAAATAAAATTTAGACACAAAATAGAAAATCAATGTTATTCTTTTAAAGTTTTAAGGAATGTCTGACAAAATCTGCAGCTAGAGGCATTTTTCAATGGCACAATTAAATAATGCAAAGCATTATGACATTTTAAAAAACAGAATCAGCCAAATACAATGATTTAAGCCTCCTTGGCAATCCATTGGTTAATTCCTTTTAAAGTGAACCCTCCTCATTATAGAAGGTGAGTAGTTTTTTCAGATATTGTTAGTAATTGAACATAAGTGTAAGTTTCCTAATATTGCTCTTTCAGAGGTCTGGATCAATTTAATTGAAGGAACTGAAATTGAGATTACAAGGGGATATATTTTAAAAACCAAATAAACATCTATCTTTTATCCTAGCTTCTGTAGACCAGACGTTTTCTCCATATAATGCTACCAAACAAAATACAGAAATAAGTTAGACATTAATGTTAACATAAGACTGCAGTTATTACCACTATTTTGCAGTTATAATTGTTTATGAATACCAAAATTGCCTCATTCACTTTATCTAGCTTTTCAATAAATAAATAATTTAGAATTAATAAATTCTCTAGGAAAATATAGTTTTTATCTCTATTATGTACTGAGGTTTAAGTATGATTACATTTGATGTGAGGACAGCACTGAGAATAAAAAAGTTGAAACTCATTTCCTTAGTTCAATCACCTAATTTTTAGTTATGAACTCAATATGATGTAGAGAGAGAAGAAATGACTTTCCCAAGATAACAGAGCAATTATGGAATAAATATGGAGCCAGGACTTACATCTCTTGATTTCTAATTCAGTATTTTTCCCCTGTACCACACACACAAAAAAGGTGCATGTGTGAAGAGCTATGGGATGAGGCTTTCACTTTCCAGGGCCAGAAGACTAGGATATTTGAAAAGTCAGCCTCTCTAACATCCAAATATTTAATAACATGGTTCTCACACAAGTCCCAAGAGACTGCTCTCATGCTAAATAAATACACATTCTTCACTGTGGACAGGTCTAGGATTTGTCATAAATCTAAAAATATTTATCATGTATTTGGGTGGAGGTCTGAATTCTGCTTTTTATGACAGCAAAAGCACAATTAAAGCAAAATTGTGTTCTATTGCTTCAAAAAAAAGGAAGAATTTATGATGTCTACCACTTCCTACACGAACAAAATACTTTGTTCTCCCTAGGATATTACTTATTGAAATATATATATATATATATATGTAATACATCCCATATTTCCCACCATACCATACTTGTGTTGCTGAGGGAAATAAATTTCAGGATTTTTTTTTTTTTTTTTGGTCTTTTTCTGAATGATGCAAACCCCAATATTATCTTTTGGATGTTATTCAGAAGTTTGATCCAGTTTAATTTCTTGGCTGAGTTTATGCATTTCTTGAATTCTCTCCAGAAGTCAAAGTCAAAAGCCCTCTACTAACAACAGGCAGCCATCTCTCCAATCTAAGAAAAGACTTAGTAGGAAAAGAAAGAAGAGGAGGAGCAATTCCTTTTTTATTTCCAGAATTCGTCAGTGATATGGAAAGTCAAGCAAGTAGGACAGAGATGGAAATAGTGTGTTTCCATTTAAAACAGGAATGTTAGCAAGATGAGAAGAAAAAGGTACAAAGCCACGTGTGATCTACTGAATCCCTGGTTATGGAGAAAAACAAAACCAACACTGAAGAAGCTTGTTTCCCTCACTAGTGAATTGCCTACCGTTGTAGTTTAGAATTTGTGCATTCTGAGAGGCACTGGTTGGTCAACCCCATACCAGAAGTACTTACACCTCATTTTTCAAATATGCTGTGTCTCTAGTCAGATCTGGAATTTGCCATAAATCTTAAAATCATCACCACTAGCTGGAAGCTATCCCAATTAGTCCAAGAAGCAGTCTTTGCATACTATTTGGCTTACAAAGAGCTGCAAGGGCTGAGTTTGTGTTTTTAGACAGGCTTTACAAATGCGTATGGGTGGTTGCCATGAATGCAATTTTAGATTATTTCATTCTTGCTTCAAACTTTCAGAAACAACTTGCCACCAGATTTATTTAAAGGATTCCATCTCACGTGAGTGATTTCCTGGCACAAAGTACCTTTCCTTTCATGTTATATTAAAACATGTGCACCATATTTCTCCAAAAGGCAAGTTTTCTTCTCACAAGAAGAAAGTAAGCTCAGGGAATTTATGCCTACAACTTGTGGCTAATCCAATTCTAGCTTTCAGTTTGGATTATATTTACCTCAAATATTGTTATTGTCTCACATGGATTAGGCATTATTTTGTAACTGTTCTTTTTTATTATTATTTTATTTTTTTGCTAATCAGGATATAATCTTCTTTGTTTCTTGGTGCTAAAATGGTCTTTTTTGCAACATTGGAAAATAGGACTATGGCCCTGAAAATAAAGTTTACTGCCCAGAAAACTTGCTTTCCCCTATATGAATAGAATCAAAGGCAGGTCGCTGCATCAATTGCCTACAGCTGGAATCTCTCTTTCCAGCCAAATAATGTGAAGAGGAGGAGCAGGACCTCAGGCATTCTGTTGACTCAAGCAAATTGATCCGTGATTGGTAATAAAAACTGTTATCTTGTCCCACTTCACAGAGAAGCAGCCAAGGCTGACAATTCCCACAGTGAATGAATAGTATGAGCTAAGATCCAGGGAAATCAGTGGCCAGGCTCATAGTCATGGAGATGAGTTCCCACTTTACCACTCTTCACCTATGAAATAACTATTGGGCCTTTGAGGTCAAATAAAAGACTTGAGGCAAAACACTGAGAAATCTCCTTCAGAGACTTTTTCTAGGCACAGTATTTGAAATTACTTTTACTCCTTCACAGAAAGACTGCAGAACAAATGTGTGTCCTTTTCCATTTATTATATCTGGTGTGGACAGAGGAGCTATAACCTTTTTATTTAGGAATGCCTGCTTTCTTCTCTCTACATTCTTTTTCCTTGGAGGACTTGTCACTGAACATAACTAGATGTTTCATTTCCTTTATATGCACCACAAGTGAGTTATAAGATTATCAATAATTCCAAAGTATAGGATCTTATAGCCTCAGTTTTTAGGACAGAATTGGTGGAAAGAAAGATGGGACGTGGCTCAAATCATGGCTCATTCATATACTTGCTGAGTTATCATGGGCAAGTTACTTAACTTCCAGTATCTTCCCTATAAAATGGAACTACCTTCCTTTCAAGGCTGTTGTAAGAATTAGAAATAATGCATTATATTGTTATTTTTACCAATATTACTATGTGTAATGCAAAATGTGTGTTTAATTGATATGTTTCAGATGAAGGAATGAATAAATATTTACAAATGGTTCTCCTAATATCCCCATCAGCTGCCTGTAATGTATTTAATATGCTAAAGCAATGCCTCTAAACTTTACAGGACCTATTAATCATGTTAAAATGAAGATTTTGGATCAGTAGGTCTGAAGCGAGGCCTATATTCTGCATTTTTAACACGCTCTCAGTGGATGTGGATGGTAAGTAACCACGCTTTTAAAAGTGCTACGTCATTATCTATGAATACAGCAGTCTTCAGATACTAAAATGTACTCAATCCAAATAAAAACTGAATACTTGAGTACAGATTCTCAACAGTATTATTATCTTTGCTCAAGGGATCAGTGTGTTGAGCTCCAGTTGCCTCATCAATGAACTTAAAACATGCAGCGATGAGCTAAGAATCAATTTGCAATCCACGCTAATTTATGGGCCAGGTCACATCTTATTTCCAGCTTTCTCTTAAAAGTCAGACAGTATATGTTAATATTTATAGTAATTGGAAACTGAGTTGTAAAAGCTTCTACAATGAAAGCCAACGATACACATGAAAATAACATTATTTGTAGCTCCACTTCAATTACTAAATAAATGTTTTGTACCCATTAGGCACTAGGGATTACGAGGGATACAAGATAAATAAAGTCCTGTGAGAGAATAATTTAATTATTGAAAAAGAATACTTCAAAAGCAAAGTGCTTTGCAATGCATTGTTTGTAAAGCAGTTTTACATTTGACTCCCACAAGTTTCAATTATATAAAGGTAAAAAAACAAACACTGCCATTGAGTTGATTCCAACTTGTAGTGACCCCCATTGGATTTCCAAGGCTGTAAATCTTTATGGAAGCAGACTGCCTCATCTTTCTTTTGTGGAGTGGCTGGTGGGTTCAAACCACAGACCTTCTGGTTAGCAGCCAAATCCCTTAACCATTACACCACCAGAACTCCTTATATAAAGATAAGTAGGTATTAATTCATTTAATGATGCTCAATATAAGACTTAATGTTTCATTTCTTTATTTTTATGAATCAAATCAACCTGGCACAAGTCTCACTCTACCTTCACCTGGTAGAGTTAGTGGGAAAGTCAATGTATCTTAGTTTAGAAGGCGTGGGATATCCTTCCTGTTATTTGGTAGAAGGCCTTCCCTTCCACCTCCGAGCTTCATATATGAGTTCTGTGAGATTACAGAGTACTTTGAAATAAGGTGGTTGCCATGGTTACTGTTTCTCTTTCTATACCTGAAGATGTTGAAAATTGCTAGTCACTATCACTCCAGGTTGGTTCTGGTAAGCAATCACAGGTGTTCTTGCCTCCTTAGACTCAGTGAGGGGAAACTCTCAAAGCCAAAACATTCCATATATACTCTCCACAGGTTTCCTGCTGCCACACATACACACAATCATGGCTGCAGGCTAATGGATTGTTCTTCACCACGGTGGTATTTTCTTAATAATTCACTACCATGATAGGTTTTTGAGCTATTCATGAAGTGTTCACTGGACAATAGTTTCAGAAGTAGACTGCTGCATTCTTCTTCCTACTCTTAGTTTGGAAGCTCAGCTGAAACCCATCCACTTGGGTATCCCAAGCCTTTGATGAAAATCAAAGACTACAGCCTTCAGTATGGAATACACCTCAATGTAAAGAAAACAAAAATCCTTACAACTGGACTAATAAGCAACATCACAATAAATAGAGAAAAGATTGCAATTATGAGATTTAATTTCACCTAGATCCACAATCAACATCCATGGAAGCAGCAGCCAAGAAATCAAATGACATAAATGCATTGGGCAAATCAGCTTCAAAAGACCTGTGTAAATTGTGAAAGAGCAAAGATGTCACTTTGAGAACTAAGGCGTGCCTGACCCAAGCCATGGTATTTTCAATTGCCTCGTATGCATGCAAGCTGGACAATGAACAAGGAAGACCAAAGAACTGATGCCTTTGAATTATGTGTTGGTGGAGAGTTGAACTGACAGAACAAATAAATCTGTCTTGGAAAAAGTACAGCCAGAATGCTCCTGGGAAGTGAAGATGGTGAGACTTCATTTCACGTAGTTTGGACATGTTATCAGGAGGAAAGCATGCTTGGTAAAGTCAAGAGTCAGTAAAAATGAGGAAGACCCTCAATGAGATGCATTGACACAGTAGCTGCAATAATAGGCTCAAACATCACAGAGATTATGGGGAATGGCATAAGACTGGGCAGTGTTTCATTCTGTTGTCCATGAAGTTTCTATGAGTTGGAACCTACTCAATGGCACCTAACACTCACAAATAACAACCATGATAGAAGTATTTACAATTTTTCTCTACAAACCAAAACCTGTTTACACAAATGTGGTCACATGTCAGTTCAACAGAAACATTAACTCATTTTCACTCCCTCCCTGTCTCAGCTATCTATAGCTATTTGTATGCACTTCTCCCATTCCTGCTACATTTGAGCAGATTTAATTAATCTTTTGAAACTTCTTGCCAACCCTCTTTTTCATTCCCTTTTTGTCCTTATTTTTCTCAGACTCTGTTACTTGCTGCCTCCCTTTGTTTTTTTGAGAGCTTTTAGAGTAATTTCTACCCTGCATTTATTGGCTTCCTTTTTACCCTCCTTCCACACTGCACCACTTGTGGATTTTTCCAAACTGCTTAGTTCTCCATTCTCCCTTTGTAGACTTCTCCCTCGTGTAGACTTCCATCTACATCGGAGTTTCATGCAATGAAGTCTACAGAAATGACTGTGACTTGTTCTCATTATTCAAGACACATTTATCCCTGTCATTCTCTCTGCACATCTATTCACAACTGCATGTTTTCTCATGTCTTCCTTTTTGGCCCACCTGCCTGAAAATTATCTTTTTTATTTGTTCCCCTTTACCCAAGCATATTGACAAGTACTGAGAAAGAGCCCTCCTAGATACAGAAAGGCGAATCTTACTACCATCAAGAGAGAAGAGCTGGAGGTGAAGTGGAGTGTGTCCTTGGACCTGAGATCCCAGAGCTGGACCTCCCTGGCTGAACAGACACCTGGCAGAGAGACTCCAGGTGAGAGAGATGCCTGGCTGAGAGATGGTGGAAGAGGAACCAAGAGGCAGGAGACAGAGCAGTGGGCTTTCTGGCCCATGGAGCAAGAAAGTTGAGTACCCTTGGGCAGGAGGCTTGCTGGCAGAGTGGGGTGCACGTAGGTGTACCTATTGGTGGAGCTAAAAAGAGTTTGGTAACACTTGCCCAAGCAGGGCAGAGGCCAGGCTGAGGAGCCAACAGTCAGTGAGATGCACCTGAGGGCAGAGCAGAGGGGAGACTGTCCTTACTGAAGAATTGTATCCTTAGCATTCCTGAACCTAACTTGTAACCTGTTATTTCCCCTAATAAACCCCATGATCCTGAGTATTGTCTGTGAGTTCTGTGTGGCCACTGCAACGAATTATCAAACCCAGCAGAGAAGTAGTGAGTGCCATGGGAGGGACAACTGGTGACAGACTTAGTAAAAAGGCTGAAAGGTGGCAGCATGTTTGGCCTTATAGGAATAAGCTTTGGGCTGCTGATGGTGACTCTGTTATCCCCTTCGTGAGACTGGAGGAGGTCAGAAGATGTCACCTCCATGCCCTTTTTGCACCCCTTCACCTCCATCTTCAATCTCAGCAGATGACCACACCTCCAACTTCTACAAAAAAAGTAAATTCATTAATCAATAACTTCTTTAATTTATTCAGCTGTAAAACAAGGATTAAATTAGTACCTCTCCTAGAGTTGGCTGTGATGATTAAATGAGTTATATGACACTTAAAGCAGCAAATAGAACATAGGCTGCACTAAATATTAGCTACTGCAATTATTGTTTCTCAACTTCCTCCTAAATCCACTGCCATCAAGTCCATTCTAACTCATAGTGACTCTATATGACAGAGTAGAATTGCCTCATAGGGTTTCCAAGGCTGTAAATCTTTACAGAAGCAGACTCCTTCATCTTTCTCCCATGGAGTGACTGGTGGGTTCAAACCCCCAAACTTTTGGCTAGCAGCTGAGTGCTTTGACCACTAAGCCACCAGAGCTCCTCAACTTCCCCCTAGCAAATATATAAACCTATTTGTTACTGCACCCATTGATTTTCCTTTCTCACAAGAAAAGTGTTTATCTCTTCCTACCTAAGCCATCTGTGCTTTAGAGATCTAATCTTTTCCAGGTCTCTAGGAGACATGGCATTGTCACTTACTCTCCTTCATTTCTTTCTCTTAAACCTTTTCCTCTCCATTCCCATAGTGAGGAACTAATGTTTAAGTTCATGAGCATCTCCACAATAATAAACTGGTATTTTAAATAAATATATTCTTCACTTTTAAAACAGACTGTTGCTGCATACTAGTTATGATTCAAAACTGAACTCATAATCTCCACATTTCTCTATTCTCAAAAACCTTTGGTCCAATTTCTCTTTAGGTGGAAAGATTTTCGATTCACATTTCTCCTGTATTAATCAGGAGAAATTGAATTATGCTGCAGTAACAAATAATCCATAATTAATAGTAGTTGAAAACAATACATTTCTTTCTCACTCAGATTATATACCCATTGCATCCAGTGGGGTCTCTGTACCATGCCTCCGCAAAGGGATTCAGGTTGAGACAAGTTCTGCCATCTGAAAAAATGCTAATCATAGCAGCAGTGAGAAGGAGACAAAAGAGAGAAAGGAAATTTTGACAACAGTTCTTAAATATTTATCCTTGGATGTGTATGTAACATCTATTTATATTTAATTGACCAAAGCAAATCACATGCTAAAGAATCTTCCACATACTCAGAAGGAGAGGAGAACAGGAAAAAATTATGTGTAGCCCTTATGTGAACTACATTTCTTTTCTTATAGATAACAAAAAGAACAAGTACGTTTTCACTGTTGTCTTTTAATCTTATCCAATTCTTACAAATATTTCCCTATAGGAAAAATCGTATTCACATTTTGCAACAAGGATAAAAACATACAATGCTTATAAAAATCCTGTAAGACAGCTTTCTATTCAGACATTATGGTCACCTTAAGGAGTTCTGATGGTGTAGTGCCTAAGGCATTTGACTGCTAACCAGATGGTTGGTGGTTCAAACCCACTAGCCACTCCACAGAAGGAATACTGGGCAATCTACTTCTGTAAAGATTTACCACCTTGGAAACCCAAAGCGGGTCGCTATGAGGCAGAATCAACTCATTGGCAGTGAGTTTAGGTTTTTTTTTTTCACACATTTTAGGAAAAAGCCTATTCTTTGAATCCACCACTGTGGGTCTTCACCTCTATTACAAGAGAGATACAGGTGTCCAAATCCATTGCCCCATTTTCTAAAAAGCCTTATTCTGAGTTTAAATTTTCTGCCCTCCAAAATCAAGTGAGCCATGCCAGACCAGAGGTTTCTAGAGTGTTTAGACTTTCAAAGAAATTCCATTTCAAAGATTAAACCAGAAACTGCTACATATAACCAGTGGATGGGAAAGGAACAGAAAGGAAAGGAAGTAGAATGAGACTGCTAAGTATATTTTTATACAGTTTTGACTTTTAAATGATTGTCATATTTTATATTTATTCAAAATAATAAAATTGTATCAAAGTACATGGAGAAAAACACAAACAATTGGAAATCAAAAGCAAACAATTGGAAATCAAACTATTTTAAAATCCATTTACAATACCATAAAAAAAAAACATGAAATATTTACAAAAAAAAATCAAACCCATTGCAGTAGAGTCAATTCTGACTCATAGTGACTTGTAGGGCAGAGTAGAACTGTGCCCACAGGCTTTCTAAGGCTATTCTCTTTACAGAAGCAGACTGCCATATCTTTCTTCCACAGAGTAGCTGGAAGTAGAACCACCAATCTTTAAGTTAGCAGCCAAGTGCTTAACCAATGTGCCATCAGGACTTTTTATAAAATACTTAGGAATATGTTTAACAAAGTATGTACATAACCTGTACAAAGAAAACTACAAAACACAGCTGAAAGAAATTAAGAAATAAGCTTCTGATCTAAGATGGCAGACTAGGCAAATATAACATCCAAACCCTCTACAACAAAGACTCAAGAAACCAAGTGAAAAGGATAGAGATGAAAAACCTGGAAACCAGAGCTTCAAAGGAAAGGATAAAAAAAATAGATTAAATACCAATTAGAGGAAGTGACTGAACAAAAATGCAGACAAGGAGGCATTTTCAGCGGTATACTGCCAACCTGCATAGTGCAGTTATTTTTAATTGCTGCAAGCAGCATTCTGATTGGGGTAAGAACCAGGTAACTAGCTCTGCTCAACCAGAACTGTGCTGGCACACACATTGGTGATCAGTAACCAGAAAGATGTGATCTCCTACCTTACCCTGCACAACCTCTTGGTGACCAGAGGTACAGCCCTGTGCCAGCTCCATCCACCCAGCACATGGACAAACCCCCACCAACTGCCAGGTTTATCCCATATCTTATTCTTCTTTTTGATTTTATCTTTCAACTTGTTCTTCCCTCCTCACCTCCTTTTTATTTTCTCTCTCTTTGTTTCATTTCTTTCTTCAGCACTGTGCTTTTATTTATTTATTTATTTATTTTGGTCTTAGTTCTTCCCTCTTTCCCACCTCTTTGGGTTTTTTTGTTTGTTTGTTTTGTTTTCCCTTCTTCTCCCCCTTTGTTTCTTCTTTGTTTATTTTGATACCATTGAGAACAGGACTCACCCTCGCCCCTCCACTCAAGTTAGATAGTGCTCCCTCAAAGTGAGTTTTGTGTTCCTGCTACAGCCACTTTTTGCAGCTGACATTCATCCAGTACTGTGCTCCTTTTTTTCTCTCTCATTTTTCTTTTATCTCTTTCCTTAGTTCCTCCCTCTTGCCCCACCTCCTTGGGGTATTTTCTCTCTTTTTCTTCCTGTCCACCTCCTCCCACTTTTTCTTTTTTTTTTTTTTTGTCTTGCTTAGCAGGTGCCTAGATCTCCACCACCTCCATGTTCAACACTGCCCACACCTACCCCAACCCCCCCCCCCCAACTAACAGCAGTGCACAACCTCGTAGAACAAGTACCCCATTCCCACTGCATTCACATTTGATGGTCATGGTTGTCCCAGTACCATGATGCTATTTTTTTCTTTTTTCACTCTTTTTCCTTTTTCTCTTTCATCTTAGGTCTACCTTCTTCCCTAACCCTTTTTTTCTCTTTTTCTTCTCTTCCTCTCCCCTTCACCCTTTTATTTTCCCACAGCAGTCAGGAGCCAACAACCCTAACCCACCACATCTGCCACACTTGCTGCTCCAACCATTAGGTGAGTATCACCACCCCCAATCCAGCACCATTGAATTGAAGTCAGAAGGAGGCTAATACCCACTTAGCCTGTCCTCAGTTTATCTACAAGACCAGCAATCAAAGACTCACAATCACACACCAACATGCTACCAAATCCATTCAGACAGGTGGGAGGACACCAGTGCTACTGGACTAGTCACCAGAGTAGATATATCAAAACAAAATAAAATAAAAAGACCTAAGTGAAACACACTAACATATAATCATCAATTAAATACAAATACAATAACACCACAATGTTTCAGAGACAACAGACAATCTCAGTTCATACACAGAAACAAGACAGGATGACTCAATCAAGTGATGAAAATATAGTCAGCAAACCTTTCCAAGGAAGAAATAGATTGGAGCTGTCTGATAGGAAATTCAAAGGATTATACTGAGGAACCTTCATCAGATTGAGCTCAAGGAAAATACAGACAAAATCAAGGAAAACACCAACAAAACTCTAGAAGAATTAAGGAAAACAATACAAAACCAAAAGGACCAAATAAATGAAAAATCAGAAACCATACAAAAACAATGAATAAAAATCTAGACAACTGGTACTAAGATTTCAGAAATAGGTAACACATTGGAAGGACAAAAGAGTAGAACTGAATCAGTAGAAGACAGAATTGTGAAAACTGAAGACAAATCTCTCAATACTAATCTGTTAAAGGAACAATCAGAAAAAAAGACTTTAAAAAATGAAGAAAACCTAAGAATTATGTGAGATTCTATGAAGAAGAACAACTTATATGTAGCTAGAATTTTGGAAGAAGAGACTAAATTAAAAACACAGAGACAATTGTCTAACTTTATTGGCAGAAAACTTCCCTAATATCACAAAAGATGAGAAGAAATGCATCCAAGAAGCTCAACAAATCCCAAAGAGGTAAGAGCCCAAAAGAAAATCTGCAAGGCACAGCATAATCAATCTTTCCAACACCAAAGACAATGAAAAAATCCTGAAAGCAATTCAGGAAAAATGAAAAGTTACCTACAAAGATGTAAGATTACCTTTTTCAACAACACAAATGGTGGTGATACATGTAGACTTCATCAGATGGAGTACACAGGAACAGACTGATTACATCTGTGGCAAGAGGAGATGGAAAAGCTCAGTATCTTTAACCAAAACAAGGCCAGGAACTGATTGTGGAACAGATCATCATATTCAAGTTCAAATGGAAGACAATTAAAAGAAGTCCACAAGAGCCACAATATAACCTTGAATATATCCCTCTTGGAATTAGAGACCATATAAAGAATAGATTTGATGCATTAAACACCAATAACCGAAAATCAGAAGAATTGTGGGATGACATCAAGAACATCATCCATGAAGAAAGAAAAAGGTTGTTAAAAAGATGAGAAAGGGAAAAAAGACCAAACTGGATGTCAGAAGAGACTCTGAAACTTGCCCCTGACCACAGAGTAGCAAATGGAAGAAATGACAAGATAAAAGAGCTGAACAGATGATTTCAAAGAGCAACTCGAGAAGACAAAGCCAATTACTATAATGAAATGTGCAAAGACCTGGAGTTAGAAAACCAAAAGGGAAGAACACACTTAGCATTTCTCAAGCTGAAAAAACTAAGGAAAATATTTAAGCCTCGAGTTGCAATACTGAAAGATTCTATAGCCAAAATATTGAATGATGCAGGAAGCATCAAAAGAAGATGGAAGGAATACACAGAGTCACTGTATCAAAAAGAATTGGTCAATGTTCATCCAATTCAGGAGGTGGCATATGATCAAGAACCAATGGTACTGAAGGAAGAAGTGGAAGCTGCACTGAAGGAATTGGTGAAGAACAAGGTTCCAGGGATTGATGGAATACCCATTGAGATATTTCAACAAACAAATGTCTCACTGGAGACACTCACTCAGCTATGCCAAGAGATTTGGAAGATAGCTACCTGGCCAACTGACTGGAAGAGATTCATATTTGTACCCATTCCAAAGAAAGGTGACCCCACAGAATGTGGAAATTATAGAACAATATCATTAACATCGCACGCAAGTAAAATCTTACTGAAGATAATTCAGAAATGGTTGCAGCAATATATTGAAAGAGAACTTCCAGAAAGGCAAGCTGGATTCAGAAGAGGACATGGAGCAAGGGATATCATTGCTGATGTCAGAAGGATCTTGGCTCAAAGCAAAGAATATCAGAAAGATGTTTACTTGTGTTTTATTGACTATGCAATAGCATTCAACTGTGTGGATCATAACAAATTTTGGATAACACTGAGAAGAATGGGAATTCCAGAACACTTAATTGTACTCATGAGGAACCTGTACATAGACCAGGAAGCTGTTGTTCAAACAGAACAAGGGGACAATGCATGGTTTAAAATCAAGAAGGGAGTGTGTCAGGTTTGTATCCTTTCACCATACTTATTCAATCTGTATGCTGAGCAAATAATCTAAGAAGCTGGACTATATGAAGAAGAACATGGCATCAGGATTGGAGGAAGGCTCATTAACAACCTGCAATATGCTGACGACATTTTACTTGCTGAAAGTGAGGATGACTTAAAGCACTTACTGATGAAGACTGAAGACTACAATCTGCAGTATGGATTACATCTCCATATAAAGAAAACAAAAATCCTCACAACCGGACCTATAAGCAGCATCATGATAAATGGAGAAGAGACTAAAGTTACCAAAGATTTCATATTCCTTCATTCTATAATTGATGCCAATGGAGGCAGCAGTCAGGACATCAGACAACATATATACACTGGGTAAAATGGCTGCAAAGGACCTCTTTCAAATGCTGAGGCGCAAAGATGTCTCCTTAAGGACTAAGGTGCTCCTGACACAAGATATGATATTTTCAATTGCCTCATATGCATGCGAAAGCTGGACAATGAATAAGGAAAACCGAAGAAGAATTGATGCTTTTGAGTTGTGGTGTTGGCAAAGAATGCTGAAAATACCATGGACTCCTAAAAGAACTAACAAATGTGTACTGGAGGAAATACAGCCAGAATGCTCTTTGAAAGCAAGAATGGCCAGACTTCATCTTACCTACTTTGGTCACGTTGTCAGAAGGGACCATTCCCTGGAGAAGGATGCCATGCTTGGTAAGGTGGAGGGTCGATGAAAGAAAAGAAGGCCTCAACGAGACGGACTGACACAGTGGCTGCAGTGATGGGGTCAAATATAGCAAGGATTGTGGAGCTGGCATGAGACCAGGCAGTGTTTCATTCTGCTATGCATAAGGCTGCTATGTGTCAGAGACAACAGCACCTAACAACAGCATCTAACAACAACAACAACAAACAGTCACCAGAAGATAGGAAGTAATAAAGATTTGGGTAGAAATAAATGAAACAGGAAAACAATAGAAAGGATCACAAGACTGCCAGTTGGTTCTTTGAAAGAATTACTAAAATTGACAAACCACTGGCAAATTTAACAAAGGAAAAGAAGGAGAAGTTGCAAATAACATGAATAAGAAATGATATATGGGATGTCACAACTGTAACAAAAAGGATAATAACAGAATACTATGAAAAACTGTACTCCAACAAATTTGAAAACTTAGAAGACATGGACAAATTTTTAGAAGCATACTACCTACCCTAACTAACACAGACTGAGGTAGAAATTTTCAAGAAGCCCATCACAAAATAAATTGAGGCCATTAAACAAAAAAACAAAAACAAAAACAAAAAAAACTCCCCCCAAAAAATAAATCTTGGTCCAGATGGCTTCACTGGTGAATTCTATCAAACATTCAGAGAAGAGCTAGTACTAATTCTACTCAAACTATTCCAGAACATAGAAAAGATGAAATACTCCCAAACTAATTCTATGAAACTAGCATAATCCTGATACAAAAACCAGGCAAAGACACCACTGAAAAGAAAAATTAAAGGCCAATATCCCTCAAGAATATAGATGCAAAAACTTGCAACAAAATCCTAGGCAATAGAATTCAACAACATACAAAAAAGAAAAAAAATCACGACCAGGTGTGATTCATACTGGGTAAGCAAGGATGGTTTAACATTAGAAAAACAATCACGATAATCCACCACATAAAGCAAAATAAAAGAACCACATGATCATATCAATCAATGCAGAAAAAGTATCTGACAAAATTCAGCAGCCATTCTTGATAAAAATGCTTCAACAAAAGAAGTTGTTGTTATTGTTGTTATGTGCCGTCGAGTTGGACCCGACTCATAGCGACCACTCCTTGGGTTTCCAAGGCAGTATCACTATGGAAACAGATTGCCCCATCCTGCTTCTGAGGAGTGGCTGGTGGGTTTGAACTGCCAGCTTTCTGGTTAGAAGTCAAGTGCCTTAGGCACTATGCTACCAGAGCTCCCTAGAAGGGAAATTCATCAACATAATTCAGAAGATATACATAAAACCAACAGCCAACAGATGCAAACAGACAGAGACTAAAAATATTCCCCTTGAGAATAGAAACCAGACAAGGATACCCTTTATCCCTATTTCTATTCGATACTGCATAGGAAGTCCTAGTCAGAGTAATAAAGCAAGAAAGGAAAATAAAAGGTATCCAAATTGGAAAAAAAGTGGAACTATCAATATTTGCAGATGACATGATCCTATACATGGAAAATCCCTGAAATTCAACAAGAAAACTACTGGAACTAATAGAAGGATTCAGCAAAATGGCAGAGTACAAAATCAACATACAGTAAGAAGTTGGACTGTTCTGCACTAACGAAGATAACTCTGAAAAGGAAATCAGGAAAACAAAACCATTTACAATCATCACCCAAAATATGAAATATTTGGGAATAAATCTACCCAGAGATACAAAAGGCCTATACAAAGAAAACAAACTACAAAACACTACTATAAAAAACAAAAAGATCTATATAAATGGAAGAATATACCATGTTCATGTATAGCAAGGCTTAACACTGTGAAAATGTCAATACGCACCAAACTGATCTACAGATATAATGCAATCCAATCCAGATTCCATCATCATTCTTTAAAGAGACAGAAAAACTAATCACCAACTTCATATGGTAAAAAGGAGACCCAGAATAAGCATACTACTAAAGAACAAAGTAGTAGGTTTCACAGTCCTTGATCTCAAAACCTACTATACAACCACAGTAATCAAAATAGCTGTGTATTGGTACAACAACACACACACAGAGACCACTGGAACAGAATTGAGAACTCAAAAGTAAATCCACCCATATATGGACAGCTGATCTTTGAAAAAGGGCCAAAACCTATTAAATGCGGGAGAGAAAGTCTCTAATAAGTGGCTCCAGCAAAACTGGATATCCATTTGCAGAAAAATGAAATAGGATCCATACCTCTTATCATATACAAAAAATACCTCATAATGTATCAAAGACCTACGTGTAAAACCTAAACTATAAATATTATCAAAGAAAAAATAGGGGCAAACTTAGGGGCCCTAATACATAGCCTAAATACACTATCAAAAATAACTAAAAATGCATGTATGGCAGGAGACAAACTAGATGACTGGGACCTCCTAAAAAAGTAAAAATTTATGTGCATCACAAGACTTCATCAGAAGAGTAAAAAGAGAACCTACAGACTAGCAAGAAACTTTTGGCAACAACATATCAGACAAGGGACTAATCTCAAAAATGTATAGAAAGTGGAGGACTTGTAGTAAGATGAAGGAACAGGCAGACAGGTGACCCACACCCTCTTCAACAAAGAAAAGAAAAACCAATTGACAGAGATACAGAAGATAATTGTGGAACCCTGAGCTTTGAAAGGACCATATAGAAGTGGATTAGGCACCAACTAGTGCAAAAACCTGAACAAAAACAGTGAGTACAGAGACTGTTGGAGCTGTGGACTGTCAGCTATTCTGATGGGACCAACAGCCTCAATATTTCCAAGTGGTGTTGGGACCTGAGAATTGACCTAAAGATCAGCCCTGGTCACCAAGAGCTGCAGGGACGACTGAGCTGGTGGCCTGTGACTAGGAAGGGAAACAACAAGGAGGGAGACAACCTGAGCTGTTGACCTTCTGCTCTCCGGAGGGCGCAACCATTTTGATTGTTTACATGTGTCAGCCATTTTGGATATTTAAAGTGAACAAGGGTGCAGCCATTGTGAATGTTTACAAGCAGCGGCCAGTTTCAATATTTAAAGTGACCAAGAGTGCAGCCATTTTGAATCTTTACAAGTGGCAACCATTTGGGATTTTAAAGTGATAGTATTATCATTCGGATTCCAGGGACCTAAGAATAGGCTGTTTGCCATGGTCGGCAGCAACATATGAGAGGCTGACAATAGGAAAGAAGACAGGTGGTGAGTGTATAAGTGCTGTCAACTAGCGAATAGAGGAGCACAGCACAGTACCCTGCTTGCATAGATAACATACAAACAAAACAAAGAAAATGAAAATCGTAAGTCACTCCAACATACAATCACCAATTAAATATACACACAAAAACATCACAATACCTCAGAGACAACAGAGCATTACAGTCCACACAAAGAAGCAAGATGAAGCAAGAGAAGCAAGGGACCAGGATACAGACCCAAAACACTTCCCTGTGGAAGATGCAGCATTGGAACTCCCTGATAAGGAATTCAAAAGATTGTATTTAGGTATCTTCAATGAATTGAAGACAGATCAGAGAAAACCCTAGAACAATTTTGAAAGACAAGACAAGAACAAAATGAAAAATTAGAAATGATACAAAATCTACACACAGAAATCCAGAACATTAATACTAAATTTTCAGAAATAGATAGACATTGAATGGGCAGATGAGAAGAACTGAATCAATGGAAGACAGAATTAGGGAAATTGAAGGCAAATACCTGAACACTTCCTTGTAAAGAGATAAATCAGAAAAAAAAATCAAAACAAAATGAAGAAAGCCTAAGGTTCATGTGGGATACCATCAAAAGGAATAACCTATGTGTAATAGGAATTCTAAAACAGGAAGAGACAAAGAAAACCACAGAGAAAATTGTCGAAGATTTGTTGGAAGAGAATTTTCCCGGTATGATGAAAGATGAGAATATATCCATTCAGGAAGTCCAATGAATCCAAACAGGATAGACCCCAAAAGAAAATCACCCAGACATATCATCATCAAACTCACCAAAACCAAAGACAAAGAAAGAATCATGAGAGCAGCACAGGAAAAACAGTTACCTATTAGAGGCAACCAATAAGACTAAGCTCGGATTTCTTGACAGAAACCATGCAGGCGAGAAGACAATGGGATGGTATATATAAAACAATGAAAGAGAAAAATTTCCAACCAAGAATTATGTACCCAGCAAAACTGTCCTTCAAATATGATGGTGAAATTAGGATATTTCCGGATAACCAGAAATTAAAGAAATTTGTTAAAATCAGACCAATCTTACAAGAGATGCTAAAGGGAGCCCTTTGGACAGAGAAGCAGCAACAGCCAACAACAACTGACCATTAACACACATGATGATATAACTCAGAGATCAACCCAGCTATGAAGTACCCAAAGTAAATAAGCCTCCAAGACTGTATAAACAGGGAACCAGAGACACCAATTGACAAATGAAGACAACTACAAACCAAAAAGAGGGAAAAGACTGTGTAGTTAACAGAACTCCAAATGGTAGGGAAGTCAAGACAACTACAAGATAGAATGGACTGTTCTAAACTTGGGAAGAAAACTATAAATCACACAGTAACCTCAAAGAAAAATTATAAACCTTCACATCAAAATAAAAAAGAGGACCAGCATAAATATTTGTTGTTATTGTTGCTGTTATGTGCCACTGAGTCGGACTTGACTCATAGTGACCCCTCCTTGGGTTTCCAAGGCAGTATCCCTATGGAAGTAGATTGCCCCATCTTCCTTCTGAGGAGTGGCTGATGGGTTTGAACCACCAGCCTTCTGGTTAGCAGTCAAATGCCTTAGGCACTACGCTACCAGAGCTCCCCCGCATAAATATTTAGCAAATACTAAAACAATAGCAATGAAGGAAGTGATAACATGATTCATAAACAAAATGAGCTCAGCATAGAAAATTATATGAAACAAAGAAATCTACACCACAGAAAAGCACATCACAAAAATGACAGCAACAAATTCATATTTGCCGATAATTACATATCTGGCAAGGGACTTACCTCTAAGATTTATAGAAAACTCCAATGCCTCAACACCAAAGGAATTAACAATCCAATTGAAAAATGGGCAGAAGACATGAATAGACACTTCACCAAGGAGGATACTCAGGTGGCCAGCTAATACATGAAGAGATGCTCACTATCATTGGCCATCAGAGAGATGCAAATCGGAACAACAATGAGATACCATCTCACTCCAGCACTGATGGCAAGGTTCAACGAGAGAAAATAACAAATGCTGGCAGGGATGTGGAGAGATCAGGACTCTTCATACACTGCTGGTGGGACTGTGAAATGACACAACCACTGTGGAAAGCAGTATGGCAATTCCTTAGAAAGCTGGAATTGCAGATATCATTTGACCCATCAATCCCATTACTAGGTATATATCCTAGAGAGGTGAGAGCCAGGACAGGAACAGATATATGCACACTCATGTTCATTGCAGCACTATTCACAATAGCAAAAAGATGGAAACAACCTACGTGCTCATCAGCAGAAGAGTGGATGACCAAACTATGGTACACACACATAGTGGAATGCTATGCAGCACTACAGAATAATGTAGAGTATGTAAAACACCACATTATATGGATGAACTTGGAGGACATTATGCTGGGTGAAATAAGTCAATCGCAGAAGGACAAATACAGAATTAGTTCGTTGTTGTGGAGGGTCAAGGAAAAGTTTATATATGGAGGTAAACTTTCTTTGTTGGTTGCCAGAGGTGGGAGGAGAGGGCAGGGAACACTGCAAAAAAAAATGCATTGACCCATGTCACTTTAGTTTTGTGTATTTCACTGTACATAAATTATATTTCAATAAAATGCATTAAAAATGTATAGAAAATGTCAACTCTCAACATCAAAACAATCCAATTTAAAAATGGGCAGAGAATATGAACAGAAACCTCATTAAAGGTAACATTCAGGTGGCTAACAAACATTTGAAGAAATGCTCGCAATTATTAGCCATTAGACAGATGCAAATAAAAACAACAATGAGATATCATCTTACCCCAACATTAATAGCAAAGTTGAAAAGAAACAAAACAATAAATGCTGGCAAGGGTATGGTGAGACTGGAACCCTTATACATTGTTGGAGGAACTGTAAAATGGTGCAACCGCTGTGGAAAACATTATGGCACTTCCTTGAAAAACTACAACTAGAAACACCATATGATCCATCAATCAAACTACTAGGGATATATCCTAGAGAAATAAGAGCCATGACATAAACAGACATATGCAAACCCATGTTCACTGCTGTGTTACTCACAATAGCAAAAACATGGAAACAAGTTAAGTGTCCATCAATAGATGAATGGTTAAACAAACTATGGTACATGCACACGATAGACTACTACACAATGTTAAAGAATAAGGATGAATTCGTGAAACATCTAATAATATGGATGAACCTAGAGGATATTATGCTGAGTGAAATTAGTCAATCACAAAAGGACAAATATTGTATGAGACTGCTACTATAAAAAGTCAAAAAAAAGTTTATACACACAAAGAACAATTCTTTGAAAGTTACCAGGCATAGAAGAGGAGAGAGAGTAAATCACTAAGTAGAGGGTAGACACTTACTAACTTGGGTCAAGGGAAAGGCAATATACAATAAGGGGGAGGTCAGGACAAAATGATCAAGGCAAAAGAAGACACTGGGAGGAGCACAGGAGTTAAAGGCAACAAAGGTAAATACTATTCCATACATAATGTTAGAGTAACAGTAATAACAATCTACAAGTGGATACATAGATAGACACACTAGCTGCACAAGTGTGGGAAGGCAAATGAGAGGACACCCAGTAATAAATAAGTTTAACAGAGGACATTTGTACCAATATATTTACATATACTACAAATATACCTATGAATATAGTAGAGGATACAGGCGGAAAAGTTATGAAAGCCTCTGACACAAAACTAAACACCTTCAGGAAATGAGTCACTGGGCCTGGGTGCTCAGGACTGTAGTCCTGGGGAACATGAAGCTACAAAATTCTACTTACTGCTCTGGTGAGTAGCAACTGAGATCTTAAAAGCTTGTGAGCAGCTATCTAAGGTGCAATTACTGGTCTCTACCTGCTTGGAGCGAAGAAAGTGAAGAAAATCAAAGACACAAAGAAACAATTAATCCAAAGGACTAATGGACCACACAAACCCCAGTCTTCACAACCCAGAGACAAGAAGAACTAGATGGAGCCTGGATACTACCGCTGATTGCTCTGAAAGTGATCCCAACAGCAGGTCCCAGATAGAGTGGGAGAAAAATGTGTAACAAAACTCAAAATCATAAAAAAGATGATGCTTACTCGTCTGATAGAGACTGATGGAACTTCTAAGACTATGGCCCTCAGACACACTTCAAGCATGAATTCACACCCACTTCTCAACTTTCAGCCAAATGATAGGCCTGTAAGATGGACAATTACACCAGTGAGGTATGGACTCCTTTAGAACAATCAGCCATACCAGAACAAAAAGGCAGCATTTGCCCACATATAAACAATTTTGGAACATAGTTTGGCAGTTTCTTATAGAGTTAAACATACTTACACTTACTGCATGAACCAGCAACTCTACAATTAAGTATTTATCCTAGAGAAATGAAAATGTATGTCCACACCAAAGCTTTTATACAAATCTTCATGTCAGATTTATTAATAATAGCCAAACATTGGAAGAAATACAAATATCCATCATAGATGAATTGTGGTATGTCCATACAATGAATACTATGCAGCAATAAAGGTATGAACTGATATATGCAACCACAAAGATGAATATCAAAAGCATGCCAAGCAAACGAAACCTCACATAAAAGAACAGATAAAATTCATCCCATTACGTGAAACTCTGTAAGAGTTAAGTGTTATATAATCTACAGTGTCAGGAAGGAGGTAAGTGGTTACTCTGAGCTAGGACATTGGGAGGATCAACTCAAATGGGGCATCAGAAAATTTTTTGGAATGATGGAAATGTCTATACTCAGGTCTAGATCTTGGTTTCTAAATCCCCCTTAAGAGGAGACGGAGATCCTCAGGAAAATGGTCAGGCAAAGCACAAGGTGAAGAGGCAAAGAATAAAGTGAGCATAAAACAACTTACACTAGAAAGGAAGTTCTCAAAAATTAAGGTGATATGTCAAAAAAAAAAAAAAAAGTGAAGACAGAAAAAAGTTAAGTAATAAATCTAGAAAGAACAGAATTAGAAAATACAATTGTATAATAACCATAGCAATAATTGGTTCAGGCTAAATTTATCAATGGATGCTAAAATCATTACATGAAAGATTGCTGGAAAACAAGATATAGAGAAGTATGGCAGACAACAGCTTAACCAAATGATCAAACTTAACATCAATAACTAGAGAAATGATATCATCTGCCTTCTCATGTATTGCACTGAAACTGCCATAACATCATCTATGTATTAATCTCCTGACAAAAATACTAAAACTGATCATGAGAAAGCTGTTAGACTAATATAAATTGAGAGGCATTCAGCAAAATAACTGAGCTGCATGCTTCAAAAACTGTCAATGTCATGAAAGACAAAAATAATAAGGCTAAGAAACTGTAATAGATTTAAAGAGACTAAAGAGGGCAAATAAATGCAGTGCTTGCTCCTTAGGGGTGGTGGTGTTAGGTTACACTGAGTCGGCTATGACGCATAGTGACCCTATGTACTATAGAATGAAACACTGCCCAGTCCTGCACCATCCTCACAACCCTTGTTATATTTGAGCCCATCGTTACAGTCACTGTGCCAATCCATCTTGTTGAGGGTCTTCCCCTTTTTCACTGACCCTCTGCTTTACCAAGCATGATATTCTTCTCCAGCAAATGGTCCCTTCTGACAACATTACCAAAGAAGTCTGGCCGTTCTCACTTCCAAGAAGCATTCTGGTTGCCCTTTTTCCAGGACAGATTTATTCATTCTTCTGGCAGTCAGTCCAAGGCACTTTCAGTATTCTTCACCAACACCACAATCCAAAAGCATCAACTCTCCTTCAGTCCTCCTTATTCACTGTCCAGCCTTCACATGCTTATGAGGCTATTGAAAATAACCATGGGTTAGCTTCTAAAAAACAACTCATGCCATCGAGTTGATTCTGACTCATAGTGACCCCCTGTGGGTTCACGAGGCAGTAAATCTTTATGGAAGTAGATTGCCCAATCTTCCTTCCATGGAGTGGCTGGTGGGTTTGAACTGTGAGCTTTCTGGTTAGCAGTCAAATGCCGTAGGCACTACGCCACCAGAGCTCCTTTGGGTTGGCCTAGGCATACCTTAATTCCAAAAGTGACATCTTTGCTCTTCAACACTTTAAAGAGGTCTTTTGCAACAGATTTGCCCAGTGCAATATGATGTCTGATGTCTTGATTGTTGTTTCTATGGGTGTTGATTGTGGATGCAAATAAAATGAAATCTCTGACAACTTCAGCCTCTTCTCTATTTATCATGATGCTACCTACTGGTCCAGTTGTGAAGATTTTCATTTTCTTTATGTTGAGGTGCAATCCATACTGCAGACTATAGTCTTTGATCTTCATCAGTAAGTGCTTCAAGTCATCTTCACTTTCAACAAGCAAGGTTGTGTCATCTGCATATCACAGGTTGTTAATGAATCTGCCTCCAATCCTCATGCCACATTCTTCTTCATATAGTCCAGCTTCTCGGATTATTTGCTCAGCATACAGATTGAGTAAGTATAGTGAAAGGATAAAAGCCTGACTTACACCCTTCCTGATTTTAAACCATGTTCTTTTCGAATGACAGCCTCCTGGTCTGTCTATGTAGTTTCCTCAGAAGCACAATTAAGTGTTGTGGAATTTCCATTCCTCTCAATGTTACCCACAATATTTTATGATCCACACAATCAAATGCTTTTGCACAGTCAATAAAACAAGTAAACATCTTTCTGACATTCTTGGCTCTCAACCAAGATCCATCTGAAATCAGCAATGATTATTCCATGTTTTCTTCTGAATCCAGCTTGCATTTCTGGAAGTTCCCCATCAACATACTGCTGCAACCATTTTTTAATTATCTTTAGCAAAATTTTACTTGCATGTGATATTAATGATGTTGTTTGATAATTTGCACCTTCTACTGGATCACCTTTCTTTGGAATGGATGCAAATATGGATCTCTTCCAGTCAATTGGCCAGGTAGCTATCTTCCAAATTACTTGGCATAGACTAGTAAGTGCCCCCAACACAGCATCCATTCGTTGAAACATCTCAATGAGTATTCCATCAATTCCTGGAGCCTTGTTTTCCACCAGTTCAATGAAATTCCACCAGTTCAACGAAATTCAGCTTCAGTCCAGCTTCAACTTCTTCCTTCAATACCACTGGCTCTTAATCATATGCCACCTCTGGAAATAGTTGAACACTGACCAATTATTTTTGATACAGTGACTCTGTGTATTCCTTCCATCTTCTTTTGGCACTTCCTGCATCATTCAATATTTTGCCCATAGGATTTTCAACGTGTCAACTTGAGGCTTAGTTTTTGTTTTGTTTTGTTTTGTTTTCCCTGTTCTTTTAGTTTGAGAAATGCCAAGTCTGGTCTTCCTTCCCTTTTGGTTTTCTAACTCCAGGTCTTTGCACATTTCGTTATAATAAACTTTGTCTTCTGGAGCTGCTCTTTGAAATCTTCTGTTCACTTCTTTTATCTTATCACTTCTTCATTTGCTTTAGCTACTCACCAATCAAGAGCAAGTTTCAGAGTCTCTTCTGACATCTATTTTGGTCATTTCTTCCTTTCCTGTCTTTTTAATGATCTTTTGCTTTCCTCACGTATGAGGTTCTTGATGTCATCTGATTTTTGGTCATTGTTGTTCAATGCATCAAATCTATTCTTCAGATGGTCTCTAAATGCAGGTGGTATATAATCAAAGTCATAGTTTAGCTCTCATGGGCTTAATTTTCTTCAACTTCAACTTGCATATGAGTAATTGATGGTCTGTTCCATAGTCAGCTCCTGACCTTGTTTTGGCTGAAGGTATTGAGCTTCTCCACTGCCTCTTTCTACTAATGTAGTCAATCTAATTCCTGTGTATTCTATTTGGTGAGATCCATGCATACAGTCATTTATGTTGTTGAAAAAAGATATTTGCAATAAATAAGTTGTTGGTCTTGCAAAATTCTATCATGTGATCCCCAGTAACATTTCCATCTCCAAGGCCATGTTCTCCAACCAGTGATAATTCTTGTTTCCAACTTCTGCATTCCAATCATCAATACATCTTGACTGCATGTTTAGTCAATTTCAGACTGTAGGGGTTGTTAAAAATCTTCAATTTCTTCATCTTTGGCTTGAGTTGTTAGTGCATAAATTTGAATAACAGTAGTAGTAACTGGTCTTCCTTGTATGGAAGGTGTATGGATATTTTCCTATCACTGACAGCATTGTTATGCAGGATAGATCTTGAAACATTCTTTGTGACAATGAATGTGATGTCATTTCTCATCAATTTGTCATTCCTAGCATAGTAGACCATTTGATTGTCTAATTCAAAATGGCCAATATCAGTCCATTTCAGCTCACTAATGACTAGGATATCAATCTTTAAGCATTCCATTTCATTTTTTACAACTTCCAGTTTTCTTAGATTCATACTTTGTACATTCCACATTCTGATTATTAATGTTTGCAGCTCTTTGTTCCCATTTCAAGTCATGCCCCATCAGGAAATGAAGGTCCTAAAAGGTTTACTCCATCCATGTAATTAAGATTGACTCTACTTCGAGGAGGCAGCTCTTTCCTAGTCGTATTTTGAGTGCCTTCTGACCTTAGGGGCTCATCTTTTGGCACTATATCAGACAATGTTCCAAGACTATTTATAATGTTTGCCAGTGATATATCAGACAGTGTTTCCACTGCTGTTCATAAGGTTTTCAATGGCCAATTTTTTTAAGAAGTGGATGGCCCCTTCTTTCTTCACAGCCTGCCTTAGTCTGGAAGCTCCATTGAAACCTGTCCACCACAGGTGACCCTGCTGGTATTTGAAATACCAGTGGCATAGCCTCCACCCTCACAGCAACACACAAGTCACCACAGTATGACAAACTGACAGATAAGTAAGTGGTGGTACTCCTTAGTATTATTTTTCCTTCTTTCAAAATTTACTTATTTTAAAAACAAAAGCTATCAAGTATATTAGGACAAATGGATCAAAATTTGACCATGAGCTTTTTATTAAGTAATGGTGGTATACTAATATTAAATTTTTTTTTAGTGTGATGATTATATCGTATCTTCTTAGGAGAGACAGACTAATGTATTTAGACAGGGTGATGTATACAACTAGCACTCAAATAGTTCAGAAAAATGTGTGTATTTGTGTGAGTACATGTAGGGAGAAAAGGAGAGAAGGTAGAACCAAATAGGGCAAAACACACACCTAGTAATTAATACACACAAGTTATTACAATGGAATAACCCTCTGACTAGTCTCTGTCTCTTGGAATCCTGAAACTCTCAGGTCACTGTTTATAAACAATCAACGTAGGCCACACCAAGAGTCCTTTAGTGTTTGTATTTCTATCCCATCAAAATGGGTCCACATTCACCTAGTTCCTCAAGCCAGAAAACTCATCCAAAACTAGTAATTCTATTTCCCAAGCATTTCTCAATTCCATTAATATCTTCTCATCCTTGTTGCCACTACATAAATCCAAGTTATCATCTTCCTTCACCTGGCCTACAGCAGTATCCAACCCGAAGATCTGCCAGGTTCCACACAAGCTTCCTCCAATCTATTCTCACATTCTAACACTATAAATTAAAATCTGTTCACATCTCATCCACACTAAAGGCAAAGCAATAGTTTTCTCAGGTCAAAGTTCTTAATGTGACTCTCTAGGCTCTGCATGATCTAGCACCTCTTCCCAACCTTCCTTTTTGCCATTCTTCCTTTTGTTCTCTTCTTTCTCAGGGCTTTTGCATGTGTTGTCTGTCTACCTAATCCCTTCATCAGAGACTGGGTTAAATGTCTTTGCTTTATACCTCCATAGTTCTCTTTTTGCCAAATTCCCTTTCATTGATACTCATCCCACTTGTAATTACTTTTTCAATATGTGTGTCTCCTTGACTACAATGTAAGCTCTAAGAAGGTAGTTTTGTATTTTATTCACTCTCACAGCCCCAATGTCTAGAACAGGGCCTGGAACTTAGGTGTTCAAGAAATTTCAATTGAGTGTACTAAAAAGAAGAGGATAGGGCTGGTCTAGATGGGAGAGACAGGAAAAAAGTCCCCTTTAAAACTTCCCTTCACAAAGCAGCACATTGCTGGGTAGCGCAGAGGGATGAAAGGGAGTCTACTAATGTAGCTGACATTCCTCAGAATTAAGATGTTTTGTAAATCTCTAATAATCTTGGGAAGATGTGTGGGAAAAGAGAAGATACATCCCCCATCTAACTGGATAAATGCCTAAAATCATCAAGGTTTTAACAACCTTGGTTTTTTAAAAACCATCAAGCAGCAGCAGTAATGGTCATAGCTGATCATCACACTCTTCCCATCTCTGGAGATTGTTTCTAAAAATTCTATTTTTCATATATTTTAAGAAGTAAAAATTACGGCCTTCATATTTCAAATAAAAAAGCAGACAGACAAAATCCAGAATTGGTGAAGATATACAAAAAGAAATATTCTTATATGCGCTTGCTAGCACTATAAATTAGTATAGCCATTTTGGAAGCCAATTTAGTAGTACTGTATCAATTTTGAACCAACAATGTCACTTCTAAATTTATTCTTTGAAAATATTTCCAGACATGTACACAAAGATACACATACAAGAATTTTCTTCATAGCATTTTTTTAATGGAGGAAGGGTCCTAAATGTCTATCAACAGAAAACATGTTAAATAAACTACAGTACATGATTCCAGTGTTAACACTATGTAGTCTTCAATAAAAATGATATCTATCTCCATATGGTGATTTGGAAAGACCTCTCAGGTTTATTGAGAAGTGTAACAATCCAAATAAAACAAAAAAGGACAAGTAACATCCATTAGTACTAAAATTAAAAAAAAAAAGAGGGAGGCATACACATATATCATGTACACAGCAGACTACCTTTGAATACATAAGAAATTGTTAACAATGTTTGCCTATGAGGAGAGAAACTGATAGAGTGCTAGGGAAACTTTTTATTGTAAATTTTCCTGTTATTTCTTGGATATTTTCTTTTTAATAATGTGTTAGTTTTAAATAGATTTTAAAAACACTTAATATTAATATGTATGTATGTTTCTGTACCTGCCTCATTCTCCAATAACCTCATTTGCCACTGGAAAATTTGTAGCTTTGAGATTCAAGAAGTGACTAAATAATAGAAAAAAATACAATAAATATGCAGGGCGTGTAAAAAGAAAATTATACAACTTTATTGTGAGAAACAACACTTCAGTAAATGAAAAAACACATGTTCCTGAATGGGAAAACTCAACACTGTCAAGATGTCAATTCTCTACAAATTAACATTTTTATAACAATTTCAATCCAAACACCACTGGAATTTTCACATACTAACAATACTGTTTTGCCATTGATATTTTTGTTCTGTTGTACATAGGGTAACTGAGTTGGAACTGACTCAACAGCACATGACAAAAACAACATGAAGCATCACTTTTATCATAGTAATTCTTATATAATACTTCATATATGATAAAAATAGAACTTCAAATCAATGAAGAATTTAAGATTACATATTAAATGGTTAGCTCTTAGAAACGGGGAGCAAGAAGTCGATCCAAGCTTCAAATATTCACCCGAATAGATTTCAGTTGTATTAAAGAGATAAATGTACAAAAATATTTTTTTAAAAAAGGAAAATAGGGTGGTGTTACCTACAGATTACATTTAACATCAACTCAAAACAAATTACTTGGTTTCTAATTTCAAACTTTTAAAAACAACAATATAAAGCATTAAGAAAAATGGCACTGATTGACTGATAATTACAGACTGCTGTTAAATTTTTTGTGTGTAATGTTACTATGGCCATCTTTTAAAAATGGAAATCCTTAGAAATACATCTTTAAATTATACTCAGATTACAAAATATTCTGATGTCTAAGATTTGATTCAAAAAAATCCCAGCGGCATCTGGAGAGGCAAATATAAATGGCACAATTTGGCAGTGTTATTGATTGAATAGTATCACTCAAAAATGTTTCAATTTTGCTGGGCCATCATTCTCAGTATTATGTAATTATCCTCTATTTTGTGATCTTATGTAAGTATCCTATACATTGTAAATCTCACCTCTATGAAGTTAATGAAGCAGAATGAGAAGCAGTCACGTTAAGGAGCTCTAACCACAAGGTCAGTGGTTCAAACCCACCAGCTGCTTCCATGGGAGGAAGATGAAGGAATCTACTTCTGTAAATCTACAGAAGTAGATTCCCTCACCTATTTACCCAATAGGGCTCACATTATAATTCAAAAT
Source organism: Orycteropus afer afer (assembly GCF_000298275.1). NCBI lineage: Eukaryota > Metazoa > Chordata > Mammalia > Tubulidentata > Orycteropodidae > Orycteropus > Orycteropus afer. Next base: position 7,060,333 of record NW_006921758.1, read on the forward strand.
CAACTTGATGAGAGTGGGTTTGGGTTTTTTGGGTTATGTTAATGAGGCAGGATGCAATCTACAAGATTAGGTTGTATTTAGAGTCAATCTCTTTTGAGATATAAAAGGGAGTAAACAAACCAGCAGAGCTGAAGCACCTCCTATGACCAAAAAACACAAACCAAGACTGGAGTGCATCCTTTGGACGTAGGTCTCTGCCCAGAGAAACTCTTAGACCCAGGTGAAGACCGATGACAAGGGCCTTCTACCAGAGCTGACAGAGAAAAAGCCTTCCCCTAGAGCTGGCACTTTGAATTCGGACTTCTAGCCTCCTAAACTGTGAGAGTATAATTTCTGTTTGTTAAAGCCAAATATATATATATATAGAGAGAGAGAGGGGGAGAGAGAGAGAGATGGTACAAGATTGTTCTCTCTTAAAGCTGGGTGATGGGCACCACAGCTTCTTTCTACTTCTACATATGCTCAAAACTTTACTTTTTTGTGTTTGTTTTTTAAAATGAAACCAAGAAATACTCTGAAGAAAGTAACTTACTCTGATATTGGACTTTCTACACATTAACAAAGGAAAAAAATGCGTGAGACATCTGATTTTAAATCTGTATTAAAAAAAATAACAAAAATTAGATTTAAAAGTTTGCAACCTATGAAAGGGCAAGGGTTAACACTCTTAATTCATTACATTGCCCAACCTTCCTTCCAAGGAGTAGCTGGTGGGTTTGGACCAGGAGCTTTCTGGTTAGCAGTTTAATGCCTTAGGCACTATGATGCCAGGGCTCCCTCTTAATACATAGTGAATAATAAATAATGTAACTGGCTAATATGAATAAGAAAATATCTAGTCTTTACTGTAATAAAATAAATGTAAACTAAAACAATAAGATGGACTTTTATACTTACTAATTTTTGTAATTTTACAGATAATATTTAGGGTTCTAAAGGATACTAAAAAAACAATGCCATAAACCATTTCTAGAAAGCAAATAATGAAAGACACCAAGAAATAAAAAAAAAAGTTACTAAATCTTTGAGCAAAGCCTGTGGAAACTTAAATCTAGGAAAATAACCAAATACACAAAGTTTGCAGTTAAAGAAGGTTTATGAAAAAATTATTTATACTGGTGAGACAAGTACAGACACAGACTAAAATGCTCACCAGTATGAAACTAACTAAAGCATGGTACATAAATGCAATGGAATACTACATAGGTATTAGTGAAGATGCTCAGCATGTACATTATTAACCCAATCAGGGGCAAAAACTGTGTCTGTGTACATAAAAAGAACTAAACGATTTAACAGTGATTATTAAAACATAATCAGATTATGAATACTTATTCTCTGTATTTTCTAAAATCTCTATTAGATGTGTATTACTTTCATATTTGAAAAAAGTTTAAGGAAATTATTAAATGTACTTCTCTAAGAATTACTGTAACTTTTTGCTTTTATTCAAAGGGGCTTACGTAAAAAGAAATATAAACTGAATCTACTAAAAATGAAGTGACCATTTTCCTTCATATGTTACCTAGCTGTTATTTTAAATAAAAATTTTATTTTAGGAGCTCTACAGTTTCTTCTGAAATTCAGTCTTGTATTGTCCAAAAACTAAAAAGTTTATACAACTTAAATTCAGATTCAATACACATTTCCCACTGACAAAGAATAGTTAATCTTGCAAACCAAAATGGAAGCTTTTTGCAAATGAGCTCCTCTAGAATATACCACTCTGGCTAAATTTACCTTCTATTCAATATTGCGTACATAAAAAAAACTAGAAATAACTTAGTAGTGGCATCTTCACCAATTTTTAAAAGGCTACCCCTAAGTTTTCCCCTTATTCCTCTGTGATTTGTACCTGTGTGAAAAAATAAAAGCTATCCAAAATTCTTCCACCTAATCATGGCTAAAAGAACATTTCTCAGCAATTTAATGGGCACCCGGTAAATATCAATGCAAGTACTTCTCATTACATGATGACTGAACATTTACAGCCACAAAACCAAAGCTGCCTGCATAAACTATGACTATATATGAAAGTTGATTAAGCTAACTAGGCAAATAAAGTTTGTCAAAAACGTATTTCTAAAGGAAGCTGCACTAAAGTAATGTTTTCATAGGTAAATTATCTCCATCTTCCATCACTGACACTTGTGATGCTCTATAGAATATATTTGTAAATTTTAAAAGGATTCTAGTTCCCTCACACCATATACCAAAATAAACTCAACATGTATCTCTGGTTTAATTATAAGAACCAAAAAATTTTTAGAAGAAAGCACAGAGGTAAAACTTTAAGATCTTTTTTTTTTTTTGACAATGAATTCTTAGATATGATACCAAAAGCAGAAGCAGTGAAAGACAAATGAGACTTCATTAAAAAAAAAAAAAAAAGTCGGCACAAAGGATTTTATCAACAAAGTGAAGAGACTACCTACTGCTGAACAGGAGAAAATTTGGGGGAACTTTACATCTGACAAAAGTTTAGTATCCAGAATATATAAAGAACTACTATATCTCAACAACAACAACAACAAATTTAAAAATGGGCAAAGAACTTGAACAGATTTCTCCAAAGAAGATACACAAATGACCAATAAACACATGAAAAGATATTCAACTGTCATTAGTCATTTTGTTGTTGTTATGTGCCCTCAAGTCGGACCCAACTCATAGCGACCCCTCCTTGGGTTGCCGAGGCAGTATCATTACGGAAGTAGATTGCCCCATCTTCCTTCCGAGGAGTGGCTGGTGGGTTTGAACCGCCAGCCTTCTGGTTAGCAGTTAAGTGCCTTAGCCACTATGCTACCAGGGCTCCCCTCATTAGTCATTAGAGAAATGCAAATTAAAACCCAATGGGCTACCACTTTACTCCCACTCACCACACTGGAAAACAGTTTGGCAGTTCCTCAAAAAGTTAAACATAAAATTACCATGACCCAATAATTCCACTTCTAGTCACAGGGACTCAACTATTTGTACATCAATGTTCATCGCAACATTATTTACAATAACAAGATGAAACTAACCCAAGCGTCCATCAACAACAGATGAATGGTTAAACAAAATGTGGTATAAACATAAAATGGAGTATTACTCAGTCATAGGCAAATGAAGTTCTGATATAAATGCATAGGTACCAAACTTTATTAGTGGTTACAAGGGGATGTAAGAGAAGGGAATAGGGAGTTATTGCTTAAGGAGTACTGAGTTTGGGGAGATAAAAACAACTTTTGGGTATGGACAGTGGGAGCAGTTGTACAACATGGTTAATGTAAAGTCACTGAATTGTACACTTGAGAATGGTCACAGTGGCAAAAACAAAACATACGGCTATGGAATTCAAGGAAAAGAAATCAAGCTACTGAAGTATAGTGGACTGAATACATTCCTAGAGGAAGTGACACTTGAACTAACCCATAAAAAACGATTAAGGTAATTAAGGTATTGATGGTGGAGATGGAAAATAATCTAGTCCCAGAAGTTCTACCCTTTCTGAAGCCCTTTGGGAAATATGTCCAGGAGTGTTGAGGGGCAGAAAAAGAGGAATACACCATCAAAAGGATCAGATATTGTTCTCCCGAAGGAAATGCATGTGAAAGCAATGGCTACATGTCTGTGGAGCATGAAGGAGGCAAACAATAGTGGCTTAAGATCTGCAGTTGAGGTAGAGTCTAGATTCCCTCTGAGGTCTTAATGGACCAAGGTGAGAGGCAGGGAACAACCATAGCCCTTGACAGTAATGGGAAAAGGTCAGCCTGGAGCTTTTTCACTTCTCAGGTCAGGTCAGCAGCCCAGCATTCACTTAAGTGAACTTGGAGGTCAGAGTGGGGATCCCTGAATGTTAGGGTGTGAGGCAAACTAGATGAGAGAAAAGGAATCAGGAGGCTACATCTAATCTGGGATAAAGCCACTAGGTAAGGAAGATTTTCAGAAAATCTCCTAGTCTCCAGGAGGATGTGTGGGTACAGCCAGGAAGAATAAATGGATAGCTGATCACATGGAGTTAGTTGGGCCAAGAATTATCTTTTAAAAACTGTGTCTAGAGAAAGGAAACTAAAGGATACTTTTTGTGACTTGGACATATTAAAACATATATACACACATTTAAATGGAGTTATATTCAGACAAATACAAAGAGACATATATAACGTTTGTAAAAAATATTTGTAAAAGCTAAAGGAGGAAAAACTCCAAGGGAAAAACAGTGCCTTGCATTGGAAGGATAAACATCAAATTTAACAAAGTGGCTATCCCTGGGATAAGAATGAATGGTCACGGAGTGGGGGCTTCTATTCTATTTATTTTTATTATATTAAATATATTAAAATATATAATGTCTTAGTTCTTAAAGTTTTAAAATTAAATATGGCAAATTGTTAAGAGACAAGGAAAAAAATACAACAAAACAAGGATTCCAGAAACAAAGTCAAAGTCTCAGGCTTGGATATTTTGGGCAATTTGTTCTGATAATGATAATGCAATATAATCAATCACTTGACAAATAATTTCTTGAGCATTTACTTTGTGTCACATACAGCCACGAGAATTATTTGTAAATAAAGGAATTTTTCAGCTGCCTTCAAAAAATATTCTATTAGTTCAATATATTTCTATACGTATTCTATGATTTCGCCCTGACTTTTTGCTTACTGGCCACACATTTTTTTTCCCATAGTAATTAATCTCCACATTTATGTGAAGTCAGCACACTCATCAACAAAATACTCCTTTACAGATCACTTTTTAGGTGTTACTTACAAGAAAAAACAAAGGCCTGTTTTTGTATGTGAGCCTGTGAGATCCTTCAGAGTAAAGATCAAATTGCAAATCTTATTGGAAATGGATTCATTTTCCTGCTTCCTCCTGACCTGAGTTTTAAATAACTCTGATCGTATCTTGATTTAAATATCCTTTGGTTACAACCTATAGTGGCTGTTCAGTATTACAGACTATAAAATTCTTACCAGTGAAAAAACTTTACATGAGAATTACATACAAAGAATTAGTAAATGTCCCATACTTCAAGCAAAATATGGAGAATTACAGCCACTAGTTTCTACTTTCATTATGTAGTATTTGCATAAAGGGTGCTTAATTACTTAAAAATAGCTATTTTTAGTAAGTCTTTTACATTCATTCCATAACAATTTATTGAAGATCTTCTATAATGGAGTATTATAGTTGTTGTTATGTGCCGTCGAGTCAGCCCTGACTCATAGCGACCCCTCCTTGGGTTTCCGAGGCAGTATCACTGCGGAATAGGATTGCCCAACCTTCCTTCCGAGGAGTGGCTAGTGGGTTTGAACCGCCAGCCTTCTGGTTAGCAGTCAAGTGCATTGCCACTATGCTACCAGAGCTCCCATATTGAAGTAGAGACTATAAAAAACATAGACAAATGTAACATGGGTTATAAAAGTCAGTTACAATTAACTGGAAAATACTTAAGATTTTGACAACTAGTCTTGATTTCAGTGAGAACTTTTTGACTGTGTCATAGAACACTGTGGGTCATTGAATTCGTTAAGCTATCGGCCAGTGGTAAACACTGCTCACGGATAACCACTGTACTAGAAGGAAACTTCCATTCTGCTATTCCTTTTTCCTTCCCAATTCTTTCTCACTTTTCCAGTACCTACTATACTCCAGAGGAGCTCTGGTAGCATACTAAGGCACTTGACTGCTAACCAGAAGGCTGGCAGTTCAAACCCACCAGCCGCTCCACGGAAGGAAGATGGGTCAATCTACTTCCGTAGTGATACTGCCTTGGAAACCCAAGGAGGGTTCGCTATGAGTCAGGTCCGACTCGACGGCACATAACAACAACAACAATGTCATTTCAGGACTGTATAGTATTTGTTACTATTCTTATCCCATTCACTATCCCTGAAAATTTTTAATAGCTTTGCTTTTTGAAATAGAGATTGAAATATGTTCACTGCCTACTCTATCTTTAGCACTCAGCTGCCTAAAAAGCATCTCAAACTTAACCAAATTTTTTTCTTCAAAACTCATTCCTTGTGTAATCCTTCCTCAAACTATTAAGATGTTTATTTTTACTGTTGCTTACACTTGACTACACACACTTCATTGCTAATACATCTAGTATTACTCCTTTTTACCAACTCCATTGCTACCTGATTTCAAACCATCATGATCTCTTCCCAAGATTCCTATGAAATCCCCAATAACTTTCTCAACTTGCACTATACAATTCTATTGTGCAGAATACATTGTTTCCCACAAAGGAGCATGCAATTCTTAAGTCCTACTACTCTACTCACTTGTTCAGTGTAACAATGACATAAATCACATTTAAAATAAAACCCAAAGTGCTAATTACCTAAGAGATGACTTTACATCACTTGTCAGCAAGCTATGGCCAACAGTCCAAATCCAGTCCACTATTTTTGTAAATGGAGCTCTGGTAGCATAGTGGCTAAGACACTTGCCTGCTAACCAGATGGCTGGCGGTTCAAACCCACCAGCCACTCCTCAGAAGGAAGGTTGGGCAATCCTACTTCTGTAGTGATGCTGCCTCGGAAACCCATGGAGGGGTCGCTATGAGTCGGGGCCGACTCAATGGCATACAACAACAACAAATTTTTGTAAATAAAACTTTATTGGAACACTGCTATGGCCTTTCATCTACATAATGTCTATGACTGCTTCCCTACGAAAACAGCAAAGAAATCTTATAGCCCCACAGTATCACAAATATTACCTAGCCCATATTACAGAAAAAGTTGGCCTACTTGTGCCCTAAGTCTCCTTTCACTTGCAGTGCTACAGCCACACCGAACAGCTTTCTATTCCTGTAACAGGCCAAGCACATTCATACCTAAAGCCCTTTGTACTTGTACCATCTTCCTAGAATACACTTGTTTCACATATCCAAATGCCTGGCACCCTCATGATATTCAATTCTCTGCTTCCATATTCTCAGAGTACTTCCCTGACTTTGCTAACGAAAACCGCATCCCATCCTCCTCTAAACAAAAAAAAAAAAAAAACCTCACTGCCATCGAGTCAGATCCGATTCACAGCGACCTTTCCTTGGGTTTTCAAGGCAGTATCAGTACAGAAGCAAATTGCCAACTTTCCATCCTCCTCTCACCCTATTTTTTCCATAGGCCTTATCAGTCACCTCATATATTTATTGTTTCATGCTTTACCTTCCCACTAGAACACAAGTTCCATGAGAAAAGGTCTTAGTTTTACTCATTGCTGTATCCTCAGAACACTGAAGTCAGGATTCAATAAATATTAATGAATTTTTCTGATTGTTTTTTGATTCTGCCTTTTTCCCAAGAAAAAAAATATAATGTGGTAGAATATAGTGGAGTAGAGGAACAATAAAACTTGAAAATAATTTTTAAAAAATGTAGTATTTTAATTTTGCCTGAGAATGCGTAATGTAATTTGAAATAAATTGAGTCTGAAAATACATCCCTCATCCTTATATGCTTAATTTTCAATTACACTAATGAAACTCTAGCAAATAATGAATCAAAATGGCAGATTATAATTTATTTCTAATGAATATTTACCATATATATATATATCTTGCTGTTGGTCATAAATTAAAAGTAATTTCAATCCCTATGCAATCAGACATGTGTAACAAGCGGAAACGGCTTGGGAAGTGCGCATGAATAAAAGTTGCTTAGTATTTCCTTGACACTAATTAAGATGTTTTCTTTCAGAAATGCATTCTTTCAACAAAACATTATAAATACATTCAAATAATTCACCACTTAAAGACAGAGTAATAAAATCTCTGGGATTAGAATCACCAAAACTAATTAAAATTTCAGATTCATCCACTTGCTGGATTGTGTACCCTTGGGCAAGTTATCTGAGTAACTCATTTGTAAAATGAAAATAGCAAAGCCCTCATTTAATGTTAGCTGTTAGGATTCAATGAGAATGATATACAAATTCACTCACCCCAATGTCGAGCTAATTCTAAATGCTTAATGACCATATTATAAAGGCCATAAATCTTCTTACCATTAGCTTCAAAAGTTCAATTTTATAATTTTATGACCAACCTCTACTATCTGTACGTAATTTTAGAGCATACGTTTTGTGGGGTTCATCCCAATTATACCTTACTTTTAAATTTTTCCCATAACTGTTATTTTTTTTAATATCAACTTGCTAAAGTATGTAACCTTTCTGAAGTTAGAAATAGAAATAGACCAAAACATCAGTTTCATATTTTCTCCAAGGAGTGGGATAGATGAAACTATCCTAGGAGGAAAGTGACTTCTAGAAGTATCTCAATCTCCTCTTTATAATATGCCAACCAAGTCAGAACTACTACTAGCCCATATAACCCATCCACATGAAATGCATGGTATGCACACATTTGTTGATTTTCTACTTTTTGTCTCTCTCTAGTAAAGATAAAATTTTAATTGCTTGGTATCTGCAAGCAGCTTTGGTGGCAAAGTGCCTAAGGCATGTGACTGCTAACCAGAAGCCTGGAAGTTCAAACCACCAGCCACTCCTTGGAAGGAAGATTGGGCAATCTACTTCCATAGTGAAACCACCTCAGAAGGGGCACAAGTAGAGGCCACTATGAGTAGGATCCGACTTGACAGCAGTGTGTTGCGTTGCATTGGTAACTGCTAAATCTGTTAAATAACTCCCATATTCAAATTTCTTTATGAACAATAAATATTAACTCCCAATACCAAATGTCATTCCATTCCAAAATACATGACTTAGGTTGCTAAGTTTTTAAATTATTTGTACAGCGTTACAAAATAAATGCTAATATTGGAGGGAAAAAATACTTTTTTGGCTCATGGTTTTTGTTGCTGAGTGATGCTGAGTCAATTCCAGCTCATGACCCTATATACAAAAGAAAACATTGCCTGGTGCTGCATCATCCTCATGGTCTCATGTTCACAAGGCTGTTTTTTGTCCCCCCATTTGAAAATGTTATCTAGGCAGGAATTGTTCGGTATTTGAAAACGACATACAATAGAGGCAAACTCATTTTCTGATGTCTTCCTTCACACATTGATAGAATGGGCAATTTATCATACTCTGCATTGTCAGTACTTTTCATATTAAAACATGTACAATTAAAAGTACAATTAAATCAACACTGAACTAAAAATGTGATAGTCTAGTCCCCTACCTCAGCTCAGAGAAAGACTGAATTATTTAACAGATTATATTGATTCTTAAGAACTAAAATAAAATGCAATTTTATAATTATATATAGTATTTTCCAGTATTAGAAAATTTTCAGTATTATGTAAATATGTTTAGAAAATCCAACTTACACCTTCTCATTTTACTACCTCAGTGAAGAACAAGGCAGAGAAGCAGCCTTCAAATTAGTCTCTCGTCATCACTCTGTTAGGCCCAGTACATTCTCTATTAGGTACAGTGATTAAAACAAATCTGACCACCAGTTCCCTCACTAAAACTTTAATTCCCCATCCATATTTTAGAAAATGATGCAGTGGAAAGGAAGAACTCAACACCTTGCCCTTCCTGCCTTTTAGGAACTTCCTCCCACTATTTCAGCTCTGAAGACTCCTATGTCTTCAACTATTTCATCTTCCTCTCCATTTCCCATCACTAACTCCTATACACTCTTGAACAGGTTAACTCTTACATGTCAGTTCCTCCTAAATTGATCTATGGAAGCAATGTAATCTAAATAAAAATCCCAGGAAGTTATTTTGTGGCTACCAACAATCTGATTTTAAAGTTCATATAAAATGCCAAAATAACTCAGAATGGCCAATATGATACCAAAGAACAAAGTTGTAGGACTGATACTACTCAACCAACTTGAAGATTTATTATGTTGTTGTTAAGTGCAATTGAGTTGGTTCCAACTCATAGCTACCCTATGTATAACAGAATGAAATACTTTTGAATCATCCTCACAATACTTGCTATGTTTGAGCCCACTGTTGCAGCCACTGTGTCATTCTATCTCCTTGAAGGTCTTCCTCTTTTTTGCTAACCCTCTACTTCACCAAGCACGATGTCCTTCTCCAGGTCGCTCCTGGTAACAAGTCCAAAACACAAGAAACAAAATCTTGCCATCTTCACTTTTAAAGAGAGCTCAGGCTGTACTTCATGCAAGAAAATTTGTTCATTCTTCTTGGTAGTAGATGGTATATTCACTTCACCGACACCTTAATTCAAGAGCACCAATTCTTCTAGTGTTTTGTTTATTCATTGTCCAGCTTTTGAATGCATATAAGGCAAATGAAAATATCATAGCTTGAATCAGGCTGACCTTTGACTTCAAAGTGCCATCTTTGCTTTTTAACACTTTGAAGACATCTTTTTTAACAGATTTGCCCAATGAAATACATAATATGATTTCTAGACTGTTGCTTCCATGGGTGATGACAGTGAATCCAAGTGAAATAAATTCCTAGACAACTTTTTTCCATTACCATGATTGCTACAGTTCTGAGGACTTTTGTTTTTCTTTGAGGAGTAATCCATTATTGAAGGCTGTAGTCTTTGATCTCCATCAGTAAGTGCTTCGAGGAGTCTTCACTTTCAACAAGCAAGGTTGTGTCTTCTGCATAGTGGAGGTTGTTAATAAGTCTTCCAATTCTGGTATCACATTCTTCTTCATATAGTCCAGCTTTTTGGAATATTTGCTCAGCATACAGATTGATTAAGCATGGTGAAAGGATACAACCCTGACACACACCTTTCCCGATTTAAAACCACAAAGTATCCCCTTGTTCCGTTCAAACAACTGCCTTTTGGTCAATGTCCGCATTCTGCATGAGCAGAATTAAGTGTTCTGTAATTCCCTTATAACTGTTAGCCATCAGTAGAATGCCTGTGCATAATAAATAAAGCACAGCTTAACATCTTTCTGCTATTCTCTGCTTTCAGCCAAGATAACATCTGATGTGGTGATGTTCCTCATTTCATGTCCTCTCCTGAATCCAGCTTGAATTTCTGGTCATTTTCTGTGGATATACTGCTGCAATCATAATCTTCAGCAAAATTTTGCTTCCAAATAATATTGTGCTCAAAATTCCTGCATTTTGTTGGATCACCTTTGGAATGGGCACAAACATGGATCCCCTCCAGTCAGTTGGCCATGTTGCTATCTTCCAAAGTTCTTAGCACAGACAAGTGAGTACTTCCAGCACTGTGTCCATCTGTTGAAACATCTCCACTGATATTCCATCAATTCCTGAACTTTATTTTTCACCAATACCTTCAGTACATTGGACTTCTTCCTTCAAGAAGGTCAGTCCTTAGAAACACCCTAGGTGTCCATCAACTGAAGAATGGATAACCAAACTATGGTACATACACACAACGGAATACTATGCAACCTAAAGAACACAGATTCTGCAAAACACTGCATAACATGGATGAACTTGGTGGACACTATGCTGAGTGAAATAAGTCAATCACAGAAGGACAAATATTATATTAGTTCGTTATTGTAAAAGTCAAGCAAAGGTTTCTGTATGGAAGGAAATTTTCTTTGTTGGTTACCAGGGGTGGGAGGGGAGGGGAGGGAACACTGTTAGATAGGTAGAGACAAGCATTGATTTGGGTGAAGAGAAAGGGCAATGTACCAAATGTGAGTGATTAACACTGTAGCATTGAGGAAGAGGAAAACAGAGAGAGGTACATGGCAGGTGCAGACAACAAAGATAAACCCTTTCGCACATACAGTACTGCGTTGTCAGTGACGGCAAACATGGGTATACAGGTGGATAGATGCGTGGACAGGCTGAACTACTACGTATGTCTATGCAGTGGGGACTGTACCCAAGACCATGTATAGAGTTGGCAATGGTTCTACAAGTGTATTTGTATGTTCTTAAGAATTCCCAGGTGTATAGTAGAGCTGACAAGAGACAAGGTTGTAGTCACTTCTTGGTCACAGCCAGCTACCCAGAGGGACCAAGCAGTTGAAGCTGTGGGCTCGGGACCAGAGGTGGGAAGGAAGGGGAGGGGAGTCGCAGAGGACTCAAGCTCAACTGGTTTAACATACTACATGAAACATTGTTCCACCTCCTACTTTGGCAAATAGCGACTGGGATCTTAAAAAGCTTGCAAGCAGCCATCTAGATGCAACGATGGGTCTCTCCTCATCCAGAGCAAAGAACGAAGAAAATCAAAGATTCATGGAAACAATTAGTCCTAGCGACTGGTACACCATGCGCTCCACAGCCTATACAGCTATGTGATCAGAACTAGATGGTGCCCAACTACCACTGTCAACCACTCGGAGAGGGATCTATGTAGGAGATCCTGGATAGATAGGGAGAACAATGTGGAACAAAACTCAAAATCATTTCGGGGGAAATAAAGGAGGGACCAGGTTTGTTGGTCTGTTAAGAGCCTGGTGAAATCACTGAGACTATGGCCCCTAGCTGCCCTTCAGATCTGAAACTGAATCCACACCTGTGGCTTCCAGCCAAACAAAAGACAGGCATATTAGTTGAACATTTACCTGAGGTAGATACACTCCTTGGAGAAAACAATCATGGGAGAAAGAAGAGCTATTTATGCACAGGGAGACAGCTCGGGGGCAGGAATGCATGAAGGGACGGACACAGGGAAGAAATAACTATCGGGAGGAAAGCGGGAGGGGAGCTGTTCCATTGTGGTAAATTGTAGTCAATGTCATAAGACAAAGTGTATGTGAAATGTTGTATGGAAAGTGAATGTGCTCTGTAAACTTTCAACCAAATAACACACACATAAAAAAGGTCCTTGGCCATTCTAATAGTTGGGGTTGTGTGTCAACTGGAATGGAGCACGACTGAGTGGTTTAAACAGTTGTGATATGGTTATTCCCATGATGAGATCTAATGTATATGCTTTGAGAAGCCAATCAGTTAAAAAGGAGTTTCATTAGGAGTGTGGCTTGCTTCATATACACACACACACACACAGACGTCCTGGGAAAATCTGGGAACTTTCTGTGGAGCAGGATCCTGTTGTGCTACCTACCACTGTCTGTGAGCTAACAATCCACCATTTTGTCTGGTGACCTTAGATTCATCATCTGCCAAAGTCAACAGCCATTATGGTGCCTGCCAAACTTGAGCTCATCAGCCCCTGCAGCTGCATGAGTCAGGAAAAGCCTCCAGCTTGATGTTCAACTTGGGACTTGCCAGCCTCTATAACTGTGTGAACCATTTTTCTAAGATACATTTCTGTATATATATATATATATATATATATATATATATATATATATATATATATATAAGCTTTACTGGTTTTGCTTCTGTGGAGAACCCAGCCTAACACAACCATATTCAACCCTCCTGAAATGGCTGAACATTGATCAATACTTTTTTGTACACTGACTGTGTGTTTCTTCAATCCTTTTGATACTTTCTGCATCATTCCATTTTTTTTGTCCAAAGAATTCCTCACTAGTGCAACTTCAGGCTTAAGTATTTTGTTCAGTTCTTTCAGCTTGAGAAATGCTGTTCATGTTCTTCCCCTTTAACTCCAGAACTTTTCACATTTCATTGTAATGCTTTACCTTGTCTTCTCAAATTGCCCTTGGAATCTTCTGTTCAGCTCTCTTGTATCATTTCTTCCATTCATTTTAGCTAGTCTACATTCAAGAGCTAGTTTTCAGAGTTCTTCTGTTTGACATCCACTTTGGTCTTTTCTTCCTGTCTTTCTAATGTCCTTTTGCTTTCTACATCTTTGATGTTATCCCACAACTCATCTGGTCTTCTTTGGTCATTAATGTTAAATGTAGGAAATCTATTCTTGAGATGTTCTCTAAATTCAAGTAGAATATACTCAAGGTTGTACTTTGGCTCTTGTGGACTTGTGTTAATTTTATTCAGCTTCACCTTGAACCTGCATATGAGCAACTGATGGTCTGTTTCAAAATCCACCTTGTTCTGACTGACAATGAGCTGGTCTACTGTCTCTTTCTAAAAATGTAATCAATCTGATTCCTGTGTATTGTATCCAGCAAAGTCCACATGTATAGTCACTGTTTATGTTGTTGGAGGGAGGGCAGAAGGTATTTGCAACAAGTAAGTTGTAGATTTTGCAAAATTCTATCATGTGATGTCCAACACTGTCTCTACTACCAAAGTGATATTTTCCAACTACCAATCTACGTTTGTTTCCAACATTAACATTCAGGATAGATCTTGAAATGTCCTTTGGCAATGAATGTGGCACCTGCTCTTCAATATGTCACTGGTGTGTCAGTCATTCCTCTTCAGTTTGACACCACTCATCTGTTCAGTACTGTGGTGGCTTGAATAGTGCTATGATGCTGAAAGGTAAGCACCAGTATATTTCAAATACCAGCAGTTTCACCCATGGTAGACAAGTTTCAGCAGAGATTCCAGACTTAGAACAGGAAGAAAGATCTTGCAATCTAATTCTAAAAACAGTGGCCTGTGAAAACCTTATGAATACCAGAAGAACACCATCAGAATGAGTCCCTCAGGCTGCAAAGCTCTCATAAATACAAATAGAGAAGAGTTGCCTCCTCAAAGTAGAGTTGACCTTAATGACATTGTTGGAGTAAAGCTTTAGGGACTTTCATTTGCTGAAGTTGCAAGAATCAAAATGAGAAGAAAGAGCTCCAAACGTTTATTCATTATTAATCAGAAGGTGGAATGTACAAAGTATAAACTTCGAAAAATTGGAAGTCATCAGAAATGAAATAAAGATGAATATCCTAGGCATTAGGGAACTGAAATAGGCTGATTTGGCCATTTTGATTTAGACAATATGGTTTACTATGCTAGGTAAGGTTGGGCAGACAGGCCAGGCACCCAGACACGAGAGGCATGAGAAGAGCCAGGGCAGAGACAAAGCCACAGGAACCCAGGAAAGGGCAGGCAGACAGGCCAGGCAACCAGATGCAGGAGGTGGGGAGGAGCAGGGCTGAGAAGCAGCTGCAGGGACCCATCCATGTAAGGGCAGGAAGACAGGCCATGCACCAAGACATGGGAGGTGGGGGAGGAGTCAGGCTGAGACAGAGCTGAGGGATCCAGGTTAGGGAAGGGAGACAGGCCACACACCCAAAAGGCAGTAAGCAGGGGAAAAGCCAGGGACCATAGAGCCACAAGATCCAAGTAAGGGAAGGGCAGAGAGGTTTTGAACAGCTAAGAAGGCAAACTTGTCTGTCAGTTTGTCATACTGTGGTGGCATGTTGCTGTAAGGCTTGAGGCTGTGGCACTGGTGGCTCAAATGCCAGCAGGGTTGCATACGGTGCACAGGTTTCAACGCAACTCACAGAGACAGACTAAGAAGAAGGCAGAGGCCATCCACTTCTCAAAAAACTGGCCAGGGAAAACCTTATGAATAGCATAGAAACACTGGGCAACTTTATGAATAGCCCTGAAACATTGTCCAATACAGTGCAGGAAGACCAGCCCCTTACATTGACAGGCACTCAAAATACAAGTGGGAAAGAGCTGCCTATCAGAGTAGAACCAAACTTAACGATAAGGATAAAGTAAAGCTTTCGGGACCTGCATTTGCTGACGTGGCTCAACTCAATTTGAGGAGAAACAGCTGCAAACATCCATCAATAATTGGAACAAGGAATGTAGGAAGTATGAGTCTAGGAAAATTGGAAGTTGTAAAAAATGAAATGGAACACATGAAGATTGATATCCTAGGCATTAGTGAGCTGAAATGGACAGGTTTTGGTCATTCTGAATCAGACGACCATATGATCTACTATGCCGGGACTGACAGTTTGAAGAGGAACGGCATGGCATTCATCAGCACAAAGGATGTTTCAAGATCTGTCCTGAAGTACAATGCTGTCTGTGATGGGGTAATATCCATACCCCTACAAGGAAGACCCAATAACAGCACGATTATTCAAATTTATGCACCAACCGCCAAAGCCAAAGATGAAGAAATTGAAGAAGTTTATCAACTTCTGCAGTCTGAAATGGACTGAACATGCAATCAAGATGTGTTAATTATCACTGATGACTGGAATGTAAAAGTGAGTAGTTGGAAAATATGGTCTTGGTGACAGAAATACCACTGGAGACGGCATGATAGAATTCTGCAAGATCAACAACTTATTCATTGCAAATACCTTTTTTCAACAACACAAACAGTGGCTATATACATGGACATCACCAGACAGAGTACACAGGAATCAGACTGACTACATCTGTGGCAAGAGGCAATGAAAAAGCTCAATATCTTTAGCCAACACAAGACCAGAAGCTGACTGTGGAACCCTATAACCATCAACTGCTCATATGCAAATTCAACTTGAAGACAATTAGAACAAGTCCACGAAAGCCACAATATGACCTTGAATATAACCCTCCTAAATTTAGAGACCATCAAAAGAACAGATATGATGCACTGAACACCAACGACCAAAAACCAGAAGAATTATGGGATGACATCAAGAACATCATCCATGAAGAAAGCAAGAGGTCATTAGAGACAAGAAAAAGACAAAATGGATGTCAGAAGAGACTCTTTAAATTGCCCTTAAGCAGAGAGTAGCTAAAGCAAATGGAGTAAATGACAAGATAAGAGAACTGAACAGAAGATTTCAAAAAGCAGCTCAAGCAGACAAAGCCAATTACTATAATGAAATGTACAAAGACCTGGAGTTAGAAAACCGAAAGGAAGAACACACTCAGCATTTCTCAAGCTGAAAGAACTGAGGAAAAAAAATTAAGCCCTGTGTTGCAATACTGAAAGGTTCTATGGGGAAAATATTGAATGATCCAGGAAGCATCAAAAGAAGGTGGAAGGAACACACAGAGTCATTGTACCAAAAAGACCTGGTCGATCTTCATCCATTTCAGGAGGTGGCATATGATAAGAACCAATGGTATTGAAGGAAGAAGTCAAAGCTGCACTGAAGGAATTGGCAAAGGAGGCGGCTCCACTGAGATGTTTCAACAAACGGATGCCACGTTGGAGGCACTCACTTGGCTATGCCAAGAGATTTGGAAGACAGCTACCTGGCCAACTGACTGGATGAGATCCATATTTGTACCCATTCCAAAGAAAGGTGATCCCACTGAATGTGGAAATCATCAAACAGTATCATTAATATTGCATGCAAGTAAGATCTTACTGAAGATAATTCAAAAACGCTTGCAGCAATGTATTGACAGAGAACTTCCAGAAACGCAAGCTGGATTCTGAAGAGGACGTGGAACAAGGCATATCGTTGCTAATGTCAGATGGATCTCGGCTCAAAGCAAAGAATACCAGAAGGTGTTTACTTATGTTTTATTGACTATGCCAAGGCATTTGATTGTGTGGCTCATAACAAATTATGGATAACATTGAGAAGAATGGGAATTCCAGAATACTTAATTGTACTCTAAGGAACCTGTACATAGACAAAGAGGCTGTCGTTTAAACAGAACAAGGGGACACTGCATGGTTTTAAAATCAAGAAGGGAGTGTGTCAGGGTTGTATCCTTTCACCATACTTATTTAATCTATATCTGAGCAAATAATCCGAGAAGCTGGACTATATGAAGAAGAATGTGGCATCAAGATTGGAGGAAGGCTCATTAACAACCTGCAATACGCTGACACACAACTTTGCTTGCCGAATATGAGGATAACCTGAAGCACTTACTGATGAAGATTAAAGAATACAGTCTGCAGTATGCATTGTATTTCAATATAAAGCAAACAAAAATCCTCACAACTGGACCTATAAATAGCATTATGATAAATGGAGAAAAGATTGAAGTTGGCAAAGACTTCACATTGCTTGGTTCTACAATCGAAGCCAACGGAAGCAGCAGTCAGGACATCAGATGACATATATATAGCACTGGGTGAATCAGCTACGAAGGACCTCTTTCAAGTGCTGAAGAGTAAAGATCCTTGAGGTCTAAAATGCACCTGACACAAGCCATGGTATTTTCAATTGCCTCATATGCATGTGAAAGCTGGACAATGAATAAGAAAGACCAAAGAAGAGTTGATGCTTTGGAATTTGTGGTGCTGGCAAAGAATGCTGAGAGTACCATGGGCTGCTAAAAGATCTAACAAATCTGTCCTGGAGGAAGTGTACCTGGAATGTTCCTTGGAGGCGAGAATGACCAGACTTGTCTCACCTACTTTGGTCATGTTGTCAGAAGGGACCATTCCCTGGAGAAGGATGTCATGCTTGGTAAGGTGGAGGATCGACGAAGAAGGAGAAGGCCCTCAAAGAGGACATGTGGAATGACACAGTTCCTGCTGTGATGGGCTCAAGTATAGCAAGGATCATGAAGCTGGCGCATAAGGTCGCTATGAGTTGGAAGCAACTCAACTGCACCTAACAACACCACCAGGAATGACAAGATGTACTAAGCTATAATAATCAAGACAGTATGGCACTGGTAAAATAACAGACATACAGAAAAGAATAAAGAGCCTAGAAATAGACCTACATAAAGTGACCTTTGACAAGTGATTTACAGTCAAATGATCTTTGACAAAGGAGCAAAGGCAATTAAATAAAGAAAGGATGGTCTTTTCAACAAATGGTTCTGGAATAACTGGATATTTAAAGGCCCCCCCAAAAAAATCTAGATAATGACGTCATACCTTTCTAAAAACTAACTCAAAATGGATCACAGACCTAAAAATAAAACACAAAACTATATAATTCCTAGATGATAACATTAAAGAAAATCTAAGTGACCTTTTAAAAAATAAAAGCTCAAAAGCACGATCAGTGTTAAGAAAAAATTTGTAAGTTAAATTTACTGAAATTAAAAACTTGGGCCCTGTGCAAGACACTTAAGGGAATAAGACAAGCCAAAGACTGAGGAAAATCATTTCTAAAACATACAAATGATAAGACTTACATCCTCTCCTTTGTAAAGAGGTCAAAAGAATGAGATGGTGCCCAGCTATCATTACTGAACATTCTGATCAGAGTCTACAGAAGAATCCTGATCAGATCAGAAGGTGAAAAAACATGGAAAAGAATTTCAAATTCTCATGGAAACCACCTTCTGGAGCCACTGAGGCTGGATGAAACCTCAAAACATTTGTTCTAAGATAATCTTTAAATCTTAACACAGAAAATATTCCCTGAAGGACATCAAGCACAACTGCTATACACACTACATAACAATACTGTTCTATATCCTACTTTGATAAGTACTAACTGGAGTCTTAAAATCTTGCAAGCACCCACTTAAGATGCAACAACTGGTCTCTCCTTGTTGAAGCAAAGAATGAAGAAAACCAAAGACGCATGGAAATACTAGTCCAAGGGACTAGTGGGCCATGTGAAACTCAGCCTCATGACCTTGAGACCAAAAGAATTAGATACCTGGCTACCACTGTAACCACATGGAAAGGAATCAAAATTGGAAATGCTGGATAGAATGGGAGAAAAATGAGAAACAAAACTCAAAAAAAAAAAAAAAGACCCCCAACATGATGGTCCCAGTCACCATTAGAGCCTGCAACTGAACTCACTCCTCTGGCTTCCAGACAAACGACAGGCATATAGGGTGAATGAACACTTACACTAGGTAGGTATACTCCCTAGAACAATCAACCATGGGAGATCAGAATGGCAGTATTTTCACAGGGAAATAGCTCAGAGGGCAAGAATGCACGGGAAATACACAGGGAAAACGTAGTCACAGGAGGAAATGGGAGGAGGGCTGTTACATTGTGGGGATTGTAATCGATGTCATGAAATAAAACGTGTACGAACGATTGAATAGAAAATTAATTTGCTCTGTAAACTTTCACCCAATCATAAAAAATAATAAATATAAATACCCGCTGAAGGCTTTTGAAACAATATTTTAATTAGTACACTACAGAAATGTCTGCCTTGAGCACTGTACTTTATTAAAGAACTATCTCTGAGAGAACAAAGTGACAAAACCAACTTCAAACGTGAGACAGCAAGCTTAAAGGGCAGTGATTTCATGTCAGTGAGAAAGAATGATTCAGGAAAGGAGGGTAAGAATGGTTACACAACTTGAAGAATAATCAATGTCACTGAATTGCACATGCAGAAATTGCTGAAATGATCAATGTTCAGCTTTGTATATTTGCATTAACAATTTAAAGGAGGGGGGCACATGCATCCAAAATATACAAAGAAACTTAAAACTCAACAATAAATAACAATAATGCAATTGAAAACAGGTAAAACACTGGAACAAGTATTAAAAAAAGAAAGACAGATGGTAAATAATCAAACAAAATATCACGTTACTAGAGAAATGTAAATTAAAACAAGGTACCACTACATACACACTAGAATGAGCAACAAATGTTGGCAAGGATGTGGAGAAATTTGAATCTTTATCCATCGCTGGTGGGAATGCAAAATGGCACCAATACTGTGGAAAAGTCTGACAGTTCCTCAAAAAGTTAAACACAGAATTAACCATATGACCCAGCAAATTTCTAGGTATATACTCAAAAGACTTGAAATCAGGGAATCAAACAGATACATGAACATCAATTTCACTGCAGCATTATTCATTAGAGCCAAAAGGTAAAACTAACCAAATTATCCATCAAGAAACAAGTGGGTAAATGTGTATATACATGCAATGGAATATTACTCAGACATAAAAATAAGTCTGATACATCCTACAACATGGATGAAACTTGAAACCTTAAAATGAGTGAAGCAGATTACGAAAGAACACATACTGTATGACCTTATTCATACAAAATAGCTAAAATAGGCAATTGTATAGAGAGCAAAATTTATTAGTCGTTATCAGGGGTGGGAGCAGGAAAAGCAGAATCGATGCATAGAAATCATTGAGTTTATTTTTATGGTAATGGAAATTTGGCAATGGATACTGGTGATGGTTGGTTGCACAACAAGATTAATGTAACTGCTATCAGTAAATTACACAGGTAAAAAATGTTAAATTGACAAATGTTATACACATAGACACAAAAAGTAAGAAAAAAAAAATCAGTTCTCACTTTAAAAAGCTAGACGTTTAGAACAAATTTTGGAAAAATTGTGAACTGTTCTGAATTTTATGAAGAAAATATCTCATTCAAATGAATTAGGGGAAGAGATATTTGGAGAGAAAAGGTATGGGGAAAACTTACTTATCTCCAACTTCTACAAAGATCGACATTTACAATGTAGGAATTAAAAAGATAACCAATTAAGTTCTCTTTTAATTTATAAAACAAAGACACAAACTGAGAATTTTTTATGATCCATTCTTCTGCAGTCCCAATCTCTGTACTACTATCAAGAGTAAGCTGTCATCAAATCTCACTGTTTCAAATCTATTCCATTTATTCCTTAGCAACATAGCTTTTAAGCACACACCCATATACAAACACTGAAAGAAATCAAATATTGGGAAACTCCTTCAAAATAGTTACTTAGGTCAAATCCAATTTAATTAGTTAGGGAACTACTACAAGAAAGCTTTCAATAAGTAGTTATATTTAGAGAAAATGTGATGTTATGTTACTTGGATCACAAAACTAATTTAGGTCTTGTTAATAAAACACAGAATTCTAC
Source organism: Orycteropus afer afer (assembly GCF_000298275.1). Classification (NCBI taxonomy): domain Eukaryota; kingdom Metazoa; phylum Chordata; class Mammalia; order Tubulidentata; family Orycteropodidae; genus Orycteropus; species Orycteropus afer. The sequence continues at coordinate 7,081,829 of NW_006921758.1, forward strand.
TGAAAACAAGACAGACTGACGTATTTTCAACAAAATTTAATTGAAATTAAATAAACCAAAATGACTACAACTGAGTATGTAAGAATATAGCATCAATAATCTACATGGAGAATATTTGAACAAACTGTAATTCTTTTCCTAGGGGTGATATTAAGTTATACAGCTCCCTCTCCACACCCAAAATTATAGGGCATTATCACAGATTTTGCCTTAAGCCAGGTCACTTCAACTCTACTGGTTTTTATTGTTATAATCCTCCATAATCTCTTATTGTTTAACAAGTACTCACCTATAATTCATCTCACAAATATCTGATACTACAGTTTGTGCCCTGTATTACACTAGGGACTGATACACATAACTAAGTCAGAAACACTTTATAGAAAGCAACTTTATGTGATATTATGATGTACATTATCACCTCTCTCATACTTTGAGAATTAGTTGAGTAGAGCAGAAAGGTACTACTGAGTTTCAATTCCTGCTTTAACCTGCTTACACATTCTTTTTAATTTTCAGATTAACAGAACCATGTATTATTTCATGCAAATCTAATTCAAGAAATCAGATTATGTAAGTATGTAAAACAAAAAAAACAAAATATGAATACAGTATTTCATAACAACATTTTAAGGCAAGAGAGGTTCATATTCATTAGAATAAAGACAAATAAAATATTCTAAAATTTAAAAAATACAAGACTCTGAACACCTTATTTTTAAAGCCATAGCTTTGGTATTGCAAAATTTCCTGTAACAGCTCACAAGATTCTTCAGAAATTAACAAAGAAAAAAAGTCAAAAGGAAATTTTCAAAAATCTTTTTATCCCTTTATGTAATCATTTTGTTTTTCAGAACAAGTATTTTAACATAAAACTTCCAAATAAACCATTTCTCATTAAAAAAAAAAATAGTAATAATAAAAACTTTCAATGACATATGATTTAACTTTTCTAATAAACAGACCATATATATAAGCATTTTTTGTAGGTCTGCAAGCCCAGGATTTACTACAGACACATTCATATTAATAGGCACTCGTTAAACTATGAATTTCTTTTTGCCTTATGAAGAATTTATGCCAAAGTATTAAAAATTAAACAAGAAAAAAAGAGAGGAAGAATTGTGACTAAACAAAGTCTCCTTCAGCTATTTTAATTACTTCAACCTTATCTTCCCCATTTTATTCAAAAATGTTAACACTTTTGTTAATGGTATATTACTAAGAAAAAAACTCAAATAGCAAACAATAAAAATGGTTTATATATGTGCCGCGAATGTACCCTTTTTAAGAATGTATGTGTATTTTAAAACATTTTATTGAGATGTAAAAGGGAAAAAAGTTCTACACTCAAAGGTTTACTGACATGATTATCAATGCTTTCAATGAGAGTACAAATGTTAAAATATGCATTGAGAATTAAATACTGTCCATATTCATTTCCTTTCATTTGAAATTCAGAAGTAATAACGTGGGTCCACTTTATGGAAGATTTATATATGAAAGCTAAGTTTATTAGAAAAATAAACAACTTTAAATTTACAATATTTTCAAGATTCTCTTAGATAAAGCAGATGTGCCATATGGTTTAAACATGGTATGATTTACAAAATCTCATTGAGTCCTATTTAATAAAATAGAATACAAAACATAAATGGTGAAATGCTGGGCTGTTAGTTAACTATTAAGAAATCCAATGTAAAATTTAAAGGGAAAAAAAATACATTTGTTGCAGGTACCTAGTATAACAGTGCATACTGTAAATTATATTAAAGAACTATCACTAATTTTTAATGTTTTATGTTTCAACTGGCTTATTTTCAAGATTACCACTATCATACAAAAATGTAAGTTGTGTGGTCTAAATTTATTTTGCCAAATATTTTATCAACTAGACCAGAAATCAGAAAACTTTTTCAAGGGCCAGATGTAAGTATTTTAGACTTGTAGGCCATTTAAGACTCACTCCTCAACTATGCCACTACAAAAAGAAATCAGTTACAGACAGTATCTAAATGAATGGGTATGCTTATTGGCTATAATTTACCCAATTAAGAAATAAATAATACATTTTTTAATAAGAGATTATTTCAGGTGCCATATTACACATATGTGGCATTTTAGGGGGTAGAAGGGACAATATAGATGGGAAGACATCAACAAATGAACATTATAAATTTAAAATTTCACACTAATTTACCAATCATAACTGAATGTGCTGGCATAACAAGGTAAAAACTAGCTCAGTTTAACTACACATTCTCTCTGGTGTGTAAATAATAGTAGGGGATCAAAGGCAGATAAGCAGCAAAAGGATATTAGGTAAGTACTAGAGGCCAATCAATAAACAGGAAATTTGGTTTTGAAATATAAGTATTTCTACAAAGGATAAAAGTAATTTATTCATGTGCCCCTAAAGAAAGTATTTAATGTATATTTTCAGATGTCATTTTAAATTTTAATTGAATTGTTACAATTCTGAAGCTAAATGTGATTTGCTTTGTTTTATTAGAAAAAATACTTAGGCAAGGTCTACAATCATCGGTCCATTAAGAATGACTTACAAAAACATGAAGCAATAAAATAAAAATACAAGTACAAACTATGTATCTGAAACACTTCTATTTGGCAATTTCATAACAAGTCAAAATTAAAGAAGAAACAAAGGAGACTGCAGATTACTTTGTAGATACAGAATAAAGCAATTGATGAAGTGCTTAAGCAAAAGAAAACAAAAGCTTTTTCTTTTTATAAAATAAAATCACATTTGCTACAGATCACATGGATAATACCCTTATTAAACAACCATTCCAGAATGTCTTATAAAGTAGCAGTGCTTTTATTTGCACTTCTTTAATTTTATGACTCATTTCATGTATATAGCTCTTTAACCCATTGTAATGAATAAATTCTCCCATAATTGTTATTTATTTTTTAAATTTTTTAAAGCAAATGACAAATGATTTATGTATCATGGAACTTTCCCCATTTTGGAATCAAAGGCTTAATTCTATATATTTTTGTCTATTATTTCTTTAAAAAATTTAGTGTAAAAACTGCTGGTTTCTATATTTACTGTAGTAAAGTGAAAACTCCTCAATCAGGAGTATTTTCTGCAGTTTGACTGCATATAACCACATACTTTACAATACGTCCTTCCAACAGTAAGGAAATAATTTATTTTCACGGTCACTGTCAGAAATGAGTGCCATAATTCTATTATGAGTACAAGTCCTCCCTCAAAGACTTTCTGGAAGGATGTTCAATATGTTTTGTTCTTATAGATATTAACAGTAGTACATAGTCCCTTAAGTCTGCAAAAGACATTTATTGTTAAAGAAGGTGCTTTATTAACAATTCCTCTGGCAGCACTAGTGAATTACAATATCCTTCAATATTATTTCTACCATAATATATACATTTTTCATGCCTCTAGAAAAACATCTACAGTACATTTCATAATATAAAAATATATTACAAATCTGCTTAATTATTTACAAGCAATGGTCTATTATCTCTATGCAACATTTGTTTGATACAATACTAACAAGTTACACATATTTCCATTTCTGTAAGTTAAAAAAAATCCATATGGCTTCTTGCTTACCAAGCAAGAAAGTGATTTTATTTTCATTTTCAAAACCAACTTTGGTGCATAAAAAATTCCGTTTGAAGATACTTTAAAAAAAATACAATTTTTCTTACATTAAGAAAAAACTTAAAAACCAAATGCTTTCCTCAGAAAAAAAAAATAGAGTCTTATATAGGTTAAAATGAATATGAGGATTATTCAAATCAGTTGAAATAGAGGTTTTTCAAAAACCGTTAACAGATTAGTTTTATAGGTAAATATTAACATACTTTACTCCGTGAGAAAACCCTAGTCCTGAAAAGGGAGCCACCAGACATACTGCAACACTCTTAACAGTAATTTTCAGCCCTAATTCGATAGACGAATTTTTAGTTGATTGCAAATGTCGTTCACTGTTTGCTTAAATACAAACTGAACATTTTTCTTATCAGAGTTCTGCAAAAGAACACAAATGGCAACCAATCACATCTATTTATCATAATTGAAAGGTAAATTATCTTTTGATAATTTTCATTGTCTACGTATTTCCTAATATGACTTCAAATCAATAGACACTGTCAAGACAAGTATCCTTGCAGTGTTTTTGGTATTTTTAAGGGCACATGTTGTAATTTCATTTTTCTTTCAAATATAAACTACTGTAATCACTAAAGGGGAGGAGAAAAAGCAGCTTAAAGCAGCAAGCATGCAAAGCCTTTAAGAAGCTGTTCCGCTAAGTTGCCAGAAGAGTGTTTGCTCAGTCTCCCACAGTACCATTCCATGAAAATGTGGATATACAGTAATATATTAATATATTCCACAGAAGAGTCTACTTCATTCACAGAATGTTTACACTAAGCATAAATATTATTCTAAAAACCGGATATTAAAAAAAATAATAATAAAAATAAAAATTAAAAAGGAAGGGGTTTGACTCTAATGTGCAACTTTTCCTAAACCCATTGTCAGTGACTAAGACTGCAGGTGTCCCCGCTTGTTTGCTTTTTATGTATTTATTTATTTTTTACCTCTTCAACCTCTTCTGCGGCATTGTTCTAGAGAAAGAGAAAAAAGGTTTCTTTTATTATTCAACTGAATCAAATACTTCAAGAGTTATTACAGTATTTTTATAAGATGTAGGCAATGTAGCGATGATCTCTATTACAATTAAAATTTATTTCCAAAATATTCTCACATAATGGATTCAATTTAGTTCTACAGTTTTTGTTTTTAATTCTTTTTAGGTAGCCTGCTAATGTGTCTCTAAGACAGACTGTTGAATCTAACACATGCATTTTAACCAACTAGTCTATTAAATGGTCTCTACAGGTGAGAGAAAGGAGCTCTGGTCGCACAGTAGTTACGGCATTAAGTTGCTAACCAAAAAGTCAGCAGTTCAAACCCACCAACCACTCTGAGGGAGAAAGATGAGGTAATCTGTATTTAAGATTTACAGCCTTAGAAACCCTAGGGGGCAGTTCTACTCTCAGAATTGACATGATGGCAGTGGATATAGGTGGCACAAATGGTCTGTGGTCAACTGTTAACCTAAAATTTGGCAATTCTAATCCACCTCACAGTAACTGAAAATACAGCCAACAAACTATGGAGCAATTCTACTCTAACACATACGGTCATCATGAATCAGAATCAACTCAATGGCAATTAACAACAACAAATGTTAAAATTCATGTTTAAATATCATTATATATGTTTTTTTAGTTTTGTTTTGAAATATATTTCTGGAAGGCTTGCCCTGTACCTATATGTAGAACATTATTTGTCCTAAAAGCTAAAATAACTATGGGTTTTTTTCCCTCCCTTTTACTTAATTCTATAAGTTATCCCAATCAAAATCCAGAAATCAAGATGCTACACCAGGGTGGATGCAGGGCTTCTTTAACTCTACATCAATTGAGAGAAGATTCAGTTTTAGTATTTTTGGTTCAGTTAGTAAATCCAAAGAAGCATCTAATCCTCAAGAATATCCTGAGTTCCCCAAGACTGAAATCATTAAGAATTGTAGAATCAAACACTGAGACTATGTTACAAGATTCCTATCCACTTTGGGACACCAGTTCTTAGCTTGAGTGGTATTTTTAAGCCACTATCAATAAAATATCTACGTTTCTTCCTACATAGCACAGAAACATCAATAATAATAAACCAGTTTTGTGCAAAAAGCAGACTACTTAAAAAGGGGTAAGAATGTGGGGGCAGAAATACAGAGGTTAGCATTAATCTGGTAAGATTCATATGCCCCTTTATCAACTCTGCCTGAAAGACCTTTTCAACCAGTTCTAAGAGCAGAGTAGGACTCTAAAAACTTATTACTCTTTTAGGATGCTAATTTTGATTATTTTGATTACTTCCTCCAAAGAGTAAACAGAAATAAACCCTAAAAATTAGTTGTATTAAAGAAGATTTTTTTTTTTCAAATAAAGAGAAAAATTAGTTGTAATTTTCCTCTATTTTTAGTAGTGTGTTTTCTTCAATCTTCTCCTTTAATTTTGCCATTCTCCATACTAATTAATTTATTGATAATCTATCTCATTTTATAGGGAGCTCTGGTAGCATAGTGCCTAAGGCATTTGACTGCTAACCAGAAGGCTGGCGGTTCAAACCCACTAGCCACTCCTCGGAAGCAAGAGCGGGCAATCTACTTCCGTGGTGATACTGCCTTGGAAACCCAAGGAGGGGTCGCTATGAGTCGGGTCCAACTCGTTGGCACATAACAACAACAACCATCTCATTTTATAAAAAACAAGTTTTACTGTACTTAGTGCTTTTCACCAAAGGATGCTTAAAAAATTTCTTGGGGAATAAAGAAAAGTTAAGTCTCAGTATTTCCAGATGGCAAGGACCATTAGATTAGAATTTCAGAAGACAGCTCAAATTACAGGAAACCCATTACACCGACAAATATTGAAAAGATGAGTCAGGAGATGCACAGAATCTTCAAGGTATATAACTGCTACAAAATTTGCCAAAGGCCACAGCTTCTTTAAAAAGTTGTATTTGTGGATTTTTAATTATTGTGTCGTTTTATTCCTGTCCAACCTATTGTTATGTAAAATATTAAATTTAAATGTTTTTTAAAGTACACAAAATGTATAGTAAAGTTCATTAACAGTGATTTTTAAAACCAAGTTTCAAGCATTTTCACCACTTTTTAAATCACCCTAGTACGGTTCATGCGGTAATACAGAGTTCTCCCACATTCTATCTGTGTAACCTTGGGAAAGATATTTAACCTCTCGCCTCAGTTTTCCAATCTGTTGACACAGAGTTGGGGCGTTAGTCACACCTGCTTCATAGGGTTGCTGTGAGGACGAAGCATATGTAAAGCACCTTACAAAGTGACTCAGTACATACTCAGATATGTTAGTCTCTTCTCCTTTCCTACCCTCTACCTCCATAAGCACAGCGCACTAAAACAAAGGTCAGACCACAGAATCATTAGAAATGCAAACACGCTGAACTGCTTTTCAAAAATAAACACAAAAGTATTTAAAATGCTCTTTAAGTTTGTAGAGAATATAAATTTTTAAAAAGTCAATTATTTATAGTATCTAGGACACGTGATATGTTCCCAGTTCTACAAAAATCTAACACTTTTAAAAGAGAGAGAGAGAGTGTATGTGTGTGTACACTTATTTTCAAAATACTATGTATGTTATAACTTTAACTATTTGGGATACATCTAGAGTTAAACTAGCACAGAAGCTTTGTGAAAATACTGTCTAGGAATGTTAGCATTTGAAACTCTTAATACTGTTATTTCTATATACCAAAGCATCAGAACAGAAGACATGCTTGGTAGTGAAATTCAGTACTTAAGAATAAGTGCCAATCTTACATATAAATTTTAGAGGGAATTAAAGTAAGCATCAAGTCAAGATTACATTACCTGTATATGTTTGGATCCAAAAGCAAGGCAGTATCTTTGGGTAGCTTTGATAAATGAACTACTTTAGTTTTTAATTGATGTCGTTCACTTTCATTCACCCATACATCAGGCAGACTATGAATTAAAAAACAAGTCATTTCTTCATCTCCAAAATAATAGCAAATGCATAATTGTAACTAAAAGCAAGTGGGTTGACTTAAAAATACAGATTGTGAACAATGTACTGAAGCTGACTCATGAAGAATGGAAGGAGGGCTATCAAATGTGCCCATTGTAAAATAAAGACTAAGGCATTCAGCATTAACGTCCCTTGCTATTAAAATTATTTAACATATAAAATTAGTCTATTATAATGTAATTTTCAATTTTTACATCAATAAAATAACATCAATTTCACAGATTTACCATTCATATGTCTTATTTGCCAGGCTTTTATGTTATTTTGATCAGGCCACCTAAGTTAACAAGCTTCTCAGAAAACAAGGAAGCTCAGCAACCTTCCTAAACAGTAGGAGGTAGAACCCCAGCTATGAAATTGTAGGGTTAAGTTTTAGGCATGAATTCTGAAATAGATTAAGGAGTTTTTGGTTGGCAAACCCTATCAAACTTAGAAACAGTATCAGAACATACCAGCTGGCTTTTAGCTCACTAACAGAAATTCTTATTTAAGCTTGATTTGATGGAAACCTGACAGCAGATTTGTTTAGCAAGAAACAAGAATATAAAACCTACAATACTAAACTCCACTTGGAAAACTAAAATGTGTATGTGACTGAAATTCTGAATTCAAAGAGCTTTAACCCTACAGGAAAATTCAAATTAAAATATTCTGATATTTGAACTAATCAATTTGAAAAATATTAGATTCACAGATATTTTAACAAATACTTTTAAAAGGAACTACATTCAGAACCTTAATATAAAAAAAAAAAAAGCTCTTATAAATCAGTATGAAACAGATGAACACTCATTAGAGGGAAAGGGAGAGAAAAGGACACACATCAATTCACAGAAGAAACGACAGTTTAATAATTGCCTTACTTGTATTATAATCAAAGAAATACAAACTTTGAGAGAATGATAATAGCTAGTGGTGATAATAAGTCAAGGAAACTGAAACTCCCCAATATAACACAGCAAGTGGCAATATAAATTAAGTGATGCATACTTTGCAGAAAGGTAATTTCTATCAAAAATCTTAACATTTTATATAGTTTGTAGACTAGGGGAAAATGGTTAACCTTAATTAATGGTTAACAAAAAGGAGTTAGTTAACTAAGTTTTATACAGCCATTTCACAATTTTTAGAGCAGCATTTCCCCAAACTGGTCTAGACTGGTATGTGTGTTTGTGTATGTGTGCGTGTGTGTGCATACATAAGGAGGGTTCACAACAATGGAAGTTCAAAACCAGAGGATGAAAAAAGTTAAACAGATTAAATATCTAACACCAAAACCCATTAACATCTTCTTAGAACAAAGTTTGGAAAATGATTTTGTACTAAAATATTTAATGATAAGAAAATATAGTAAACACATATCGTTTATTTTTTAAAAAAAAAAAGTTAAGTATATATTAAGCAGATCTCATTCAAATTTCTATTCTTCTTATAGGTTAGATAAGCAAATTTGTCCAAATTTTTTTAAAAAAACTTAACAATAGGAATATTATACATGGAGTATTTGATTTAAGGATCATCTGTGCCAGAAGTGTTCTAAGGGGGTACTAAGTTCAAAGAAAAATGTAATGGCTGCAGGACAACTGGTATTTACCATAACATACTCTCCTTATGTGTTTAAAAAGGTTTATAAACTTTTAATAAATGATTCAAACAAAAGCATGACTAAGGCTGTTTGCATATTAATAGATCATTAAAAATCCTAAAAATGATCATATTTTTAAAATGATTAAAAATTGCAGCAACACCCTTTATTAACAACAACAAAATAGCTAATGTTCTGGAACTTATGCCTTAAACCAGGTACTCTAAGAGCTTTCACAGGTTTTCTCTCTTCAATCCTGAAAACCTCAGAATGTTGTACAGTCTAATTTCAGTAACACTTCTTATTTGAGTTCAATAAGGTAAACAACATTTGTGTGTAAGATTTTAATAAAAGAGATTACTCTATTAATTACATAGTATTTCAAATACTTACATGTCTTCAGGCATCCAATGAAGCAGAAGTTTTATCTTTCCAGAGTCCTCTTTTCTCTTAGCTATTACCTAGTAATAAAAAGGAAAAAATAATTTTAAACATCCTTTTAATGTATCATTAAAAAAGCTCTTTTGATCATAATCTAAAACTTTTCATATCCTGACCAGAAATTCACAACATCCTATTCTCTGCTTTGCAGCACTCAAACTTCTGTCCTTACCACAAAACTGAAAGCTGCTGGAAGGAGTATACACTATTATCATTTGTACCTCTGCATCATACCACCTAGAACAGAATTTGGCATAATATTAATTAAGTCAACTTTTGGGACTCTACTGTGATGAAATTAATTTGAATTCATGAAAATCTCTTAAGTTCAAAGATGCTCAGTGAACACCTTAGAACACTTTTGCTCCCCAAAAAGAAAGCAAACATCCAATCACCAAAACCTAGTCTCTTTAATGTATTTCCTCCATCCAGCCTGTCAAAACCCAGGTTCACACCTCCAAACTTCTAAAATTCTCCTAGTGCAAAAAGCCATTCTCTATTCAGGATCTAAATTATTAAAGCCCAAATTTAGAATCATTTCCCTGACTAAAATTCTTCAAAGACTCAACTGAGCACTGAGGATAAGATTATTTATTCTTAGTATTATGGACAAGATTCTTCATGATCTGGCCTCTTCAACCTCATTTTTTATTTTCCCACCTTGAACTCTTTCAGCCACTTACGGAGGACAGTCTTCTAAAATGTGAGACATATAAAAGAAACTTTCTTATGTGACCTCCAACCCACCAGATCAAGCAAGCCTATCCAGGTTTTCTATGTACTGGGATTGTTAAATGTTTTACAGAAAAAAATGGTTACCAAATATCCACTGCATAAAGCAGTGGACCTAAACAAATTCTACCCTCCTATAATTAAAGATTTTATCTATGAAAACGGAGTTGAAGACCTGATAAAGGGGAGCCATTAAAAAGGATATGCTGTCGATTACAGTAAAAGACTGAGGAGAAAAAGCCTAAAATATCTCAAAGATTCAAGCAACTGGTTAGGAGACAAGTGTTTCCTAGTTTTGGCTCCACATAAACAAATACAAGCTGCTTAAAAAGGTGATGACTGAAGGATATGGTGAACATATTTAAAATGTCACTGAACTGTACATGCAAAGACTGTTGAAATGGCAAATGTTTTGCTACTTACATATTTACTGCAATTAAAAGAATGTAATTAAATATTTTAAGAAACTGAAAGCCATCAAACTATCTATATATTACGTTGTTGTGTACTGTCAAGTTGATTCTGACTCATAGTAATGCCATGTGACAGAGTAAACAGCTCTACAGGGTTTTCCATGCTGTAATCTTTATGGAGTACATCACTAGCTCTTTCTTCTGTGTAGCTGATGGGTAGGTTTGAACTGCCAATCTTTTGATTAGCAGCCAAGCACGTAATGGCTCCACCACCAAGGCTCCATATAAACCCACTGCTGGTGAGTCAATTCCAACACATAACAACCCTACAGGACCAAGTAGAACTGCCTCACAGGGTTTCCAAGGCTGTAAATGTTTACAAAAGTCTTAGACTTTCTCCTACAGGGCAAATGGTGGGTTTGAACCACTGATTCTTGGTTAGCAAATGTGCATTTAACTAGTGCACCACCAAGGCTCCATGGGCTTCATATGAATGTAGTTTATTCAATAAATGGAACTGGGAACCTTAATTAGCATGTCTATATTCCAAAGCAAACTCTGGCCCTATATAAAATAAATGAGAAACTCATTTATATATTCTGCTATACTGTTTAATATATATGTTGTTGTTGTTGTTGTTAATATATATATCCTTCATTTTTTTATTCCACTTTGATTTAGGTAATTAACCAAAATAACTACAGGTCTCTGTTAAATCAACTCATAATTATACCATAATTTTTCCACCCACTCCCCATCACGTCTCTACCTAGAAAGTGCAGGATCTGCCTACATTCATACATTATCATACATAGCCTTTTAAATTTTTTTAAGTAATATTTTGCTATGTTTTGGTGAAAGTTTACACACCAAATTAGGTTCTCATTTAACAATTTCTATATATATTGTTCAGTGACATTGATTATATTTTTCACACTGTATCAACAGTCTCATTTTCCTTTTGGGTTTTTCCATTTCCATTAATCTAGCTTCTCAGCCCCCCTCCCTGAGCTTCTCAGCCTTTCTTCAGAATAAATGTTGACTGTGTAGTCTCATATAGATGACCTTTTTTTTTAAAGAAGTACCACAGTCACAGGTTATACTGTTTATTTTATGAGCCAATCTGTTCTTTAGTTGAAAGGTAACTTCACAGAGTGGGTTCAGTTAAAAGGTTAAATGGTGTCTCAGTGTGATAAGTCTCATGGGTTCCTCTAGTCTCCACAGGTCCAATAAATCTGGCCTTTTTTAAGAATTTGAGTTCTGCTTCACCAAACTATCCAGGACCATCTAATGTGTCCCTAGTCAGAATGGTTGGTAGTAGTAACAGGCACCATCTAGTTCTTCTGGCCCCAGGATAGGTGAGAACATGGTTTGTGTGGGTATTACTTCTGTATACTAGTTTCTTTTTTGAGTCTTCAGTTTCCTTCTTTCTCTTTGCTCCAGACAAGTAGAGACCAAGAGTTGTATCTAAGATGGGTGCTATTCACTAAACTAAGGCTGTAAAACATAAACTCTATGAACTACATTATGCCAAATGACCAAGCTGTCCCACAAAACTATGGTCCTAAGCCTTCAAACCAGTAAATCAATCCCATAAATTCTTCAGTTATGTCTAGGAAGTACTCATAACTGTGCCCCCTCTGTGCTTTGTTTTATATATGAAAATATATTCAGCATAAACATGTATGTGTGTGTGTGTGTATATATATATATATATATATGTGTGTGTGTGTGTGTGTGTGTGTGTGTGTGTATGCCTACAGAGGCACCTTACTCTAAACCAGACCAATAAGCAGCATCATGATAAATAGAGAAAAGACTGAAGTTGTCAAAGATTTCATGTCACTCAGTTCCATAATCAATACCAATGGAAACACCAGTCAAGACACCAGATGATGTATTGTACTGGGCAAATCTGCTGCAAAAGACCTTTTTAAAGTGAAGAACAAAGATGTCTCTTTGAAGACTAAGGTGCACATAACCAAAGCCATGGTATTTTTCAATCGCTTCATATCCATGGGAAAGCTAGACAATGAATAAGAAAGACCGAAGGAGAGTTGATGCTTTTGAGTTGTGGTGCTGACAAAGAATACTGAAAGTACCATGGACTGCCAGAAGAACGAACAAATCTGTCCTGGAAGAAGTGCAGCCGGATTGCTCCTTGGAAGTGAGAATGGCCAGACTTCGTCTCACCTGCTTTGGTCATGTTGTCTGAAAGGACCACTCCCTGGAAAAGGAGATCATGTTTGGTAAAGCGGAGCATCAGTGAAAAAATGGAAGGCCTTCAACGAGATGGCTTGACACAGTGGCTGCAATTGTGGGCTCAAGTACAGCAGGGATTGTGAAGCTGGCACAGATCAGGCAGTGTTTCATTCTGTGCCTAGGGTTGTTATGAGTCAAAGCTGACTCAATGGCACCTAACAACACAGCAACAGATACACCTGTATATGCATGCATATATATACACACACATATTCCTTCCTATACACATAAACCAAAACCTGCTGCCATTGAGTCAATTCCGACCCCTACAGGACAGAGTAGAACTACCCTGTAGGGTTTCCAAGGCTGTAAATCTGAAAGATAAGAAAACAGACTGCCTCATCCTTTTCCCAGGGAGTGGCCAATGGGTTCGAGCTGCCAACTCTTTGGTTAGCAGGTGAATGAATGCCTTAACTACTGCACCTCCAGAGCACTTTTCCTACACATATGTGCGTATCTATCTACTTATGTAAGCTTACACACTTTCTTTGGTTATTAGTGCTATTGCCGCAAAATTGCCTATGTTATAGCATTATTAAGGAGTTTTGACAGTGTAGTGATAAAGCACTCAGCTGCTAACTGAAAAGGTCAGCAGTGTGAATCCACCAGTCTGCTCCACAGGAGACAGTAGCAGTCTGTTTCCATAGAGATCTAAAGCTTTAGAAGCCCTATGGGGCAAGTTATACTCTGTCCTACGGCTCACTAGGAATCGAAATCAACTTAACAGCAATGAGTTTTAGTTTGTTATTAGCATTTACCAAAAACTGCCCTTACCACTATGTACTTCTTAATGTCATCATTTACCTTAGCCAAGTTGTACACACTTCACCCACATTTGGTATTGCCTTTCTTATCATCAAAAACAAATTTCACCATCTAGAGAGAGTCAATGGTAGCCACCAATGAATGCTGATTTCTGTATGTATACCTATTCTTTTCTTCTTCTTCTTCAGAAAAGTGAGATCATATAGCATTTGCCCTTTAATTCACTAAGCAAAATATCCTCAATTATCCATGTTATAAAATGTTGTGAGAATTCATCATTATCCTTTATAGATGTGTGGTAATTCCATTTTATGTATGTACCAAAATTTGTTTATCCATTCATCTGCTGAGGGCAACTTAGGTTTTTTTTTCATCTTTTCACTATTGTGAGTAACGATGCAATGCACACAGGTATGCATGCATATGTCTACTCATGTCACTTCTGTTAGATTTCTAGGGTACATACGCAGGAGTGGGATCGTTGAGTCATAAGTTATCTCTATTTCTAGCTTTTTAAGGAAGTGCCATATCATTTTCCATAGTGCTTGTACCATTTTACAATCCCACAAGCAGTGGATACCAGTTTCCACCTCTCTATAACCTAGCTAACATTTGTTATTTTCTGTTTTGATCACCATTTTTGTAGGAGTGACACGGTAACTCACTCCAGTTTGATTTGCATCTCTCTAATGTACAATGATCACAAACATCTTTTCACGTGTTTGTTGGCTGACTATATGTCCTCTTTGTTGAAGAGTCTGCTCATGTTCTTTGCCCCTATACTGCCCATGTTTTGAGATAGAAAGTGTGAGACATTCTGCTTTATTCTTTTTTTCAATATTGCTTTGGCTACTTGAGGCCTCCTTCCTTTCCATATAAAGGTGGGGATTAGTTTTTCCATTTTGGTAAAAAATGATGTTGGAATGTAGATGAGGATTTCATTATATCTATGAATTACATTGGATAGTATTACATATCCTTTATAAAACACACTCATTATCATCTCCACTTCCTTTACCACCAACTGCACCAATGGCCTTATTATCCCTATTATGTGTGCCCCCCAATGCTAAGTACTTACTCTACATTAACAATGCTTACTCTACATTAACATATTATGCTACACTGTCATTGCTTTATATGTCTATATTCCCTCATAGAATGTGGAAAATACTGCAAATCCAGAGACTACAAAAAGTACTGACTCAAAATATTTGCAATAAATGGAGAACATAAACAATAAAGGCAATGGAATATTACAGTCATTTGAAATTAGGTTTACAAATACTGAAAACAAGCAAAAATGTTAATAAGAAATCAGATGGTAGAGTTATATGAAAAAATATGTATATGTAAAAATCCAAGAGGTACATTTAAAATCTGCACAATTCTACATAAATCAAACACTAAAAGTAAAATAAGTCTATCAAGAAAATAAAGCTTTAACATAAAGAATGAGAGAAGATATATGATAACCATACATCTGCTATGAGTTTAATATCCAGAGTTAATTTTTAAAAAACTCCAACTGAACAACAAAAAGACAAACAACCTAATTTAAAATAGGCAAAGGACTTAAGCAGACAATTCTCCAAAGAAGATATGCAAGTGGCCAATAAACACATGAAAACATGTAAAAATGTCATTAGACATTAAGGATATTCAAATCAAAACCACAGTAAGACCCTACTTCACACACACTAGTATGACCAGTTATCAAAGACAGAAAATAACAAGTATTAACAAGGATGTGAAGAAATTGGAACCTGCATGCACTGTTAGTGGGGATGCAGAATTATGTAGCCACAGTAGAAAACAGTTCAGTGATTCCTGAGTTAAATGTGAAATTACCTATGACTCAGCAATTCTATTTAGGTACATACACAAAAGATTTGAAAGCTGGGACTCAAAAAGTAATTTTCATTGCAGCATTACTGACAACAGCCAAAAGGTGAAATTAATCAAAGTGTCCATCAAGAAACAAATGGATAAAAGCAAATTCTGGTACATTAACAGAATGAAATATTACTCAGCCACAATGAAGTTTGGATACATGCTACAATATGGATTACTGGTGAAGATACTACACTGACAGAAAAGGGTAATTGTTATATGATCCCATATATGTGAAACAGCTAAAATGAGTAAACACAAAGGCTTAAGTTTATTGGCGCACTGGAGGCGTAGTGCCTAAGGCATTCATCTGCTAACCAGAAAGGTGGCAGTTCAAACCCACCAGCCCCTTAGGAATGATGAGGAATTACTCTTAAAGGAGAACTGAGTTTCTATTTGGGGGACAAAAACTTTTGGAAATGGGACACTGATAATGGTTCCACGAGCATGGTGAATGGAATGAATGAATGTCAAAGAAGTGTACGCTTAAAAATGGTTAAATGGCAAACATTTTTTTACATATATTTTAAAATAATACCACAATATTGTGGTATACACACACAGACACACACACTATATATATATTTTAACACAAAAATTTTTTTGGGGGGGCGGGAATTGCTTAAGACTAAATACAAGCAAACATACTACCCCACAAACTAAAGGCAATTTGTTTGGCAATGAAATCATGGTACAGAACTTTTCCTTCTAAATTTCTTTACTCCTCATATACTCTTCATTTTTCAAACATTCTCAAACTCACTTTTAATCATATATATTCACAAAAAGAAACCACAAAAAGAAAAAGAGAAAATAAAGAACTGAAGATGTTTTATACAGACAGACTTAAAATTAAGGGATTGAAAATACCCTAAATTACTAAATTTAGTAGAGTTTTAAATTAAGCCATACTGTAGTTTAGCTATATTGCCAAACAAGCATCCATCTCAGTTGACACAGTTTTAAAGGTATACAGCTAAGGAAAGTGCTGTAAAAGTCTCTAATTTACTACATTAAGGCTGTGCTCTTTGCCTGGGATGTTTTTTGTTGGTTTAATTTTAAATGACAATTAGCCATCAATCCAATCTCAAGGAATCCTAAGTTAAACAATGGATCACCCTAAACAAAAAGGTAAGCAC
>NW_006921758.1:7103162-7134990 GCF_000298275.1 Orycteropus afer afer
TGTGGTGCAGTGATTACTTAGTATGTCCCTTCTATCCAGGGTCTTTCCGACTCCTACCAGAGGCCTGGGTAGAACTATATAAGATACTTGTGCCCTCCCAAGAGGACTGATAGCTTGCTAATAATGTAAATAAGGTACATGGCATCTTTGTAGGGGTGGGACTGTGCAAATATGCTGTACAGCGAAGACTGGTCCGTTCTGCCATCTCACTAGGCTTAAAATCAGCCATCCCATGTTTCTACAAGCGTATTTGTACGTTCTGTAAGAATGTACAGGTATATCGTAAAGTTGACAAGGGACAAGGTTGTGGTGACTTCTTGGCCACAGCCAGCTACGCAAAGGGAGTGAGTAGTTGGACCTGTGGGGGGACCACTGTTGCAGGGAACATCAAGCTCAACTGACATAACATACTACAAAAACACTGTTCCACAACCTACTTTGGTGAATAGCGACTGGGATCTTAAAAGCTTGCAAGGAAAAACAAAAGACACATGGAAACAATTAGTCCAAGGGACTGGTACATCATGTGATCCTCAGCCTATACAACCATGAGACCAGAAGAACTAGACAGTGGCCAGCTACCACTGTCAACCACTCAGAGGGGGATCCATGTAGGAGATCCTGGATAGAGTGGGAAAACAATGTGGAACAAAAGTCAAAATCATTTAAAAAAAAAAAAAAAAAGCAAGGTGGGGTAGGGGAGGAGGGGGACCAGCTTGCTGGTCTGATAGAGCCTGATGGATCCACTGAGACTATGGCCCCTAGCTGCCCTTCAGGTCTGGAATTGAACCCACTCCTGTGACTTCCACCTAAACAAAAGACAGGCATATGAGCTGAACATTTACTTAAGGTAGACCCAATCCTTGGAGATAACAATCATGGGAGGATAGAAGGGCTGGTATGCACAGGGAGACAGCTCAGGGGCAGGAATGTATGAGAGAGAAGGACACAGGGAAGAGGTAACTATGGGGAGGAAGTGGGAGGGGAGCTGTTGCATTGTGGGAAACTGCAGTCAATGTCATGAGAAAAAGTGCATGTGAGCTGCTGTAAGGAAAGTGAATTTGCTCTGTAAACTTTCACCCAAATCACAATAAAAATTAAAAAAAAAGCTTGGAAGCAGCCATAGCGCAACAAGGAGTCTTTCCTTGTCCACAGCAAAGAAGAATGTCAATGTCATGAGACAAAAGGTGTATGAACTGCTGTATGGAAAATTAATTTGCTCCGTAAACTTTCACCCAAAGCACAATAAAAATTTAAAAAGCCATCCCAAAGGCAGAAAATAGAGATCTCACTACCATCAAGACAGAGAAAAACTCACGTCCTTGGACTTGAGATTCTTGTGCTGAAACGACAGCAGATAGCAGCAGCAGAACCCAAAGACCGGCACAAAACAGAGCAGCAGGCTTACTGGCCCATGAGCAAGAAAGTTGAGTGCCTTTGGGCAGGAAGCTTGCTGGCAGAGAGAAGTTAATCTATCAGTAGAGCTAAAAAAAAAAAGCTTTGTAACACTTGCCTAAGCAGGGCAGAGGCCAGGAGGAAAGGCCAAGGGCAAAAGAGAGGTCTGTCTACAGGCATGGTCAAGGAAAGGCTGTCCTGATCAAAGAATTGTATCCTGAGCATTCCTGAACCTAAATTTTAAGTAATGCCATATTCTGAGTACTGCCTGTGAGTTCTTTGTGGCCAATGCAATGAATTATTGAACCTAGCAAAGAAGTAGGGAGTGCTGGGGGAGGGACTGCTGTGACAACTGGTAAATAGGTTGGAGAGTGTTAGCATCTCTGACCACCATTTTATAGGAACCAGACTTGGGCTAAATGTGGTGGTTCTCTCTCTCTCCCTTGTGAAGTTACAGATCAGAGGACACTGACTCCATGCCCTTTTTTGCTTTATGACATCATCTGAAAAACAGAACTCTCAGAGTAAAATGTAATCAGTATTTTAAATAAAAATATAATTTTTTATCCTCATTATTTTAAAAATTTTATTGAAACCATTATTTAAACCTCATTATTTAAATAAATGCCTTAATTAAAGACTTTGTGACAAGATTTAAAAGCTGAAGAAGAGATCTGGAAATGTTAAAACAAAATAACCCTATAAACAAAATAAGCTACAAAAAAAATACAAACTAAGCACAGCAAGCCAAATGATTGGTTGCTAAGATTCTGCAGACCTCTTCTGGAGAAGGCCAAAAGAAAATGTTTCATTTTAAAGAAACACGCGTATATGTATTTTTGCAAAATTTATCACAGGAATCATTATCATATTACAGATAAAAGTAACTTGATAACTACAAAGATTAAATTTGCCTTTTTCAAGGGCTGAGGCCACCTATGGAATAAACCAACAATTACTCATTAAAGTTCAAGTTGAAGCTGAAGAAAATGAAAACAAGTCATACTGTGGTGGCTTGTATATTACTATGATGCTGGAAAACAATGTTACTGGTATTTCAAACACCAACAGGGTCATTGATGGTGGACAGGTTTCAGAAGAGCTTTGAGACTAAGTTAGATCAGGAAAGAGAACCTAGTTATCTACTTCCCAAAAAAAACTCAAGTGAACAGCTTATGAACAGCAGTGGAATATCATCTGATATAGTGCCAAAAGATGAGCCCCTCAGGTTGGAAGGCCCTCAAACTACAACTAAGAAAAAGCTACTTCCTCAAAGTAGAGTTGACCTTAGTGAGAGGGATGGAGCAAAGCTTTTGGAACTTTCATCTGCTGATGTGACACAACTCAAAATGAGACGAAACAGCTACAAACAACCATTAATAATAGGAATGAGAAATGTATGAAGTAGGAATCTAGGAAAACTGAAACTTGTCACAAAAGGAAATAGAACATGTAAAGATCAATATCCTGGGCATCAGTGAGCTTAAATGGGCTGGTACTGGTCTTTCTAAAACAGAAAAATGTATGATCAACTATGCCAGGAATAACAACTTGAAGAGGAATGGTGTTGCATTCTTCATCAAAAGAACATTTTAAGATCTATCCTGAGGTACAGCTGTCTGTGATAGGATAACATACTTGTGACTACAAAGAAGTTCTGTTACCAGAAATGTTTATTCAAATTTACATGCTAATCACTAATGCCAAAGATGAAGAAATTAAAGATTTTTACCAACTTCTGCAGTCTAAAAATGATCAAAGATGCACTGAAAATACAAAGATGGATCAGTAGTTGGAAAATGTTGACTTGATAATGACAACTGAGATCACATAACAGATTTTTGCAAGATCAAAAACTTATTCATTACAAATACAATTTTTTTAACAACATAGTCAGCAACTATACACACAAGGACCTCACCAGATAGAATAGAATACAGAGGAATCAGAGTGAGTATATCTGTGGAAAGAAACGAAAACACTCAGTATAATCAACAGACCAACAATTACTCATATTCAAGTTCAAGCTGAATAAAATGAAAACAAGTCCATGAGAGCCAAAATATGACCCTGAGCATATCGCACCTCAAACTGTTCTCAAGAATAAATCTGACGCATTCAACACTAATGACAGAAGACCAGATGAACCATGGAATGCTATCAAAGAGATCATTCATGAAGAAAGCAAAAGGTCAGTAAAAGAAAGAAAAGACCAAACTGGATGTCAGAAAACTCTGAAGTTCTTGAACAAAGACAGCTAAGGAAAACGTAAGAAATTATGAAGTAGAACAGCTGAAAGGAAAATTTCAAAGGATGGCTCAAGAAGACAAGTAAGCCATTATAGTGAGATGTGCAAAGACCCAGAGTTACAAAACCAAAAAGGAAGAACATGCTTAACATTTCTCAAGCTTAAAGAACCCAAGAAAATTCAAGCCTCGAGTTACAATATTGAAGGATTCTATGGGCAAAATATTGAACACAGGAGGCACCAAAGGAAGAGGGAAGGAATATACAGTCACCATTCCAAAAAGAACTGGTCAACATTCAACCATTTCAACAGGTAGCATATGATCAAGAAACGATGGTATTGAAGGAAGAAGTCCAAGCTGCACTGAAGACAATAATGAAAAATAAGGCTCTAGGAATTGACAGAATACCCACTGAGATGTTTCAACAAATGCATGCAACAGTAGAAGCACTCACTCCTCTATACCTAGATATTTGGAAGACAGCTACCTGGTGAAATGACTGGAAGAGATCCAGATTTATCTGTTACCATTTCAAAGAAAGGTGACCAAACACAATGGAGCAATTATCAAACAGTATCATTAATATCACATGCAAGTAAAATTTTGAAGATAATTCAAAAACAGTAGCAGCAATACAGCAACACAGAACTCCCAGAAATTCAAGCCAGATTCAGAAGAGGATGTAGGAACGAGGGATATCACTGCTGATGTAAAAGATCATGGCTGAAAGCAGAGAACACCAAAAAGATGTTTACCTATGTTTTACTGACTATGCAAAGACATTCAACTATGTGGATCATAACAAACTATGTAAAACACTGAAAAAATGGGAACTCCAGAACACTTGTGTGTTCATGCAGAACCTATACATAAACCACGAGGCAGTCATTCAAACAAAGCAAGGGTTTAAAAATCAGAAATGGTGTGCATCGAGGCTGTATCCTTTTACCGTATTTATTTTATCCATATTCTGACCAAATAATCCAATAAGTTGGACTGACTATATGAAGAAAATGGCATCAGGATTGGAGGAAAACTCATGAACAACCTGCAATATGCAGATGACACAATCTTGCTTGCCTAAAGTGAACAGGACTTGAAGTATTTACTGAGGAATATCAAAGACTAAAGCCTACAGTATGGATTACACCTCAACATAAAGAAAATAAAATTCCTCACAACTGCACCTATAAGAAACATCATGATACAAAAGAAAAAAGAGTAGACGTGTCCAGTATTTCGTTTCACTTGGACCCACCATCAATTACCTTAGAAGAAAAGATCCCTGAGTGACAGATATGGTCTGTACTTGGCTGTAACCCAATGGCTGCCTGCTCAAATACACACAGTAGAACTACAGAAGATCTAGACCCAGCAAGCAGCTTCTATAAAGATTACAGCCTAAGTGGCCTTCGGAGCCTCCAAATGAATACATAAACAAATACCTCAATGCCCCATAAAAGCAGCAGTCAGGAAAATAAACGAAATATTGCATTGAGTACATCTGCTGGAAAAGACCTATTTAAAGTGTTAAAAAAACAAAGATGTCACTGTGAGGACTAGCATGTGCCTAATCCAAGCCATGGTATTTTTAAATCACCTCACAGGCAGGTGAAAGCTAGGTGATAAAAAAGAATGATGGAAGAAATGATGCCTTTGAATTAAGGTATTGGCAAAGAATACTGGAATACAATGGACTTCTAGAAGAATGAAAAAATCTATCTTGAAAGAAGTACAGGTAGAAAGCACCTTAGAAGTGAAGATGACAGACTCTGTGTTACATACTTTGGACATGTTATCAGAAGTGACCATTTCTTGGAGAAAGGCAAAAAGTAGAGGGTCAGCAAAAAATAGGAAGACCCTCAATGAGATGGAGTGACAGAGTGGCTTTAACAATGGATTCAAGCCTAACAAGGACTGTGAGGATAGCAGTGGTTCAATCTGTTGTACACAGGGTCACTATGAGTCAGAACTGACTTGACAACACCTAACACAAGATGATCCCTAGAGATGGAGTGCAATGCTCTGGCGTGTGTACTTCCATTGTCACTGAGCTGCTCTAAAATGGTGCTGTGGGCTGTCATGCTCTTCACCCGGTGCTGCACTCTCGGCTATCCCCTCCTCTCTGCTCTGTGATACCGGTGGATCTCAGCAAGTGGTCCAGGCCCTTAAGCCTGCAAGAAGTGAATGAGCAGCCGCAGCACTCACTGCAGGTCAAATACGGCAGGGCAGAGATCAACGTACTGGGCAGGTTAAGAACCACCCCACCAGCATTGCATGGGATGGCCTAGACTCAGGTAAACTCTACACCTTGGTCCTCACAGATTGACCCAAATGGTCCCAGCAGGAAGCACCCCAAATAGGGAATGTCATCATTTTCTGCTGGTCAACGTGAAAGGCAATGACATCAGCAGTGGCACAGTCTTCTCCAACCACATGGGCTCTGGCCCCAAAGGCACAGGCCTCAACTACTATCTCTGGCTGGTTTACAAGCAGGAGAGGCTGCTGAAGTTAAGTTGCTAAGAGTCCATTCTTAGCAACTGATCTGGAGACCATTGTGACAAATTCAAAGTGGCAAGCTTCTGCAAGAAGTATGAGATCAGGTCTCTGACTACTGACATATGTTACCAGGCTAAATGGGACAACTATGTGCACAAATTCTATGAGCAGCTGTCAGGAAGTATGGAGAAGCTGAGAAACAGAAACCATTTCAGTGGCCCAAAGCAGTGATGCTATACATTTTTCTTCTTCCCAGCTCCCATACTTACAGGTGAAACTTGAGAAGTCAGATAGTGGTTTAGGGTGACTTTGTCTGCTGCCTGTGCTTTATACTTTCAGAAAGTCAAATATCCCAGTTTATGTTTTAGTCCGATTAGAACTCCATTTTGGGGATGCTTTAGTACTATATAGAGCCATCAAATAGTTACTATAAAAATAGCAACCCAGAATTCAAAGAAGAAAATAATCTAGGTGAAAAGACCAAGTCTACAGCAGTAGAGAAAATCATCAACAAATTTTAAGGGAGGTCCACTTTTCTGGTGTCAAGGCCTGGCCATCTGGACAAGCAGCAGTGCCATGAAAGGTTATCAGCAGTCCTTAAATCTGTGCCTGTTATTCACTCTTTGTTGGTCTAAGTAAAGCTGATCCAGGGTTGCTGAATGTTGTGTTAATTTTGCTCTTTGCTTATAGATGCATAAAAATAAAAACAATGAATGGACTCCAAAAAAACAAAAAAAAGATTCCCATCATCATAACTGAATGCTTCATATTACTTTATCTTGTTTATTGTGTCTTTTCAACTACAATGTAGGAATGTTTTTTTAATGTTTTGTTCACTGTTATATTATTACTACCTTGATACAGATGCTGAACATTTAAATGAATTAACACATTAGCCTTGTCTAATGTCACACTCTGGGCCTGGTGATCCCATCTTATTGACCTTTACAAAACAAAAAAGAAAATTTCATTACCTACATTATAAATCTATGTTACCACATCTCAACCATCACTGCTGAGCAAAACCCTTATGTTAATGAATCTTAACAAAATTCTCAAACAAACCAGCTTAACTTTTTCATGTCTTCAAATCCTACAAATGTTCTTTCAAACTCTCATCCTTATTTGTTAGTTGTTATTTGCCATAGAGTCGGCCCCAACTCCTAGCGACCCCTCCTTGGGTTTCCGAGGCAGTTATCACTACGGAAGTAGGATTGCCCAACCTTCCTTCTGAGGAGTGGCTGGTGGGTTTGAACTGCCAGCCTCCTGGTTAGCAGTCAAGTGCCTTAGGCACTATGCTACCAGAGCTAGATGTATGTATTTCCTGTGTACAGCTCTCATGAAACATAAAATCACAGCTCTCACTTCTTCTAATTTTAGAAAAGTTTCCCTTTCCTCTGTATCTAATCGTATATTTCCTAATTGCCTTTAACTCTGCATCTCAAATTCTTCACTCTCATCATATCCTTACCTGTGCCTTGTCTCCAACATCCATAATTCTATCCTATATATAAACACGATACTTGAAGTTTACTGACACCCAACTATTGTTCTATTTTCTAACTTCCTTTCAATACCACACTTTTCAAATTTAAATACTCTAAAATTCCTTACCCTGGAATCCATGAATAGGCTGAGGATACTGGCCCATAAACTCTAGCAAATGGTAATACTCAGCTACCACAACTATACTGACTATATCACACTGGAAAAAAGGCACGTATATGATTTCTCAAATTGCTAGTTTCCTTATCTGAAAATTCTGGGTCAGGCTCTAATAGTATAGTGCCTAAGGCACTTGACTGCTAACCAGAAGGCTGGCGGTTCAAATCCACCAGCCACTCCTCAGAAGGAAAGTTGGGCAATCTACTTCTGTAGTGATACCGCCTGGGAAACCCAAGGAGGAGGCGCTATGAGTCGGTCTGACTCAGCAGCACATAACAACAACAACGTAGTGGTAAAAAATTTGAATCAGGATATAGTGGTAGTTGTATGATAACTGAAACTATTTAATTTTATCATGGTACATTTTAATGACTGGTCTTACATTAGTCTCAAGCATGTCTCCATTTAAATCTATTCACTAAAGAAAATCCACCACCGGTTATTTACTTGGCTTGTTAAATGGGTCTGATAAACTATGTTTCCTTGAGGTCAGTCCAACCCAGAATCAAAATTTATATTACATAGTAATTAAATACTATAAAACTTCTCCTTTCAATTTTCCATAGCAATGTCTAATAGCTATGACATTTTATCATGCATATTCTATGGTAGTTAGACACAAAAACACACCAAAAGAACGTTTTCTTTATGTTTAAGATGAAAACCTACCCACGCATCAGACTGTTATAACAGCAGGCAGGTAATCATTTTTGTGTTTAATAAGGGGCTAAATAAAGAAGGTGAGCCATAGGTAAGATATCAGTAGCAACAGGGAAAATAATCCAGATAAAGGTGTACAGTTAAAACAAGCAGGTAAAAGTAATAGAAAAGTTAAATAACTGGGAGGGAAATATGTCATAACTCCACTATTATAGGAGATAAGGGGAAAAAATAAGAGCTTCAAACCAAACAAGATACTGTTATAAATACTGATCCTTTGTGTTTAAATTCTCATGCATTTTGACTGAAATATAAAAATGAAAGTAACTTGAATTTAGTACATTCTTTATTTCAACAGGCAAAATTAAACAATCTCTATTCCAGGAATACAAACAACCAAGGGTATGGTCTACAATTTACCTCTACTAACTTAACTATACCAAACTACACTAAATTAAAGATTACTAGATAACAAAATGGCTGAGGTGCATGTGAAGAAAGAACAGCTCCCTACTGATTCCTAGTTAATCAAAATATAAACTGTATTTACTGCTCTTTCAAAGTTGGTAATTTTATTTTTTTATATTCAACAGCATAGTCATTCAACAAGTATACTAAGGACGCATCCAAAAACCAAAAACCAAACTCACTGCCACTGAGTCGGATCCGACTCACAGCGACCCCCCCTTGGGTTTCCGAGGCAGTATCACTACGGAAATAGATTGCCCAACCTTCATTCCAAGGAGTGGCTGGTGGATTTTAACTGCAGCCTTCTGGTTAGCAGTCAAATGCCTTAGGCACTACGCCCCAGAGCTCCCAGTAATTACAAAATGGATAATAACCCACCCCTCACAAAGATCTAATGCGATGACCAACCTTATCCTACTTTATGCTTAACACACATAAACGTTCTCTGTTTATGTTGCAGAGGCATGGGCGGGGGGTGGGGTAGTCACTAGGGTACAAGATGGACAGAGGGGTGTGAATGAAATTTCAGAGCTATAAGGAATCTAATGTTCTAATTTTACAAGTGAGGAAACCAGGGGTCAGAAAAGACAGTTTATTTAAGATCAGAGCCTGGTCTTCTAATGTCTAGTAGCCTGAAGTTATTTCCACTATATGACATGCCATCCTAATATATCTAAATAACTTAAACTAAAAGCTAAAACACTCAAATTAATCCTAACTGTGTATAATTGTGGGAAATATTTGCTTTATAATCAATATTGCAATCAATTTTCAAAATATTGATAAAGTAAAAAGGTTTACTTGTGACTTGTGCTGAAATGTACTCTTAGATTTGGAGCAATTTAGAAAAATGAATGTAAAAGTCAAAATACATTTATTTGCAAATTATATATAAAAAATATGTAATTTAGGGGGGGGAAAAAAAAAAAACAGAATACTTACAGTACTATGAAAAACAACACTGTGCCCCTTCCCTAAACTTTCTATATGAGCTGAGAGGTTAAAGCATATGGCTCGATGTCTTATCGCATCCAGTGTTTGTGCATCGAAGAAATCATGTGGTCGTGCTAAAAGTCAACACAAAAGAGGTAAAGAATATTTAGAAAAATGGAACAATCTGCCCATGAGCCAGTCTGTTTTCCACAGCAATAAGTAATAAAGACTGAAATAATCAATTAACAAATACCTTTCTAGGATTAACATTCAAGATATTCTTTGCTTTCAAAAACTAAATCTAGCTGAAAAGACAAGAATGCATAAAAGCAGATTCCAACTAATGCATGAATGTGCATTAATGCTGCCCAGTGATATATAAGGTTCTAACCTCAGACCTGGTTCCACAATTCAGCTACTATCCTTTCATATGATTATATCTTTTGCTTCAGTTCAGCATTTTTACCAAATGAACATTTCATTCTGTGCTCCACACTGGGATCATAAACTCACCCTGGCCAAATATATGAAATGCATATTATGAACATTTTATACAATGTATAAACACATTAGGATTGTGGGATCCAAAATTTTATAAACTTGACAAAGCGGTAATATGTTAGAGTTTTTTTACACTATTTTTTTGATTATCAACAAATTTTCAAACAATGATATAAGTAAATTATGAATACATTTTCCAATGTCAATGAACCCATCAAATGATTTTTAATTCCCAACTCTACCACAATACTGTATGCTTTAGGGTAAATCACTGAACTTACCTTAGCCTATTTCCTTATTTACAAAATAAAAGTAGCTGTAGATTGATATGATTAAATAAAACAAATGCATCTATAAAATGCCTTTAAAGTCACAAAGTAGATTATATAAATGAGGCTAAGCAACTTTTTGAAATTGACAAATTGCTTCAAAAACTAAAGTAGGCCATTCTGTATTGTGATCACAACAAAGGTATATTTAATTTGTTAACAACAGTTTTCTGATTTCAATTTTCATCCTACTAAATAAAAATTGTGCCATTCTTATTCCTAATAAGGAACTTGCTCAAAATAAAGAAAATGCATTTATTATTTTTAAATTGTGGTGCTTCATGATGTGTAACTTTTGAAGATCATTTGTAACTGAAAAAATCATTAACGATATAAGAAACGGCTTAATTTTCTGGTATAGCATAATCTAAATTGTATGTATGTAGATTTACCACACTATTCATGGGTTTCTCAGAGTGTCCACACAAATGCACCAGAGCTTTTGTGGGGAGCAAATTTTACCAGCTGTCACATTCACTAGAACACACTTGAAGATATTTCTTTTCTCACTGGATTTTTCCTCAAGAGGAAGTAAATCACCACCTAAGAACAAGCCATCAGAACCCACAAGGTTAAGAATGCAGTAACAATGAAAATTCAGAAAAAAAGAAAATATTTGACACTTTTTGGGAAGAAAAAGTGATGATTTAACCTCATACTAACAAATAAATTTGATTCCTATTAGATCTGTGGCTGAGAAAAATGAGTGTTTTTCTCTATCCTTTCCAAATGTGTATTTTCTCCTGAGAAAGATACGCACTTACAGAAAAATAATAATAGCTCACCTACCTGAATCATCCCAATCAACCATTACTCGTTCAAAATTTAAGCACAGATGGCCATTTTAATTGAATTTAGAATAATGACAGGAATGGGGAAACTTCAAATTCTATACATTCAGACTATGACCATATAATCTCCACTGCTAGACGATAGTCTCAGGAATACCAAACAAACTAGGACAGTAGTCTCCAAAGCAGACATGTGTCATGACTCATTAGAATAAGGGAAGAAAATCCTTGTTCAATATTCCTTTTTGGCAATTGTTTTACAATATGCATTAGGAGTATTATCTTTTTACAATGTATAATACACATATTAGGACTGTGCGCCAAACATTTTTTAAATTGATAAGCATTATAATAAAAGATCTTTGAAAACCACAAAAAGAGAAACCCTATTTTCCTATGGTTCAGGACTATAAGTGGTTTTTTTCCTCTCATGGGTATGATAATACTATTGTAGTTATGCACAAGAAAGAATATCTTTATTCTTGTTGTTATTTGCCATCGAGTCGGCCCCGACTCATAGCGACCCCTCCTTGGGTTTCCGAGGCAGTATCACTACAGAAGAAGGATTGCCCAACCTTCCTTCCGAGGAGTGGCTCGTGGGTTTGAACCACCAGCCTTCTGGTTAGCAGTCAAGTGCCTTAGGCACTATGCTGAAGAAGCATTCTTAAGTATATTGGCAGGAACAGTCAAGGTGGGTGCAAGTTACTTTCAAGAAACTTGAAAAGTGTGTTTGTGTGTTTGTGTGCATGTAAATAAGCAAATGTGGCATTATATCAAGAACTTGTGAATAAAGTGAAAGGTACACAAGTATACCATTCATTATATTATTCTTTCAAATTTTCTTTGAAGTTTATCAGAATTTTAAACTTCAAAAAGAATTTTACATTGAAATGGCAAGTGTTTTGTTATGATTTTTTAAAAACCAAATTTAAAGAATTTTATTTGCAATGTACTTTTTTACTTCAATCAGAATGACAACGTGGTTTGTCTTTCTAGCTAATATTGGGAAATACATTTGTCCCAGGCAGCCAGCCATATACTGAGATAAACACCTGTGCACCATTTCTAAGCAAAGACTGGGTATTTAACTAAGCCTATCTTCTTTTTTTACAAGAATCGAGTATTATTTACAAGAATAGAGTAGTTATGTAATTACTACCAAATGAATAATGTCAAAGAAATTTAAATGATTACTATGCATACATTGAGACCAAAATAAAAATGAGATTAGGTGAAGAAGGTAGGAAAATTACCCTTGGTTTTCAATACCATCATGTGTATTTAGTAATTTTTGATTACATATATCCAATGATTTTTGGTGTGCAACTGCTAAATGACTCAACATTCAAATAAAATCATAAATATGTTATTTTTATAAATTAAGTAATTAGAAATGGGATCCATATAAGCTGAATTCATTTAACAGTCAACTTTGAGGAAAAATAAATACATCTATTTCAATAAGAAACTTCAAACAGATGAAGATATTATGAAAGCTCCTTTTTCTTTTCTACTTGTAGTTTGTTCCTTTGTCCATTATAGCCTTATAGTAACAAAAAAAATTCAAAATTTTAGAGACTAGCCTTATTTAGTCTCTGCATTATTAACAGACTGGATTCTTATCGAGTCTCTTTCACACTCTAATCATACTCAGAAAAAAAAGTGTTAGAGACAATTGATTTTTCTTTTCTCATCAGCTCACCCTTCTAAGCAGACTCCCTGCCAATGACTGCTCCATTCATTCATTCACTCATTCATACTCTCTTCATTCACACTTACTCATTCAGGATTTATTTCAGTAACCAGCTGACCCTAAGAACCAGACATTAGGTTTCAAAGTCAATTCCTGCCTCCAACATTTACAAACCTTATCATCGAATTGATAAGTACTATTCACTGTACTAGTCTTTCAAACTTTTCTTTGAAGCTTATCAAAATAAATATCAAGGATACATCTTAATTGGGTAATTTAGTACACATAACCAATGTTATTACAATATTACAATAGATTTTAATGATGAGAGAGACTACATGCAAATCTTTTTGCTATCCACACATACCGCTTTGGAGTAGACAGGTTACTTAACTTCATATGAAATTATGGTTTTTATCTTTGAAAAAAAAAAAAAAAAAAAAAAAACAACTCACTGCCATCAAGTCAGATCCAACTCACAGCGACCCCTCCTTGGGTTTCCAAGGCAGTAAGTAACACTATGGAAGTAGACTGCCCAATCTTCCTTTTGAGGAGCTGCTGGTGGGTTTGAAACGCCAGTCTTTTGGTTAGCAGTCAAATGCCTTAGGCACTAAAGCTTTTCTACAAACAGTAACATTTTAATATTTTAAATTTTATCCAATTCTATATGGATTCTTTATGCCAAGGCCACATTTATTTACACACCCTTACCTACCACAACTAAAACTGTATCTCTACACTCACACATTGACAGACAGATATCCTACTTGTCTAAGACTGTTAACAGAAATAGATAAGCAGAGTTAAAGAATGGTAAAACTGGATTCACATGAAAGCCCAACATAAGAACAAAAGCCATTTAATAAAAATTTTCTTAAGTGAAACACTTACGTAATGAGCGTCTCCTTTTGTTCTTTAATTTCCTCCTTTTGTTCATTCCAGCTTTTGAAGGAGATTCTTCTTTGGCCTTTGGCTGGCTAGAAACTTTTGAGGAGTTCTGCTGACTGAAGTGTGTAGGTACATGGCGAGCTAACCCTCCCTGAGAAGCAAAGCTGGCGTTGCAGCCACCAACGACACACTAAATAAAAAGAAAAGAAAAAAGGGTATCAGGGGTGCTATGCAGGAAGTGAAGAGAATATGAACAAATTGAGTATTTATTTTCAAAAGTAAAAAACTAATGCAATAGAACTAATTCCAGATACTGAAGATGTAAAATAAAATGTGAAAAAGTAAGTAGCATCTAAAAGTGAAAGCAGAAAAATCGGATCTAGGACAGTCATATCCAACTAAGGCCAATTCTGCCTCCCAGAGGATATTTTGGTAATGTCATTTCTGGTAGTCACAACTAGATGGGAAACTACTGACATCTAATGAGTAGACAAACGCCAGGGATCCTATAGAACATCCAACAATACACAGGACAGCTCCCTTTCCCCAGCAGCAAGTAATTATAGGACTTAGAATATCGATAGTGCCAAGTCTGAGAAACCCTGATGTAGGATAGGATACTCTTGGAAAGTGAAGGTACTTTCTGCACCTTTACCCTATAGTGTAGCAATGGAGCAAGACAAACAAGGGTGAGAACAAATGAGATTTTTCCTTCTTGAATTGCCATTAGATTTCAGGTCTAAACATTTTAAACCACATACACAGGTAAAATCTCATTATCAACCCAAAATAGGATAACCTGCTACCATACAAACTAAGCATGCCAAAAGTAATTCATGATTTTTCTAACTACTTCTCCTTATCTAAACACCAGTACTTCAGGTACCAACAACTTGACTCTCTTAAAGTATGAAAAGGTTCTGTCATTCTACAATCACCTAAGCTCTAAAACATTCAATCCCCCTAATCACAGGTAAGTCTTCAGTTACCAAGATACAAAATTCACAAAATTTTAAAGCAAAAAGGGATCATGAGGTATTAATTCAACCTTTTTAATTTATAAGTAAACTTAAGTTACCCAAGATAACTGACATTAGGCAATGGCAAACCTGGAAATAAAATCAAGTGTCATGACTTCCCAGGTTACTCATCTTTCCACTATACACAAGATTACTATCATCCCCAAAAAAACCACAAAAACATCACAATGTCTCAGAGACAACAGATCATCACAGTCCACACAAAGAAGATAAAGCAGGATAAACAAGGCACCAGGATACAGACCCAAAATGCACCCATGAGAAAGAAGCAGCACTGGAACTCCCTAATAAGGAATTCAAAAGAATTTAGGTACCTTCAATGGATTGAGAGACAGATCAAGGAAAACTGACAAAATTGAGGAACACACAGAGAAAATTCTGGAACAATTTCAAAAGACAATATAAGAACAAAATGACAAAATAAATGAAAAATTAGAAATGATACAATATCTACAGATAAAAATCCAAAGATTAATACTAAATTTTCAGAAATAAATAACACACTGAATAGGCAAAGGAGTAGAATCAGATCAATGGGAGACAGAATTACTGAAGACTGAAGGCAAATATCTCACTACTTCTTTGGAAAGGGATCAATGAGAAAAGAGATAAAAACAAAATGAAAAAGCATAAGGTTCATGTGGGATACCATCTAAAGGAATACCTTATGTGTAACTGGAATTCCAGAACAGGAAGAGACAAATAAAACCACAGAAAAAATTGTCAAAGATTTGTTAGAAGAGAATTTTCCTGGTATGATGATAAATGAGACTATAACCACTCTAGAAGTCCCAAAAACCCCAAACAGAATAGACCCCAAAAGAAAATCACCAAGACATATCATCATCAAACTCACTAAAACCAAATACAAAGAAAGAATCCTAAAAGTAGCATGGGAAAAATAAAAAGTTACCTACAAGGGGCAACCAAACTAAGCTTGGTCCAAACACTAAGCTTGGATTTCTCAGAACCATGCAGGCAAGAAGACAATGGGATGGTATATATAAAACAGTGAAAGAGAAAAATTTCCAACCAAGAATTATATATCCAGCAAACTGTCCCACAAATATGATGGTGAAATTAGGACATTTCCAGATAAGCAGAAATTAAGGGGATTTGTTAAAACCAGAATAACCTTACAACAGACGCTAAACAGAGTCCTGTGGACAGAGAACCAACAACAGCAAACAACAAGTGACCATTAACACGCATGATGACATAACCCAGAAACCAACCTAGGTATGGAAGTATCCAAAGTAAATAAGCCTACAAGACTGGAAACAAGGAACCAGAGACATCCACTGACAAATGAGGAAAACTACAAACCAAAAAGAGGGAAAAAAACTGTGTAGACACAGAACTCATAAATGGTATGGCAGTCAAGACAACTGCAAGATACAACAGACTGTTCCAACCTTGGGAAGAAAATTATAAATCACAGGGTAACCTCAAAGAAAAAATGATAAACCTTCACATCAAAATAAAAGACAGGACCAGCACAAATATTTAGCAAATAGTAAAACAACAGCAACAAAGGAGTGATAACACGATTCCTAAACAAAATGAGCTTAGCACAGAAAATTATATGGAACAAAGAAATTAGGAACACCATGAAAAAGCATGTAACAAAATAACAGAAACAAACTCATACCTGCCGATAATTACTTATCTGACAAGGGACTTATCTCCAATATTTATAGAAAATTCCAACACCTCAACAACAAAAAGAATAACAATTCAATTTAAAAATGGGCAGAAGATATGAACAAACACTTCACCAAAGACGGCACAGTGAGGTGGCCAGCAAATACATGAAGAAATGTTCACGATCATTAGCCATCAAAGAGAGGCAAATCAAAATAATGAGATACCATCTCATTCCAGCACTAATAGCAAAGTTCAACAAGATGGAAAATAACATATGCTGGTGAGGATGTGGAGAGATTGGGACTCTCATACACTGCTGATGGGACTGTAAAATGATACAACCACTGCAGAAAGCAGTATGGCAATTCCTTAAAAAGCCAGAATTAGAAATATCATTTGACCCAGCAATCCCATGACTAGGTATATATCCTAAAGAAGTGAGAGCCAGGACAAGAACAGATATATGTACACCCATGTTCACTGCAGGAGCTCTGGTAGCATAGTGCCTAAGGTACTTGACTGCTAACCAGAAGGCTGGCGGTCCAAACCCACCAGCCACTCCTTGGAAGGAAGGTTGGGTAATCTATTTCCATAGTGATACCATCATCTCAGAAACCCAAGGAGGGGCTGCTATGAGTCAGATCCAACTTGACGGCACATAACAACATGTTCACTGCAGCACTATTTACAACAGCAAAAAGATGGAAACCACCTACATGCCATCAACAGAAAAATGGATAACCAAACTATGGTACATACACACAATGGAATACTATGCAACACTAAAGAATAAGGTAGAATCTGCAAAACACCGCATAACATGGATGAACTTGGAGGGCATTCTGCTGAGTGAAATAAGTCAATCACAGAAGGACAAATACAGTATTAGTTTATTACTGTAAAAAGTCAAGGAAAGATTTAGATATGGAAGGAAATTTTCCTTGTTGGTTACCAGGTGTGGGAGGAGAGGGAAGGGAACACTGAAAAAAAAAAAAAAAATGACCCATGTCACTTTACTTTTGTGTATTTCACTGTACATAAATTATATTTCAATAAAATATATTTAAAAAAAAAAAAAAACTTGCAAGCAAATACCTAGATGCAAAATGATGGGTCTCTCCTTGTCCAGTGCAAAGAAGAAATCAAGAAAACCAAAGATTCATGGAAACAATTAGTCTAAGGGACTGGTACACCATGAGATCCAGCCTATACGACTATGAGACCAAAAGAACTAGATGGTACCTGGCTACCACTGTCAACCACTTGGAAGGGGATCAATGTAGGAGATCCTGGATATCGTGGGAGAACAATGTGGAACAAAACTCAAAATCATAAAAAAAAAAAGAGGGGTGGTGACCAAGTCTGTTGGTCTGATAGAGCCTGGTGGAACCCCTGAGACTATGGCCAGTACCTGCTCTTCAGGTCTAGAATTGAACCCACTCCTGTGGCTTCCAGCCAAACAAAATCAGGCATATGAGCTAAACATTTACATTAGGTAGTTACACTCCTTGGAGAGATCAATCTTGGGAGAACAGAAGGGCTGTGTACGCACAGGGAGACAGCTCAGGGGGCAGGAGTACATGGGAGGGAAGGCCACAGGGAAGAAGTAACTATGGGGAGGAAATGGGAAGAGAGCTGTTACGTTGTGGGAGATCATAGTCAATGTCATAAGAAAAGTGTATGTGAACTGCTGTATGGAAAATGAATTTGCTCTGTAAACTTTCACCCAAATCACAATTTTTTTTTAAAAAAAGGATATATGCTATTTCAAAACCTTCAGCAGCTCACCTCATCTGAAGCTAAGAAGAATGAAGAAAACCAAAGATACATGGAAACAATTAGTTCAAGGACAAGTAGACCATGCAAACCTCAGCCTATATGATCATGAGACCAGAAGAACTTGATGGCACTTGGCTGTCATTTTCAATCACTCATAAAGGGATCAGTGCAGGAGATCGTGGATAGAGTGGAATAAAAATGTGGAACGAAACTCAAAATCCTAAGAAAGACAAGGCTTACTGGTCTGATTAGAGACTATTAAAACCCTCGAGACTACCGCCTCTAGTCACCTTCAGGCCTGGAATTGCACTCACTCCCATGGCATCCAACCAAACAACAGACAGGCATATAAGGTTAACATTTACACCAGACAGGTACACTCCTTAGAACAATAAATCATGGGAGATCAGATGGGCAATATATGCACAAGGAGATAGCTAAGAGGTCAGGAATGCACAGGAAAGGAGGACACAGGGAAAAGTTAACTACAGGGAAATTACTTTATAAGTACAGTTACATTATTTGCAATCCATGTTATGAAAAAAAAGGTATAAGAACTGCTGTATGAAAAATGCTCTGTACACCTTCACCCAAATCACAATTAAAAAAAAAAAAAAAACCTTCAGCAGCCTCCCTATGTTCTAAACACTGTTATAACAAATACAAATACAATACTACTACTTTTAAAGAATATTCATATAAATTTGATAAACTGTTGCACTTAACCTACCCAACTTGCCAATGTGGCAGGTCAACTATTCCAATAATAAATGGAGGACATTCAGATAGCACTGGGATTATAAGACACAAATTAACTAATGTGTGTGATTTCTGGTTAGATCTTAGGAAATTTATTTTTGAAGATCTTTTTTACAATTGAATCTTACTAATTAATAATTAAACCTCATTTTCTAAAATGATCCCCTGAAACTGCAAACTCCAACCAAAACCAAACTCACTGCCGTCGAGTCTGATCCAATTCACAGTGTGACCCCTCCTTGGGTTTTCGAGGCGGTAGCTCTACAGAAGTAGATTGCCCAATCTTGCTTCCGAGAAGTGGCTGGCGGGTTTGAAACGCCAGCATTCTGGTTAGCAGTCAAATGCCTTAGGCACCATGCCACCAGAGCTGTATTAATAACAGCTTTTCTAGATAATATCACAGGCCATCTACACATCTCCAAGCTCTTTCTTGCAGTAGCACCTCTACTATCATAAACTTCTAAAGACACAATGTGACCCCTTATTCAGAGAAATCATAACTTTCTTCACTAAGTCTCTCTAAATCTGCCCACATGGAAAGGAGTTAATCCTCCTTTGATGATATCCTAACACTTTCAGTTTATTTAAATACTTATCTTTACTCATCCTTTCCATGTATTCTAAAGGTAAAAATGTACTTTAGTGAGTATCTATATTCCCAAAAGCATTTTGTTTTTAATAGATAATTTAAAATATATTAACAGAACTGAATAGCCATATGCTTACAGATTCTGACAAAACTGATGCTGGCTTAAACACTTCACAGCAAGCTATTTAAACAGTGTCATTAATAAATAGCCTATTTATTTTTACTTACAAGGTACATTTCAGGGGATTTAATGGCACTCAGATACCATTATTACCTATCATTATTAAGTAAGTAATAATGGAACCAAGCAATTATTTTACTACCCATCTCAGTGAATGATATAACTGTAAATTATGTACTGTAACATAAGGGCAAAAATTATGAAAACTTTCCTGTATATGTAACTATAAGCTTTCTATGATAATGAGGCTATGACAATTTAAGTCTGGTTCAATAAAGTTTCTTACTTCTTCAGCAGCAGCCTCTAGGCCAGGTTCCTGATTTCAAAACATCTAAAATGCTTGGCTTATCAGGGATTAAAAAAGTCTGAGTCTTTCAAGCACTATTATATCACAATAAGAAGTTATTCAAATGTATAAGCAGTATTTTAAAAGTCAATCATGTTGCACTTTAGGAGACTAGTTAGTTGCTGAGGAAGAGTTGTATTAAATAAATTACTCAAAACAATTAAATGGCTATAAATACTGAATTCAAAGTAAATAGATATATTACAGTAGGGGGGCAAAGTGAGTGGGAAGGAAATAAAATACTGAGCTTATTTGAATGAAAAATATAACTATGTAATTTCTAACATGTACATATTTATCCGAACTACTGCCACATTGGTAATAATAATTACCAAAACATGCTACATATAAATTACATTTATTTTTCTTAAGAGACAAATACATGGAAATACACACAGGACAAAGTAAATAATTCATTCATTTTAATATAAGCTCTTATATTTATTTGGCATATAATGTACCCAATATGCAGTAACTAATTACTCATTAGACAGGAAATTAAGAAAGTTGTCCCAGGTTGTACCTCTCACCTGGCACAGGGCCAGAATCTGTAATATGACAATAGAAAAGATTGGAGTATTAAAGTTATAGGACCCATATACTAGCAGAAAAATTGTAACATTTATTTTTTTAAAAAAGGGAATAGAAACACTCCTTCAACATAAGAAAAGATCTTGAACCTAATCCATAATTAAAAGTAAATTAAAACTACATCAGGATGCAATTTCTCATCTATTAGACTGAAAAATAGCGAAGTTTGACATCAACTTCTTAGCAAGCTTTTGCAGAAGGCAGATGTTCAAATACTGCTGATGAGGGTACAAACCCTAAAAAGTAATTTGTCAATATTTATCTACATTGCCAATATTTATAGGCTTTGATCTACCCACACATACAATTTCTTGGATTCTTCCTATGGACATGATTATACATGTAAAAAATGATTATGTTCATGATTCTTCACTGCAGCACTACTTGTAATACCAAGAGACTGGAAATAACCCAAATGTCTATGAGAGTAAGTATTAGGTCACAGCCACAGAAATTAATTCCATGAAACTGTTAAAAAAGAAAGAATATTCTTCATAAACTGATATGAAAAGATCTTCAGTATAAAGTATGCTTAAAAGGAATGTATGTAAATGTACGAAAAGTCACTGAAGTGCACATTTGTAAGTATGGAGCTTCCTTTAAAAGTTAGAAGTAGAAATACCATATGATCCACCAATATCACTTGCAGGGATAAAACCTACATAAATAAAAGCCATGACACACACAGATATATGCACACCAATGTTCATCACAGCATTTACTCATAATAGCTAAAAGATGGAAACAATCTAAGTGCCCATCCACGGATGAATGGATAAACTATGTGTATGGATAATACACAAAAGAAAACTATGTGATGTTAAAAAATAATAATGAATCTGCAAACTAATTTATAACATGGGTGATATCCAGAGGACATTATGTTAAGTCAAACTAATCAATCACAAAAGGATAAATATTGTATGAGACCACTACAGTAAAGTCAAAACAAGGTTTATACTGAGAAAGTAATTTTTGAAGGTTATCAAAGGTGGGAGGGGAAGGAAGGGTAAATCACAAACTAGAGGGTAGACATGTCGTAACTGGGGTGAAGGGAAGCCAATATACAATAAGGGGAAAGTCAGCACAAAATGATCACAGCAAGGGAGGAGCAGAAGAGTTAAAAACAACAAAAGTAAATACTACTACATACACAATCCTACATTAACATTAATAGCAATAATGTACGAGTAAATAGACACTCAAATTGAACAAGGATGAGAAGGTGAATGATACTATACCTACAAATATATGTAAGTTTGATAGAGAATATTTCCATATATGTTTTTAAATGTCCTGCAAACATATCCATGAATATACAGAGCACACAGAAGGCAAATTTATGAAAAATTCTTCTTGTTAGGTGCCATTCAGTAACATCTGACTCATATATACAACAGCTCTCACTCTATATACGACAGAATAAAACACTACTCAGTCCTGAACACTCCTCATAGTATTTGCTATACTTGAGTCCATCATCGCAGGTACTATATCAATCCACCTCATAGTGGATCTTGACCTTTTTCACTGACCCTCTCCTTTACCAAGCATGATATCCTTCCTGCAGGAACTGATCCTTCTGACATGAGCAAAGTGTAAGAGATGAAAGTTGGCCATTCTGGAATCTAAGAAGGATTCCAGCTGTACTTCTTCCAAGACAGATCTGTTAATCCTTGTAGCAGTCCATAGTATTTTCAGTATTCTTCAAAACACCACAATTCAAATTCATGAATTCTTCTTAGATGGTCCAGCAAGGTTGTGTCATTTACATATCACAGGCTGTTAATGAGTCTTCCTCCAACACTAATGCCATGATTTTCTTCATATATTCCAGCTTCTTGTATTCTCTACTCAGCAAGCAGACTGAATTAAGTTTGGTCAAAGTATACAACCCTGACACACACCCATCCTGATTTTAAACCATGCAGTATCCTCCCTGTTCTATTCAAATGACTGCTTCTTGGTCTATGTAGAGGTTCTGCTTGAGCATTATAATTAAGTTTCTGGAATTCCCATTCTTCTAAATGTTACCCATAATTTGTCATGATCCACAAGTAGAATGCCTTTGCAAAGTCAATAAAACACAGGTAAACCTCTTTTTGGAATTCTTTGCTTTCAGTCAAGACCCATCTGACATCAACAATAATATCCCTCGGTCCACACATCCTCCTCTGAATCCAACTTGAATTTCTGGCAGTTCCCTGTCAACATATGCTTTTAACTATTTTTTAATTATCTTCAGAAAAAAAATTGTGTTTGATATTAATGATTCAATAATTCCCACATTCTGTTGGATCACTTTTATTTGGAATGGGTAAAAATATCTCTCTCTTCCAGTCAGCTGGCCAAATAGCTGCATTCTAAACTTCCTGTCATAAATGAGTGAGTGCCTCCAGAGCTACATCTGTTTCTTGAAATATCTCAATGGGTATCGTGTCGATTCCTTGGTCCTTTTTGTCTGCCAATTCCTTCAGTGTGTCTTGGACATCTTCCTTTAATACCATTGGTTCTTGATCATATGCTACCTCCTGAAATGGTTGAACATCAACCAATTCTTTCTGGATACAGCGATTCTTTGTACTCCTTCCTCTTCTTTTGATGCTTCCTATATCGTTCAATATTTTGCCCTTAGAATCCTTCAAAATTTCAATTTGAGGTTTGAATTTTTTCTTCAGCTCTTTTAGCTTAAGAAAATGCCAACCATGTTCTTCCCTTTTAGTTTCTAATTTCAGTCTTTGCACATTTCATAATACTTTGTCTTTTCAAGCCACCCTTCAAAATCTTCTGTTCAGTTCTTATTTCATCATTTCTTCTACTTGCTTTCGCTATTCTTTTTAAGAGCAACTTTCAGAGTCTCTTCAAACATCCATTTTGGTTTCCTCCTTTCCAATTTTTAATGATCTTTTGCTTCCTCTATACATCCTTAATATCATCCCACAATTCATCTGGTTTTGTTGTTCAATGTATCAAACCTATTCTTCAGATGGTCTCTAAATTCAAATGGGATATACTCAAGCTTGTATTCTGGCCTTTTATGGATTTGTTTTAATTTTCTTTAGCTTCAACTTGAATTTGGCTATGAGTTACTGATGGTCTGCTTCCAGTCAGCTCTTGGTCTTGTTTTGACTAAGGATTAAGAGTTTCTCCACTGTCTCTTTTCACAGATGTAGTCGATTTGATTCCTACATATTCCACCTGGCAAGGAACACATGTACAATGGCCACTTTTGTTGTTGAAAAAGGTATTTACAATGAGTTGGTCATTGGTCATAGAAATTCTATCATGTGGTCTCCAATGTCATTTCTCATTTCTATCACCAACGCTGTATTTTCCAACTATGATGATTCTTGTTTCCAGCTTCTCCATTCTAATCACCAATAATAAATATATCTTGATTGCATGTTTTGTCAATTTCAGACTGCAGAAGTTTGAAAAATATTCAATTTCTTCATCTTTGGCTTTAGTGGTTGGTACATAAACTTGAGTAATATTAAGTGGTAGTATTAATGGCAGTATTAACTGGTCTTTCCTGGAGGTGTATGGATGTTAACCTATCACAAACAGCATTATACTTCAGGATAATCTTGAAACGTTCTTTATGACAATGAACGCAACATCATTTCTCCTCAATCTGTCACTCCCAGCACAGACCATATGATTATCTGGTTTAAATGGCCGGTAACAGTCCACTTCAGCTCACTAATGCCTAGGATATCGCTCTTTATGCATTCCATTTCATTTTTCACAATTTCTAATTTTCCTATATTCATACTTGTTCTGGCTACGTAGTACCGCTATGACAGGAATATACCGCAAATGGGACGGCTTAAACAAATAGGAGTTTATTCTCTTACAGTGTGGATGCTTTAAGTCCAAGTTCAAAGTGCCAGGCTCTAGGGGCTGTGTGAAAACCCCTCAACCTTGGGCTTCAGTTCTGCCTCTTGCTCCTGGCCTACTGAAACTAGTTGCATCTCTTCACTCAGGCAGCCACTGGCTGCTGAGGCTAACAAGCCCAAATAAAATGGCACAGTCCTGATACTACCAAACCACATGGCAGGCCATCAATTTAAGTCCACTGAAAATCCCAAGGTCAGTAGAGCATGGCAGGCTGCTGAACAATAACACGGTTACATGCAGGGTTTCCAAACTTGTTTCTCATATACAGGAAGTAGACCACATAACCAAAAGCAGCTACTCAGCTGCACACAGCAGATTCCATCATGGAGTTGATTACCAGTCTCATCATGGGGAATACTACATCTAGCTGCCCAGCCACTCAACCAGGGCTAGCTAAGTTGATACCCAAACTTAACCACCACAATACTTAATACATTCCATATTCTGATTATTAATGGACATTTACACCTGTTTCTTCTCATTTTGAATCATGCCACATCAGCAAATTAAAGTCCAGAAAGCTTTACTCTATCCATGGCATTAAGGTTGCCTCTACTTTGAGGAGGCAGCTCTTCCCAGTCGTATTTTGAGCATTTTCCAACCTGAGGGGCTCATCTTCTAGCACTGCATCAGACAATGTTTCAGGACTATTCATAAAGTTTTCC
Organism: Orycteropus afer afer; assembly: GCF_000298275.1. NCBI lineage: Eukaryota > Metazoa > Chordata > Mammalia > Tubulidentata > Orycteropodidae > Orycteropus > Orycteropus afer. The sequence continues at coordinate 7,128,731 of NW_006921758.1, forward strand.
AATAATATAGCAAACAATGTTTCATTGCTATTCATAAAGTTTTCTGTGGCCAATTTTTTCAAAAGTGGATAGCCCCATATGTCTTCCAGGTCTGGCTTAGTCTGGCTCTGCTGAAACTTGTCCATCCTGGATGGACCCTACTGATGTTTGAAATACCAGTGGCATAACCTCCAGTATCAAAGCACACAGAAGCAAAAACGACCACAGTATAACATACTTACAGACAAAAAGTAGGGAAACTTCTTAGTCATAACCAAACACTTATGATGAATGAATCACTGGATATGGGAGTTCGGAACCAATCTCAGGGGACACTAAGGTCACATGCCTTAACATAGTCCACAAAGACAATATTCTACATCCTACTTTGCTGAGGAGCAACTGAAATCTTGAATGCTTTTAAGGGGCCATCTATGGTGCAATTATTGGTCTCTCCCTGCCACAAAGCAAAGAGGAGTATAGAAAATTAAAGAGGCAAGGAAACAAGCAGTCCAAAGGACAAATAGACCACATGAACCCTAGTCTCTATGATCCCGAGACCAAAAGAACTAGATAGTGCTCAGCTACCACTCCTGAACGTTATGAAAGGGATCACAAAAGGTCTTAACAAGAGTGGGAGGAAAACACGTAACAAAACTCAAAATCATAAAAAAGACCAAGTTTGCTGGTCTGATAGAGCCTGATGAGACCCCTGACACTATGGCCCCTAGTTACCCTTTAAGTGTGGAACTTAACTTACTCCTATGGCTTCCAGACAAACAACAGAAAGCCATATGGGGTGAACATTTACATCAGGCAGATAGATACACTCCCTGAAGCAATCAATCATGGGAAACCAGAAAGGCAGTGTTTGTTCAGTGAGACAGTGGGGGAAGGGGTGGTGCATGAGAGGGAAGGACAAAGTCAAGTGGAAACTACAGGGAAGTGAGAAGAGATCTGTTACATTGTGCGAAACTGCAGTCAATGTCATGAAACAAAATGTGTATGAACTGCTGTATGGAAATTTGTTCTGTAAACGTTCACTCAAATTACAATTAAAAAAAAAAAATTCAACATCATAAAAAAGATCAGGCTACTGGTTTGCTAGAGACTGGCAGAACCCCCAAGACTATATAGTCTTTAGGCACACTTTTAAGCCTGGAACTGAACTCATCCCTGAAGTTCAATTTGTGGCTCAACTTTTTAGCCAAATAATAGACAAGCCTATAAGGTAAAAAATAATACAGAAGAGGTCTTTACTCATTGGAACTAACTAGTACTGCAGACCAAAAAGGCAGCATTTGCCCAGAGACAAAGCTAAGAAGGTAGGAAGGGATAGGAAGATAAGACGAAGGAAAATGGTAAATACACCTTTAATCCAAATCACAATTTAAAAAAAAAGCTACATGTAAGAATGTACTTAATCCCAGAGGGAGCGAGTAGTTGGACCTGTGGGCTTGGGACCATAGTCAAAGGGGACATCAAGCTCAATTGGCATAACATACCACATAAAATAGTGTTCCACATCCTACTTTGGCGAGTAGCGACTGGGATCTTAAAAGTTTGCAAGCAGCCATCTAGATGCAACAATGGGTCTCTCATCGTCCCGAGCAAAGAATAATCAAGAAAACCAAAGATTCATGGAAACAATTAGTCCAAGCAACTGGTACACCATGCAATCTTCAGCCTATATGACTATAGGAGACCAGAAGAGCTAGATGGTGCCTGGCTACCACCGTCAGCCACTCAAAGGGGGATATACATAGGAGATCCTGGATAGAGTAGGAGAACAATGTGGAACAAAACTCAAAATCATTTGGAAAAAAAAAAAACAGGGACCAGGTTTGCTTATCTGATAGAGACCGATAGAACCACTAAGACTAAGACCCCTAGCTGCCCTTCAGTCTGGAATTGAACCCACACCTGCGGCTGTCAGCTAAACAGAAGACAGGCATATGAGGTGAACATTTACACTAGGTAGATACACTCCTTGGAGAGAACAATCATGGGAGAAGAGAAGGGCTGTATATGCTCAGGGACACAGGTCAGGGGGCAGGATTGCACGGTGGGAAGGACAAAGGGAAGATTACCTATGGGGAGGAAGTAGGAGGGAAGCTGCTGCATTATGATAAGCTGTAGTCAATGTCATGAGACAAAGTATATGTGAACTGCTGTAGGGAAAGTGAGTTTGTTCTGTAAACTTTCACTCAAATCACAATAATAAAAAAAAAGAATGTACTTAAGCCCACTGCTTAGCACACTTATGGTAAATTCTCCATGTATTTTACCACCATAAAAAAAAATTCTAAGAAAAAAGAAAAGCAAGGATGTATGCAAATATAAGATGTTAATTATAGGGAAACTGGGTTATAAGAACTTTCTGAACTATCTTCACAAAATTACTATAAATATAAAATGGCTCTAAAAATTTTTTTTTTCAAATAAGGTAAGGCGGAAGTTCCGGTAAGATGGCGGAATAAGCAGAAAAACTGCACAGGCTCTCTTCAACAAAGACAAAGGGAACCAATTAACAGAGATACATAAGATAATCCTTGACCTCTGAGATCTGAAGGGAAGGATATAGAAGTGGACTAAACTCCAAATAGAAGAATTTGCATGAAAACACCAAAAAAGGAAACACATGGAGCTGCGGTCTAGCAGTGATTCTGACAGCACAGACAGCTTGGATATTGCTGGGTAGTGGTGGTGGTGGTGGTGATGGTGTTATGTGCCGTGGAGTCGGACCCGACTCATAGCAATCCCTCCTTTGGTTTCTGAGGCGGTATCACTACGAAGTACATTGCCCAACCTTCCTTTCCAGGAGTGGCTGGTGGGTTTGAACCACCAGTCTTCTGGTTAGCAGTCAAGTGCCTTCAACACTACGCTACCAGAGCTCCTGAGCAGTGGTAGGACCTAAAAATTAAGCTAAAAATCAGCTCTGCTAGGCAGGGACTGTGCAGAGGACTACTCTGGTGGCTGGGGAATGAAAGGGGAAGCAGCAAAGAGGAAGGCAGGCTGAGCTGTGTATTTTTGTCTATTCGGAGGGCGCAACCATTTTGAATGTTTATAAGCAGCTTGACCATTTTGGATATTTAAAGCGACAACATTTTCCCAGATTCCAGGGACTTATTAACAGGCTCCACTTGCTGAGAACCACTTGCCAGACATGGTCTATTGGAAAGGTGCGACATTCCCCTTATTACTCTTCTATCCTACACTCTCTTGGTGAATGGAGGTGGGGCTATCCCTCACTCCAACCCACTTTCTAGGCCGGGAGGAATTGCATCCCAGTCTGTGTGCTTGGATGGAGCCTGGCTGCCCTGCCCGCCATGCCACAATTTTTCTTTTTCTTCTTTTTGGTTTGATTGTTTTTGTCTGTTTTAAAACTACTACTATTACATTACTACTTTGTTCTTTTTATTATTATTCTCTATTCTTCCCTTCCAAAGTTCTAGTTTTCAGCTTTGTTTCTTTTACCTGTTCCTGGTTCCAATTTCTTTTTCTTTATCGTGGTTAAAACCATTCCTTGTTTTTCTTTTTGTGTTTTTCCCATTTTTTTCTTCATTATTCTCCTTCTCTACCTTTTTTCTCTTATTGCCCTCTCCACAGATATTGCAATGTTTTTTGTTTTGTTTTGTTTTATCCCCTTTTCTCTTTTTTTGTTACTGTTTCTGTGTGATTACATGGTGTGCTTTTTGTACATTTGCTTTTACTTTTTTGATGTCAATTGTTATTTCTGTCTAACTGAGTGGGAGACAGCAACAGTCCTCATACGATACAACTACACCCACATGTCCTGCAGTTTTACTTAATGAATGAGAGTCACCACCTCCTTCTCCACCAACTGGCCAAGATAAACAACCCCCAAGAAGAGCCCGACTCACCCTTAGTTGCTCTTCACAAACAGTTTACAGACACCTAAATACAACAATATTACAAGGTCTCAGAGACAACAGAATATCACAGTCCACACAAAGAAGCAAGATAAAGTGCAGAAACAAGAGAGCAGGATACAGACCCAGAATACATCCCTGAGGAAGAAGGAGCACTGGAACTCCCTGATAAGGAATTCAACCCAATTACATTACGTATCTTCAAAGGCCTGAGAGACAGACCAAGGAAAACACAGACAAAACACAGACAAGAATTTTGGAAGAAAATACAAGAAGAAAATGACACAATAAATGAAAATGTAGAAATGATACAAAATCTACAGATAGATATCCAGAACATAAATACTAAATTGTCAGAAACAGATAAAACATTGACAAGGCAAAGGCATAGAATTGATGAAATGAAAGAATTAATGAGACTGAAGACAAATACCTGAATACTTCTTTGGAAGGGGATCAATCAGAAAAAAAAAGATCCAAACAAAATGAAGAAAGCCTACAGTTCATGTGGGATACCATCAAAAGGAATAACCTATGTGTCACTGGAATTCCAGAACTGGAAGAGAAAAATAAAACCACCGAGAAAACTGTCAAAGATTTGTTGGAAGAGAACTTCCCTGATATGAAGAAAAAGGAGAATATATCCATTCAGGAAGTCCAATGAATTTCAAACAGGACAGACCCCAAAAGAAAAATCACTAAGACATACCATCATCAGACTCATCAAAACCAAAGACAAAGAAAGCATCCTGAAAGCAGCACAGGAAAAACAAAAAGTTACTTACAAAGGACAACCAGTAAGAATAAGCTCTGATTTCTCAACAGAAACCATGAAAGCGAGAAGGCAATAAGATGATATATATAAAATCCAGAAAGAGAAAAAATTTTCAACCACCAATTGTATAACTGGCAAAACTGTCCCTCAAATATGATGGTGAAATTAGGAGATTTCTAGATAAGGAGAAACTAAGGGAATTTGTTAAAACCAGACCAACCTTACAAAAGATACCAAAGGGACTCCTTTGCACAGAGAACCAAAAATAGCAAACAACAACCAACCATTAATACATAAGATGACATAATCCACAAACCAACACAGCTATGGACATATCCAAAGTAAAATAAGCTTACAAGATTATAAACAGAGAAGCAGAGACATCAATTGGCAAATTAGGACAACTATAAACCAAAAAAAAAAGGGAAAATACTGCGTAGTTACAGAATTTCTAAATGGTGAGGAAAGAGAGTTGCGAGATAGAATGGGTTATTCTAAACTGGGGAGAAAACTATAAATCAAAAGGTAACCTAGAAGAAAAATGATAAACCTTCACATCACAATAAAAAGAGGACAAGCACAAATACTCAGCAAATACCAAAACAACACCAACAAAGGAAATGATAACACAATTCATAAACCTAATGAGTTCAGCACAGAAAAGTATATGGAACAAAGAAACCAGGGACACCATGAAAAAACGCCTAACAAAATGACAGCAACCAATTCATACTTGTCAATAATTACACTGACTGTTAATGGATTAAATATACCACTCAAGAGACAGAGAGTTGCAGATTGGATAAGAAAACAAAACCCATATTGATATGCTGTCTACAACAGACTCACCTTACAGACAAAGACAAAAATAGACTAAAAATCAAAGGTTAGAAAAAGATGTATCAAGCAAATGGCAACTGTAAAAGAGCAGGAGTGGCAATATTAATTTCTAATCAAATTGACTTTAACACAAAAACTACCATAAGAGACAAGGAAGGACATTATATAATAATTAAAGAATCAACTGAACAAGAAGATATAACCATAATAAATATCTATGGACCCAATGACAGAGCCCCAAAATACAGAAATCAGACTTTAGAAACCAAACAAAGATGAAGAAGAGCTAAACAAGACAACCCACCAACTTGACCTTATAGACATCTGCAGAGCACTTCACCTAAACAACAGGACAATATACATTCTTTTCCAATATACATTTTTTCCAATATACATACATTTTCCATGATACACCATCTCTTAGGCCATAAATCAAGCCTTAATAAATTTAAAAACATTGAAACACTGCAAAGCATCTTCTCAGATCACAATGCTATCAAATTAGAAATCAACAACAGGAAGATCAACAGAAAAAGAGTAAACACATGGAAAATGAACAACACCCTCCTTAAGAAAGACTGGGGAAGAGAAGAACTAAAAACTGAAATTCAAAAATTAGTTGAATCAAATGAGAATGAAAACACAACATACCAAAATCTGGAGGACAAAGCAAAAGCAGTGATCAGAAGACAAGTTATAGCAATAAATGCACACATCAAAAAAGAAGAGCCAAAATCAACATTTTAAATCAGTATCTCCAACAATTAGAAAAA
>NW_006921758.1:7135090-7139156 GCF_000298275.1 Orycteropus afer afer
CAAGATTCGAGCAGAAATCAATGAAACAGAAAATGGAAGGGCTTTAGAAAAAAATCAACAAGAGTAGATGTTGGTATTTTGAAAAGATCAATAAAACTGACAAACCACTGGCAAATTTAACAAAGGAAAAGAGGGAGAGAATACAAATAACATGAATAAGAAACAAAATGGGTAACATCGCAACAGAACCAAATGAAATAAAAAGGATAATATCACGATACTATGAAGAACTAACTATACTCCAATAAATTTGAAGATCTGGAACAAATGGACAGATTTCTAGAAACACACCACTTACCGAAACTAACACAGACTGATCTGAAAAAGTTGAACAGATCCATAACAGAAGAAAAAAGTGAACAGGTCATCAAAAAATTACTAACAAAAAAAGAACTGGCACAGACAGTTTCACTGGAGAATTCTACAAAGCATTCAGACAAGAACTGACACCATTCCTACTCAAAACATAAAAAAAGATGGAATCCTCCCTAACTCATTTTATGAAGCAAGCATACCTTGATACTAAAACCAGGCAAAGACACCACTCAAAAGGAAAACTACAGACCAATAAACCTCATGAATATAAATGCAAAAATCTTCAACAAAATCCTAGCCAATAGACTCCAACAACATATCAAGAAAATCATTCATTATGACCAAGTGGGGTTCATATCAGGTATGAAAGGATGGTTCAACATTAGAAAAACAATAAACATCATCCACCACATAAATAAAACAAAGAAAAAGAACCACAAGATCATATCAATTGATACAGAAAAGGCATTTGATAAAATCCAACACCCATTCCTGATCAAAACTCTCAGCAAAATAGGAATAGAAGGGACATTCCTCAACATAATAAAGGGCATCTATGCAAAACCAACAGCCAACGCTATTCTCAACGGAGAGAGACTGAAACCATTCCCCTTGCAAACAGGAACCAGATGAGGATGCCCACTATCACCACTTCTATTCAACATTGTACTGGAAGTCCTACCCAAGACAGTAAGGCAAGAAAGGGAAAGCAAAGAAATCCAAATTAAGGAAGAAGGAAAACTATCCCTATTTGCTGATGATATGATCCTATACCTAGAAAACCTAAGAGACTCAGTGAAAAATCTACTGGAACTAATTGAGAGGTTTAGCATCGTGGCAGGATACAAGATCAATCAACACCCAAAACCCAGCTGGATTCCTCTATACCAGCAAAGGGATGGCTGAAAAGAAATAAGGAAATCAATACCATTTACAATAGCTACCAAAAAAATAAAATACTGACTTCCAGTAAGGTGGATGAATAGGCAGACAAGCGACACAGACCCTCTTTGACAAAGAAAAGAAAAACCAATTGACAGAGATACAGAAGATAATCCCAGAGCCCTGAGCTTTGAAAGGAAGTGGTTTAGGCACCAACTAGTGGAAAAAACCTAAACAAAAACTGGATACACCGTCAGAGCTGCACACTGTCAGCCACTCTGACAGGACCAAGAGCCTGAATATTTCCAAGTGGTGTTGGGACCTAAGAATTTACCTAAAGATCAGCCCTGATCACCAAGGAACAATTGTGCTGGCGGCCTATGAATAGGCAAGGAAACAGCAAAAGGGAGACAACCTGAGCTGTTGACTTTCCGCTGTCCAGAGGGCGCAGCCATTTCAATTGTTTACACATGGCAGCCATTTTGGATTTTAAAGTGATAGCATTCTCATTCAGAGTCCAGTGACCTAAGAATAGGCTCTGTTTGCCATGGTTGGCAGGGACAGACGAGGGGCTGACAACAGGAAAGGAGACAGGTGGGTGGTAAGTGTATAAGTGCTGTCAACTAGCAAACAGAGGAGCATAGTACCCTGCTTGCATAGATAACATACAAACAAAACAAAGAAAAGTAAAAAGTGACCAAGGGTGCAGCCATTTTGAATGTTTATAAGCAGCAGCCATGTGGAATATTTAAAGTGAATGAGGGCCCACTCATTTTCAATGTTTACAAGCAGCGGCCATTTTGATTATTTAAAGTGACAGAGAGCACAGCCATTTTTAATGTTTACAAATGGCAACCATTTTGGATTTTAAAGTGATAGCATTCTCATTCAGAGTCCAGTGACCTAAGAATAGGCTGTTTGCCAAGGTTGGCAGGGACAGACGAGGGGCTGACAATAGGAAAGGAGACAGGTGGGTGGTAAGTGTATAAGTGCTGTCAACTAGCAAACAGAGGAGCATAGTACCATGCTTGCATAAATAACATACAAACAAAACAAAGAAAAGTAAAATTGTGGGTAAGCCACTCCAACATAGAGTCAACAATTAAATATAAACACAAAAACATCACAATGCCTCGGAAACAGCAAACCATCATGGTCCACACAAAGCAACAAGATAAAACAGGAGAAACAAGGGAACAGGATCCAGACCCAAAACATATCCCTGAGGAAGACACAGCATTGGAACTCCCCGATAAGGAATTCAAAACAATTATATTTAGGTATCTTCAACGCATTTAGAGACAGAGCAAGGAAAACACAGAGAAAACCCTAGAACAATTTCAAAAGACAATACAAGAACAAAATTAGAATGATACAAAATCTACGCATAGAAATCCAGAAGATTAATACTAAAGTTTCAGAAATAGATAAGACATTGCAATGGGCAGAGGAATATAACTGAATCAATGCAAGACAGAATTAGAGAGCCTGAAGACAAATACCTGAACACTTCTTTGGAAAGGGATAAATAGAAAAAAAAAGATCCAAACAAAATGAAGAAAGCCTAAAGTTCATGTGGAATACCATCAAAAGGAATAATCTACGTGTCATAGGAATTCCAGAACAAGAAGAGACTAATAAAACCACAGAGAATATTGTTGAAGATTTGTTGGAAGAGAATTTTCCTGATATGATGAAAGATTAGAATATACCCATTCAGGAAGTTCAACGAACCCCAAACAGGATAGACCCCAAAGGAAAATCACCCAGACATTCATCATCAAACTCACCAAAACCAAAGACAAAGAATCATGAGAGTAGCACAGGAAAAACGAAAAGTTACCTACAAGGGGCAACCAATAAGACTAAGCTCAGATTTCTCAACAGAAACTATGCAGGTGAGAAAACAATGGGATGGTATACATAAAACCCTGAAAGAGAAAAATTTCCAACCAAGAATTATGTACCCAGCAAAACTGTCCCTCAAATATCATGGTGAAATTAGGACATTTCCAGAGAAGCAGAAATTAAGGGAATTTGTTAAAACCAAGCCAACCTTACAAGAGATGCTAAAGGGAGCTCTTTGGACAGAGAAGCAACACCAACCAACAACAACTGACAATTAACACACATGATGATATACTCCAGAAACCAACCCAGCCATGGAAGTATCCAAAGTAAAGAAGCCTACAAGACTGTAAACAGGGAACCGGAGACATCACAATTGACAAATGAGAACTACAGACCAAAAAGAGGGAAAAAACTGTGTCGTTACAGATCATCTAGATGGTAGGGAAGTCAAGACAACTATAAGATAGAACGGACTGTTCTGAACTTGAGAAGAAAACTATAAATCACAGGGTAACTTCAAAGAAAAATGATAAATCTTCACATCAAAAAAGAGGACCAGCTTAAATATCCAGCAAATACTAAACAATAGCAATGAAGGAAGTGATAACATCACTCATAAACAAAACCAGCTCAGCATAGAAAACTATATGGAACTAAGAAACTGACAGCACAAAAAAGCACATAACAAAAATGACGCAACAAATTCATATTTGCCGATAATTACATATCTGGCAAGGAACTTATCTCCAAGATTTATAATGGGAGAGTGGAAGACCAAACTATGGTACATACACATAACGGAATGCTATGCAGCACTAAAGAATAATGTAGAGTCTGCAAACACCACATAACATGGATGAACTTGGAGGACATTATGCTGAGTGAAATACGTCAATCACTGAAGGACAAATATAGTATAGTTCGTTGCTGTGGAGGGTCAAGTAAAGGTTTTGATATAGAGAGAAACTTTCTTTGCTGGTTGCCAGGGGTGGGAGGGAAAAGGAAGGAACACTGCCAA
>NW_006921758.1:7141256-7142577 GCF_000298275.1 Orycteropus afer afer
GGGAGGGAGGGAGGGAAGGAGGGAGGAGGGAGGGAGGAAGGAAAGAAAGGCACAGATAGCATGTAGTGTACCAGTTTTTATAAAAAAGAATTTTACTACTTGAAGAATTCATTAGAAACTAATACAAGTATATTGGGAAGGGAGGAGGAAAGAGAAGCAGCAAGATTTCTCAGTGTGATTTTTTTTCTCGTAATTCTTTTGTTAATAGTTATCTATTTAAAAATATTAAGTAATTATTAAAAAGCAAATCCACTCATTCTCTAACAGAATGCACAGAAAGTTTCTGGCACGTTATTTATAAACACAAAGCTTAAGCACATGACTGCTAACCAAAACATCAGCAGTCTGAACCGACCAGTGGCTACGCTAGAGCAAAGACCTGACAACCTGCTCCTGTAAAGATCAAATCCTGTTGCTATTGAGTCAATTCCAATTCATAGCAACCCTACAGAAAAGACGACAATTGCCCCATAAGGTTTCCGAGGCTGCACTCTTTAAGGAAGCACATCACCACCATCTTTTCTCCCAAGGAACAGTTGGCACATTAAAACCACAGACCTCCTTAGCTCAGTTAGCAAACACTTAAGCGCTGTGCCAACTGGAGTCCTTAATAAACTATTAGACTTATTTCATCAGAAATCAAAATTTGTTTAGTTTTTTAGTAAGTAAAAACTTTTTATTTACAGAAACTTGCTCTTTACCCAGATTTCAGAGTACATCTATTTGACAACTTATAACTAACCTTTGTAATATGACCTTAGAATTGACCAAACAGTATCAAATCCCTTAATGCACTATGATTTCTTTGCTTCATATTATAATTGGTGTTATGTGCTTATAAAAATGCTGACATCTCTAACAGTAAAAAAAAATAAATAAGTAATCATACCACAAGGGTTAATAGCTGATTGATTTAAAGGACATGGTCTTTAAACCAAACAAATGGAGCTTTAACTAGTAAAGAATGTCTGCCTTGTGTATTAAGCTTCCTGCTCCCCGCCCCAGATCCCATTTTTATAAAATGTTCAGAAAAGACTGTTTATAAGGGTGGAGCCAGGGGTAACTGTAAATGGGTGAAAGAGATATGATGGGAGCTTGAAATGTTCTGAAACTGATTTATGGTGATAGCTGCACCACTGAGTGAAGTCACTTAAAAAAAAAAAATCACTTAATTATACACTTACAATGGATAAATTTTATGGGTATGTAAAATGTACCACAATAAAGCAATTAATGCAACGCTAAAGAATAATGTAGAATCTGCAGAACACCGCATAACGTGGATGAACTTGGAGGACATTATGCTGAGCGAAATAAGTCA
>NW_006921758.1:7143072-7150080 GCF_000298275.1 Orycteropus afer afer
ATTAAAAATAAATAAATAAATAAATAAAAATAAATAAAAAAAAAAATAAAGCAATTAAACAAAACAGAGCAAATTAGAAAACTGAGACCACCTGGACAAAGCTGCTTTGGAAAAACATAATTATGCTAGTGAGGTAAATTCCTTTTTTTTATTTTTAATTGTGATTTGGGTGAAAGCTTACAGAGCAAATTCATTTTCTATACAATAGTTCATACGCATTTTGTTTCAGGACACTGACTGCAATCCGCACAACGCAACAGCTCTCTTCCCACTTCCTGCCTACGTCCACTTCTCCCCCTTCATCCTTACTTCCCATCCCCTCCCTTCCTAGCTCTATCAGTGAGCAAATACTATCCTTTTGATCTCATATGCTTGACTGTTCTAATGAGCGCATACCCCTTGACAGTGCTGTTCACATTATAGGCCTGTACGTTGTTTGGCTAACAGTTGAGTTACAAGGCTTAAGCTCAGTTCTAGTTTGAAGGATGTCTAAGTGCCATAGTCTCAGGGCTACCACCAATCTTTGTGATACCAGTAAGCCTGGTCTTTTTTATGATTCTGAGCTCTCTTCCACATTTTCCCCCACTCTATCCGGGACCTCTCATTGTAATCCCTTCAGCAGTCACTGGCTGTAATCTTTACAGAAGCAGATCACCAAGCTTTTCCTCCACTCTCTTTCACTTTCGAAATTCCATGTATCTACAGGAATGTTAAAACAAATGGTTTATTTTTCAAAATTTAGGAAGGCAATGGAAAGCCCATTAAGAAATTGTCAACTTAAATTGGGAGTTATCAAACAAACAGAACTCTACACATACACACTTACCTTGAAAGGTTTGTCTCCACTGTGTGTTAGCATATGCCTCTGTAGCCAACTTTGACTAGTTGACGGAGTATTATATACTTTACAACCTTTCCATAAGCAAACAAATACCTGTTTAAAAGAAAAGCTGTATTAATTTTCATCACTGAACAAAATATTTGATTTCTTGTAATTCAAATGAATATGCTGTATGCCTTCAAATAACAAAGAGACATTTAATGTATGAATCAAACAAAGCAGATGTGAATTCACATCTGTAATTTAAAAACATGTATAAATGTAATACAGAATACAGGCTCTGAAGTGTTTTTCCTCTGAATTTACCTATTATAAAGAAATACTAAATAAGAATTATCAAAGTTTATTAATTTCTTTTCTCTCATGATCCAGTTTTTGACTGATTAAAAATCTGTACTTCAATATATTTTGAAAAATTTATGGAAAATATGTAGTGCTTTCAAAATAAATATTGAGGCTCACCAGAAACTATTAAAATTATCAAGTGTCATTCTCTCTACATATAAACTGATTCAAAAACTGAAAATTTCAAAATACCAATCTCTGTACAAGCTAATAACAAATTTCCTTGTAATATTTTCCAAGGCATTAAGATTTCCACTAAAATAAAATAACTTGATAGATAATTCTACTTAACAAATAACTCAAAGTTTAACTACATTTAAGCATTTTTATTCTTACATTAAGCATTTTTATTCTAAATTACCAAAACAGAACTTCCCAGAAGGAAAGGTAAAGCTACCTCTTCCCCTTATGGAACTGACACACAAATCACAAAGTACTATTCAGAAGGAAATATACAAAGTTTTAACAATATATCCCTAGGAACTGACACTATGGACCATTATTTACTTTTTTTGTATTTACTGCATGAGAACAAGTATTATTAATTGTGAATGGCAGGAAAATAATAAAGCTATAAAAAGGCAAAAAAAATCAAAGTAAAAGTCAATAAACATTAATTAAAATGAGCAAAATTAAAGAATGAAATTAATTTTTCTGTTGTCAGTTTTTTCCTGTTCTTCCTATGCACAATACTACCTATTCTTATACTGTTCTATTATTTTAAAATTATTTCCACTTATCTTTACTATAAACCAAAATTAAATTTAATGAAATTAACATATTTGTAAAAGCAATGGGCATGAGCTAGTCTATTATGACAGATCCACAGTCGAGTTCAGGCAACTAAGTATGACTGGGTTTGGAATGTGAGAAGACTTAACAATCTTCATCATTTTCCTACTAGGGAGCTCTGGTAGCATAGTACCTAAGGCATCTGACTACTAACCAGAAGGCTGGTGGTTCAAACCCACCAGCCACTCCTCAGAAGGAAGGTTGGGCAATCTACTTACGTAGTGATACTGCTTCGGAAACCCAAGGAGGGGTCGCTATGAGTCAGGTCTGACTCGACAGCACATAACAACAACAACTAGTGAAATAATAATTTCCTAACTGATTATATTTCTACCAAATATTATTAAAAAATAGTATTATATTATATTATAAAAAATAGTATTAAAAACTGTTCCCCAGCATTAATAAGAGAAGTAAAGAGATCTACTTTAATCACTACCTTCAGAGAGCCATTCTAAGGTAAGAGCAGTTGTAAACAGAGCCACATCTTAAAGACTAACATAACATACTACACACAGAAAAGAACAAAGATATGCAAAGAACTGAGGAAATATTCTTTTAAATAGTCTCAAAAGAAAAGTTTTTAAATACTAGAAAAATCTACACAGTCCATGAAAATATAAATGAGATAAATTTTTACTCAAAACCCAAACCATTTTACATCAAATATGTCTAATAGGGCAACATCACTACTGCCATTTGAATTTATCATTTAGAAAACCGCACATCCTGATCCCGTAATACATTTGGTAGTTTCTTTTAATTAAACAGATACAGGAAGTCACAACATTTCCTCCTTCATACTTTAAAATTCTTATACCTAATACATGTTTGGAGCTCTGGTAGCATAGTGCCTAAGGCACTTGACTGCTAACCAGAAGGCTGGCGGTTCAAACCCACCAGCCACTCCCCAGAAGGAAGATGGGGCAATCTACTTCCCTAGTGATTACGCCTCGGAAATCCAAGGAGGGGTCACTATGAGTAGAGTCTGACTTGACAGCGCACACAACGACAAGTTTATAAAATAATGTCTGAGGTCCCTAGAGTTAAAAATTACTATTTAAATCAATCCCGGGGGGGGGGGGGGGGACACCGCTATACTTACATGCTGTGGAAATTAATCCAATGTTGTTTGGTAACCACTTACAAAGATGAAAATCTATCAATTTTCTGACTCAAGAATAGTACCAGATTCTAAATTGGAGTCTTCAATTCCCAATGTAATTAATAAACAGGGATGAGACACTAACTTAAAACAATTTTTGCCATAGAAGCAGAAAAGCAAATATACGCAAACAAAATCAATTCTTCAACAATTTTTATAACAGTGAAGAATTCCACCAATGTAACCCTTAAGGAGCCCTACACTAAGTTACTCTCAAACAATAGAAAAGGTGGATTTAGTTCCTCAAGATAAAAACTGACCCTATGTAACATTACCCAACCACTATATAACAGAGAAGTAATCATCTCTGACTCTACTTTTCCCTATAAACAAACATGAATGGAGTAATGGGAGATTGTATTTCCATGACACACAATCTTAATTAGTAAGTGGAAATCATCTGGACTCTAGATGAAATGTCTAACAACAGTATCTTCAAGATTTCAAAGAAAAACCATAACCTTCAACCTAAGAAATGAAATAAGTGTAAAGAAACCAAAATCAGTTATATATGGGTGAAATATTTGTGTCAAGAATTAGATACTGCCCTTTCCCTTTGAAAACTAATTGGGGGGGACATTAAAGTTACACAATCCTAGTCATAATACTTTGATACATTAAAAATCCACATCAAAGATCCACATAAACCAGTAAACTGTTCAAAAGCTAAATTTCTTTCCCTCACACTTAATAGGAAACCCCTTTGATACACGGTAAAAGAGGTAGTCTGAATCTGACAAAGTTTCTTTCTTCACACATGAAATTCTTTACTTGATAATTTTTGTGAAAAAATTGTATTAGTTTGTTTCTTGTAATTGAGAAAACACAGCGAAATATACATCGATTCAACAATATCTACGTGTACAATTCTGTGACACTGAGTACATTCATTCTTCCAGTTGGTGAAAAACTTTTTACCTCTTATTTTTAAGAAACTCTTTCATCATTAAAATTAACTCTGAGAACCAAACTCCAGAGGACTAAATTCAAATTTGTATTGAATATGTTCAAAACCATAATCTATAATGATTCCTCTATACAATTTTAAAAATAAAGATCTAGAAATTTTAAACAGAATATAAAGACAAAGAGGTCCACAATTTAGTCTATCAAGATATAGAAAGATCTAAGTCGTATTAGATATACCAGAAACAGAACAAAAATAGACTACCTGAATTCTCTCCACCTCTTACTCTGCAGCTGTGTAATGCTGGAAGAGTCACTTAACCAAAGTCTCTTTATTTCCTTCCCCATACATGCTATGAGCACACATTTGACAACTCCAAAACAATATTAAAACATATGATGATATATTTGCTCAGAGCAAAACTACTACTCAACAGAAAAACTGGGTTCCTATTAGACACTGGAAACCCCTTCTCAAAATACTGCAATCAGATTTTTCTGCCAGAATTCTCAGGGGAAATGGGTTAAAACACACACACACACACACACACACAAAATCTAAA
Source organism: Orycteropus afer afer (assembly GCF_000298275.1). Lineage (NCBI taxonomy): Eukaryota > Metazoa > Chordata > Mammalia > Tubulidentata > Orycteropodidae > Orycteropus > Orycteropus afer. The sequence continues at coordinate 7,147,685 of NW_006921758.1, forward strand.
TGAACTTTTAACAAAATCTAAATGAACTTTGCCATAAAGTCAATTTCAACTCACAGCGACCCCATGGGACAGAGAACTGACCCATAGGGATTCCAAGGCTGTAAACTCTGTGAAAGCTGACTGCCACATCTTTCTCCCAGAGTAGCTGGTAGGTTTGACCTATCAACCTTTCAGTGAGCATTTGAGCACTTAACCACTGCACCACCAGGAATCCTTAATGGACTAATACTAGTCCAAAAAGAGTACTCTTAGGATGGAAGGAAAACCTTCATATGTACAATGACCTAAAATATATTATAAAAAAAAAAAAAAAACAACAACTGCCATCGAGTCAATTGTGACTCAGGACCCCCATGGGTGTCCAACATGGTAAATCTTTATTGAAGTAGATTGCCTTGTCTTCCACAGAGTGGCTGGTGAGTTTGAATCTCCAACCTCCTGGTTAGCAGTCAAATGCCTTAGGCAGTGTACCACCAGAGCTCCTTAAAATATAAGATACAGAGATCTAAAATTTTCACTGTTACTGGGAGGTTTGGGCTTTTGCTGAGAATTGTTGGAATGAGAGTCAGGCTAATCTTCAGGGATCTTCTCCAGAACATTCAAAATGAAGAAGGCGAATACAAACCTGGGAGCTTTGTCTTAGTCATCTTCACTTCAATTTCCTTAAACACAAGAGTATATTTATTTACAATATATGCATAACTTATACCTATAATGGCTCTTGTGACAGTACAGATAAATGTACCTATGCCTATCTGGTCACTAACACTTAACACCTGAAGCGCACAAATTCTCTGCAAATAAATGAAACATCCACCACAAAAAATGCAATGTAACCTAACAGAGTCTAAGTACACATAAAGAAATTTTATGTAATTAATAAATTTGTTGTTGTTGTTATGTGTGAGTCAGATCCCACTCACTACTCACTAATGCTACATGACCCAACCCCTCCTTGGGTTTCCACTAAGAATCACTACACAAGTAGATAACCCTTCCAGTCTTGGTAAATACAAAGCAAGGTCTTCCTTCCAGTCACAGGTAAATACAAAGCAAACAAGCCGTATAATTTACATGGAAAAGAACAAAAGCCTAGTTATAATGAGGAACTAGATTCTTTTTGTAATAAAATGACACAAAAAAGGTTGGATGACCTCATGGCCCCTTCAAACTACTGGGAGGGGGGCATTCTTTTTCAAGATGTGAACATATGAAAGAAAAGTATAGTTTTAGACCCAATTATTTTGGCTCAGACCAAACTGCTCTTTCAAGATCCATCTAAAATACAACAGACATAAGTCTGTATCCAGTTATTTTCAGCCTGCTAAATATATTAACATTCTCAATTTCCTCTGTTTAAAGATATTTAATATGAGAACCAACTAAACCAAACCCACTGACACAGAGTCGTATCCGACTCATAGCGACCCCTTCTTGGGTTTCCAAAGCAGCATCACTACGGAAGTAGATTGTCCAACCTTCCTTCCAAGGAGTGGCTACTTGGTTTGAACCACCAGCCTTCTGGTTAGCAGTCAAATGCCTTAGGCACTATGCTACCAGAGCTCCTTTAATATGAGAAGGTAAAGATATTTAATAAAACAGTTTTACAAGAACAGAATATCCTTTACTGAAAAATATATAACCAATTTCATGTTATGGTTTGATACCAGGCTGGCAATCAAAACTCAAAGTGATCCCTTAAGGTGGATCTCACATCCCAGCAGTACTCTCAACTAACTCTGACAGTCTACCAATACCATTGTGCAAGATGCATAAAGGAAACTGACCTTATTCAAGCTTTTGAATAATATCCTATAATCTCCCCTAAATCTCCTCCATTGTCTCCCAACTAAAAAACACGTCACTGAGAATGTACAAAAGGATACTTTTCATATCTCCTTCATCGAGAAACTTGAGCAGTTAAATAATTTTGTTGGTGAAAAGATTTTATTAAAAAACAAAAAGGTGAAAAGACAACTTACTCATTGGGAGAGTATCTTTGGAAACTATATATTCATAACAGTCTAATATCCAAAATATATATATAATTTCTATAACTAAACAAAAAAAATCTCACAATCCAAAAAATACGCAAAGGACTTCAACAGACATTTTACCAAAAAGGATATTCAGATGGTCAACAAATATATGAAAAGATGCTAATGTCATTAGTCATCAGAGAGATGTAAGTCAAAACCACAATAAGATACCATTTCACTCCCACAAGATGGCTTTAAACAAAAAAAAAAGGGAAAATAAATGCTGGAGAGGATGTGGGGAAATTGTAACCACTGCTAGTAGGAATGTAAACTGGTACAGCTGTTGTGTAAAACAGTGTGGGTGGCATAGTGCCTAAGGCACTTGACTGCTAACCAGAAGGCTGCCGGTTCAAAGCC
>NW_006921758.1:7150750-7165657 GCF_000298275.1 Orycteropus afer afer
ATATATATATATATAGATATATATATCTCCATCAAAGATTACTAGCGGTTACAAGGGGTAGGATATCATGCTGGGTAAAGTGAAGGGTCAACGAAGAAGGCAAAGGCCCTCAATGAGATGGACACAGTGGGCTCAGATATAGCAAAGATCATGAGGCTGGCACAGGACCAGGTACTGTTTCATTCTGCTGTGCATAGGGTCTCTATGAGTCAGAGACGACTCAATGGCACCTAACAAAAAGAACAACAACAGGGGGAGGAGCAAGGGGGAAAAGGGAAGCTTTTGCTTGTGGAGTACTGAGTTCATACTAATGGTAGTGGAATATTTTAGAAAAGGAGAACAATATGGTGGCACAACATGAAAAATACCATCAACGTCCCTCAGGTGTAAGTGGAGAAGTTGTTATGCTGGCGAATGTCTTGTTGTGTATATTTTTACCACAATAAAAGTAAAAAAAAAAAAAAAAAAAAAGGACTATGCTGAGTAAAAAACAGTCAAACAGTCGATCACAAAAGGACAAATACTAAAATACTATATAAACACATTTATATAAAATGACAAGAACAGGTAAATATATAGAGACAAAGCTTTTTAGTATTTACCAGGAGGGAGAAAGGAAAAGTCACTGCTTACAAAGGACTGAGTTTGTTTATGGTGACAGTGACCGCACAGCTGCTAAATGTAACTTATGTCACTATACTGTATACTAGTAAAAAGTTGAACTGGTGATTCACCTACTGGACTCCCCTCAACCAAAAGAAAATAGTGAAGAAATCAAGGACATGGAAATATTATCCAAGGGACTAGTAGACCATGAGAACCTCAGCCTGTATGACTCAGAGACCAGAAGAACTAGATGGTACCCAGCTACCAAAGCAAAACACTCAGAAAGGGATCAAAATTAGAGATCCTGCAGAGTGGGAGAAAAATGTGGAATAAAACTCAGTAAAATTTAAAAAAATAAAAAAAGGCCAGACCTACTGATCTGATATTGGTGAAACCCTGAAACTATAGTCTCAAGTTACCCTTCGGGCCAGGAATTAACTCTCAGCCAAACAACACACAGGCCAGGAAGGAACACCTACACTAGGGAGATGGACTCCTTAAAACAATCAACCAAGGGAGACCAGAAAGGCAGCATTTGCACAGGGAGAAAGGCAGGGAAACAAGAATGCATAGGCAAGGAGAAAGGGAAAGGGTAACCACAGTGAGGAAGTGGGAAGAGACCTGTTTGTAACACTGCATGGAATGTAACCAGCATTACAAAAGAAAATGTGTATGGATGAGTGAACAGGCTGAACTATTAGGTATGTCTAAGCAGGAGTAAGTGTACCCAAGACGATGTATAGGGTTGGCAGACAATGGTTCTACAAGTGTTTTTATGTTCTGTAAGAATTCACAGGTGTACAGTAGAGCTGACAAGGGACAAGTCTGTAGTCACTTCTTGGCCACAGCCAGCTACCCAGAGGGAGCGAGCAGTTGAACCTGTGGGCTCAGGACCATAGTCGCAGGGGACAGCAAGCTCAATTGGCATAACATACTACACAAAACACTGTTCCACCTCCCACTTTGGCAAGTAGCAACTGGAATCTTAAATGCTTGCAAGCAGCCATCTAGATGCAACGATGGGTCTCTCCTCGTCCAGAGCAAAACATAATCAAGGAAACCAAAGATTCATGGAAACAATTAGTCCTAGAGACTGGTACACCATGTGATCCTCAGCCTATATGACTATGAGACCAGAAGAACTAGATGGTGCCCGGCTACCACTGTTAACCACTTGGAGGGGGATCTACATAGGAGATCCTGGATAGAGAGGGAGAACAACGTAGAGCAAAACTCAAAATCATTTGGGAAAAAAAAGGACCAGCTTTGCTGGTCTGATAGAACCTGGTGGAACCACTGAGACTATGGCCCCTAGCTGCCCTTCAGGTCTAAAATTGAACCTATACCTGTGGCTTCCAGCCAAACAAAAGACAGGCATATGAGTTGAATATTTACCTGAGGTAGATACCCTCCTTGGAGAGAACAATCATGGGATAAAGAAAGGCTGTTTATGCACAAGGAGACAGCTCAGAGGGCAGGAGTGCATGGAGGGATGGACACAGGAAGAGGTAACTATCAGGAGGAAGTCAGAGGAGAGCTGTTGCATTGGGGTAAACTATAGTCAATGTCATGAGACAAAGTGTATGTGAACTGTTGTAGGGAAAGTGAAGTAAACTTTCACACAAATCACAATAAAAAAAAATGTGTATGAACTACTAAATGTTAAATCTGTTTTATAAAATTTCACCCAAATCAAAATAAAAAGTTTGAAAAAGAAAGCTCAATTGGTAAATGTTGTGTGGCTGTATTTCTACAACAACAACAAAAAAAAGAAGAGCAGCCACTGGTGGTGCTTACATACAACCTAACATCGCATGGGATTTGTTTTCTTCATTTGGAATTGTAAGGTTATGGTTGACTGGGAAGGCCTGTGAACTGGCCAAATATATTATTTAGTACTTCTGTTCTACCTCCTATTTGGCTATATTAGTGCCTGGGGCCTTAAAAGCTTGCAAACAGCCATTCAAGATACAACAACTGGTTTCTATTCATCTGGAACAACAGAGAAAAAAGGTGAGTCAGGAATCAAGGGAAGGAAACTGAATGTGTGGCCAAGTGTCTCCATGAACAACTCCCACTTTGCCATGACACCAGAAGAAGTGGATGGTGCCCAGCTATTATTACTTAATGTTCTGATAAAAGATTCTACAGACTCCTGATTTAAAGGGGCAAGGGACAGGACCAGAATCCAATCCTCAAGGAATCCAGACGACCTGGACCCATGGAAGATTAGATGAAGCCCTGAAACTACTGCCCTGAGATAATTTTTACATCTTAAACCAAAAATATCCTCTGAAGTCCTCTCTCAACCAAGCAATAATTTAGCTTAACTAGTAAACAATGTCTGTCTTGAGCACTGAGTTCTTTTTAAAAACTGTCCACATAGGATAAAACTGAACTCATTGCCCCCTAAAGATTCTTATCTAACAGCAACCTTAAAGGTTACATCAGGACTTCTTTCTTAGTTAAAACAGCATTACCCTAAAGACTTTATTATTTATAATAATTTTATGACTAAGCATTCAAGAAATTACACAGGGGGATTTCATTTCATTTATGGTAGTGCCCTGTAAAAAATCAACAAGGTACATGCAGTTGCAGTGACTATGTGATACATTTTGTTGTTGTTGTTGTTGTTATGTGCCGTCAAGTCGGCCCCGACTCATAGCGACCCCTCCTTGGGTTTCCAAGGCAGTATCTGTTGTTGTTATGTGCCGTCAAGTCGGCCCCGACTCATAGCGACCCCTCCTTGGGTTTCCAAGGCAGTATCACTACGGAAGTAGGATTGCCCAACCTTCCTTCCGAGGAGTGGCTGGTGGGTACATTTTAGTGTCCTGTAAAAATCAACAAGGTACATGCAGTTGCAGTGACTATGTGATACATTTAACTTATTAAATTTCAGCTATAATTTGTAAAGGCTGAAAACATTCTCACTGGCTATGTGCTAACTCAACTTGGAGAATCCAAGACTTAGAGATCTGAAACCCATCCATATCTACTAAGAGAAGCCCAGTGATCATCTCTACCTAGGCTATGATCCTATATACAGGTACCAAGTCAAATGACAAGAAAGTATCATGCCATTGCTCAAAGGACTATTTTGGTGGTATATGCCAAGACCTTAAGCACTGGCTCTCAAGAGGTAGATGTATAATGGCCAGGACATCAACTTACTAAGATAGACCACAATGAAAATCCAACATGTATCAGGGGTAAGAAAAGACTGAACTGTCAGTAGCCTAATCACTGAGATGGACTGTCAGTAGCCTAATCACTGAGATGGATTTTGCACTGAAAATACGATATACAAATCCAGTTCATTAACAAACCATCTAGAAGTGTATTTCACAGTTACTCAGACACCATACATATTAAATCCAGGAAGATACATATTTACTAATGAAGTGTGGATAATATGACTTTCACATCACAGGGAGGTGGAGAAAATAAAAAACAATAAAAGTATGGATATTAAAAAGATTGCTAATACACAATATATTGTGACAGGGCAAATAATTCTTAAAAGAAATTTCGTATGTTAACACCAATGGTTAAAATGTCAAGGATTCTTACACAGCTGTATGTTAAAAAGGAAAAAAAGATCAATACTATAATGTAAATTTTATAAGTCTTGGAAATAGTCACTCACCCACTCAAAGTTGTTTTTATTTTTTTTTAAAACCACTTTAGGATCAGTGAATCTCAATAGTAATGAAAGGCTGCTAGGACACATGTGGCCTAATTATCTGTATTTACAGTATGACATTACTTTCTGGAAAATGTATTAAGTGTGGTAACTGTTTAAGACAAGCCTAGGTAAAACTGAAATATATATAAATTAATATTTTGGTCCATTTCATCCTGCCTCACCTAATTCACATAGCTGTTTATTCATCACCCAGTAAAAGTTATGTAAGCTAACACCTAATTATTAAATGCACTCCTGAGAGGGTATCAGTCAATCTAGCTAATCAGAACTTTCCATTTAAACCAGCTCTGACAAGACCTGGGAAAAATTATCAATTACTACTCACAAATAATGAAGGACGGTTATCATTTAACAGGACTGTATATACTAATCCTGGTACTAAGTCTCTCCAATAAACATCATCAGAAATATCTTAGGATAACTCTTAAGAAGAGAAATACAAGGCAGTACCAAATCCTAAATGTTCTCAAGTCAAAACATCACAACACTGGAATATATTGTACTCATTTATAATAGTCCCACTGTCACACTGTATTATTAGAATGTAAGTATAATTTCTTCAAAATAACATACCTAAGAACAAATTAAAGCCCAACTTATAATATGGGATGCAGCACTTTCATTTGAATCTATCAAGTTCGTGGGAAGTAAATAAAAGAAAAAGATCATTCGGAAAAAAAAATTCCTATGTAGAAATAATCCCAAATTACTTCCAGAAAAAATACCTAACTAGCAATTATAAATCAATAAAACTAATGAAAACAGGGAGTGGAAAAAAGAAACGGCAAAACCAACCCCTCCTCGCTGACCATCTACATGTATGGAACGGATGTGATCTGCCAGATCTGGACTAGAGTTGAAGCAAGCCTGGCACTGGTCCCAACAACAATTATAGGCAATATTTTTGCTTGAAGAAGTAGTGCTTCCTTGTCCATTCATCATTGCTGGAGTTGAACGCCCACTGGAAATTGTGCTGTCTACATCCATTATAGTACTGCTTATGCTACAAAAGAAGAAAAAAGTCTGTGTTATTCCTAGAAATTCACTAATATGAATATGAACTTATAAATAATTCATTAAGATTACCACATGATTTAAACCTTAAACCAAAAATATCCCTTGAAGTTTTCTTAAAACCAAAACAATAGTTTAGGTTAACTAATAAAGAATATGTGCCTTGAGCATTGTGCTCTTTAAAGATCTTTCTATATGGGATCAAATTGACAAAAGCAACTCAAAAGATTAGACAGGAATATTACAGGTCAGTGAGTTTATGTTACTGGAAGAGGAACAACTCAGAAAAGGAGGGTGAGAATGGTGGCACAACTCAACATAGTAAATGTCACTGAATTGTAAATGGAGAAACTGTTGAATTGGTGTATGTTTCACTGTATATTATTTTCAACAACAAAAAATATAGTATTTATTTAAAAAAAAAAAAAAGATTACCACTGACGTTCTGTTCCATACAAAGGACACTAATCATATTTTCCATCAAGAAAAGGCACTATGTACTTTGAAATTATTTAGTTGGCAATAAAGTACAAATCAAAGCAAAAAAAAACAAGGGTATACCTCAAAACAAGAAATGGCATAATTTAAGCAACTTTTGGCAGACATGAACTCCCCAATACCATACTCTACAGAAAACAAACCAAACATACACAAGAACTATGTAAGCTTGCCATATCTCATCTCGTCCACAGTTCTATGCTGCATGATAAAGTCAAAATAATTTCCAAGAACAGGTAATTCAGAATCAAGATATTATCGTTATAGTGCTGCAAATCATTTGCTGACCTGCAATCTTTTCTTTTATTCACTAATCTTTTCTTTTATTCACTAATATAATTGCTGCCATATCCTACCTCCTTCCGTGTCAATGATTTTTTTTTTCCTTCTAAATTAAAAAACAAAATAGAGAAAATGTTGAGTGCAATGTCTCGGATTTTAACAAAAGTCCAAATAAAAAAGTCTTTTGAATTTTTTAAGTCTCTATCTACCTAAAGGGAGCTCTAGTGGCATAGTCCCTAAGGCATCTGACTGCTAACTAGAAGGCTAGCAGTTGTGCTGTCTACATCCATTATAGTACTGCTTATGCTACAAAAAGTAGCTCTGGAGGCAGAGCGCCAAGGCACTTGACTGCTAACCAGAAGGCTTATGGTTTAAACCCCACCAGCCACTCCTCGGGAGGAAGATGGGGCAATCTACTTCCGTAGTGATACTGCCTTGGAAACCCATGGAGGGGTTGCTATGAGTTGGGTCCGACTCCACGGCACATTAACAACAACAACAACAATGCTACAAAAAAAGAAAAAAGTCTGTGTTATTCCTAGAAATTCACTAACATGAACATGAACTTATAAATAATTAACTAAATAATTCAAACCCACCAGCCAATCCTCCGAAGGAAGACTGGGCAATCTACTACTGCCTCGGAAACCGAAGTAGGGGTCCCTATGAGTGGGATCCAACTCGACAGCAGTGAGTTTGGTTTTTGGTTTTATCTAACTAAAAGGACTGAATGTCAATCAATCCCTTTTACTTATTTATAAAGAAACCATTATATATTAGTAATCCTTCTATTTATTCACTTTGAAACTATGTATTAATGATCAGAATGCTTAAATTTTCACCTTAAAAAAAAAAAAGTATTTTTGCCTTCATTTTAAGAGATTCACTTTTTTTATTTTCTATTTTCAAAATCTTCCCAACAGGTAATTATGGGGCAGTAGCTTCAATCACAGAAGGGTCAACAATAAGAATGTTTTCTGACTACATCTACCAAAATCTGGCTTACAATTTAGGAAGTTCCAGTAGCCAAATTTGAAAATATTCTACTTTTAAGGGGTACACTCCCCACTCCCAAGTTTTAATCACAGAAATTCTCAATCACAGAATATGCACCAAAATCAGGATTCAACAATTAACATTTTACCCTATTTGCTATATATAATTTTTGTTTGTGTGGAGCCATTTCAAAGTGGTAGAGATCCTAACACTTCAACCACAATTATTTCAATACATAACCTCTAAAAGTAAGAAGAGCCTTAGCCTATGTAACTACGACATCGTTTTTTATACTGTACCTAAGAGATATAACACGAATTTTAACTAAGTAAATTTGATAATGGTTTATGCCAAACACCAAATGAACCCACCCTTTAAAAAAAGTTAGCAAAAATGTTTATATGGAATGTTTCCATTACTTAAAAATAAAAAATCTCAATTTCTGGAGCCATGATTTCTGGATGCCCATTGCCACTGACTCAATACCAACTCATAGAGATTCTACAGGACAGAGGAAAACTGTTTCCAAGGCTGTAATCTTTATGGAAGCAGACTGTCACATCTTTCTCCAGAGCAGATGGTACATTCAAACTGCAGACACTTTGGTTAGCAGCCTAGAGCTTAACTACCACACCACGAAGGCTCCTCAGAGGCTATAGATGAATCCCTAAGATCTAATGTCCTGAGAATCTTTAAACCTTACATGAAAAAGATCCCTTGAAGTTTTCGTAGAAACAAACAACAATTTAGCTTAACTAGCAAAGAATGTCTGCCTTGAGCACTGTGCTCTTCTAAGGTCTATCTGTACCGGATCTTTTGACAACAGCAACTCTAAAGATTAAATAGGAACCTTAAGGGCCAGTGAGTTTATGTTAATGGGGAAGGAACAACTTAGAAAAGGAGGGTTAAGATGGTTGTACAACTTGAAGAATATAATCAAGGTCACTAACTTACACATGCATAAATTCTTTAATTGGTATTATGTTCTGCTGTGTACATTCTCAACAACAAAAATACATTATATTTTTTTAGAAGTCTCAGATTCTCCTTTAGTTGTTTAACTTTATTTGGCTTGTCGTTACGTGCCGTCGAGTCAGACCCGACTCAGAGAGATTCCTCCTTGGGTTTCTGAGGCAGTATCACTGTGGAAGTAGGCTACCAGAGCTCACCACAAATCAGTATCGATTCTAGATTTCAACTCTAAAACACCAATCTAAAATTTTATCATCTCTATAGGAGCTCGGGTAGTGTAATGCCTAGGTACTTGACTGCTAACCAGAAGGCTAGCGGTTCAAACCCACCAGCCATTCCTCGGAAGGAAGGTTGGGCAATCTACTTCCATAGTGATACCACCTCAAAAACCCAAGGAGGGGCTGCTATGAATCGGGTCCAACTCAACAGCACATAACAACAACATAAAACTCTTAAGTGTGAATGAGCCTTTGCACATCTGCATATTTAGCCATATATTACTTGTTGCAGGAATATACCATGAATGCAGGAATACGCTGATAGTATGGCTTTTCTATACTGAAATACTAATTAACTCCAAAAGCAAATATTAGTAATTTTAAGTGAGTATCCAATCAGAGTAAATTTAAAAATAATCTCTCACTCACAATGATCCTATGTACAACAGAACAAAACACTGCCCAGTCCTGCCCCAGCCTCACAATCCTTGCTATTCCCGAGCCCACTGTTGCAGCCACTGTTACTCCACCTCGCTGAGGGCCCTCCCCTTTTCACTTACGTGGATTTACCATTTGCAAGTAATACAACTGGTAAGTTAGCTGTAAATCCAATAGCAGAGGAAGTAAGGGGCAGTGCTAATAGAGCCTCTCCTCATCCACAAGCTAGCAGAGCCAACTGGAATACAGAGTCACCAGCCCTCAGGATCCTCTAACCTCTACTCAATCCTGAGCCTCCAGGCTTCTCTTTGATCTCACACCCTTGCTGGAATTCTGATACAACTGGGGACAAATGAGACAAGTTACAAGTAATTTCTCATTTTTGCAAGGTCCTGAGCAGGCATAAGTATCAAAAAAGCTGTTCTTCTTCCTATATTATTCCAGATAATAAAATGATCAGAACACTAGGAGACAAATCTATCTGATCTTACAATATTCCTAAAATGATACATACATTTTTTCATTTGGTTAATTCTCCTTTGCATTGGACACTTAATGATTCTGTGAAATGTGAACACCTGAGCAGCCTCCCTATATATAGAATGTCAACATTCCTTACATTTGGAAGAAACCCTAAGCCAGAAAAAGCATTCACACTACCCATATAGTAGTAGTAATCTAAAACAGTGCTTCTCAAACTTGAATACTTATGAGTCACCTGGGATCTTATTAATTGCAGCTTTTGGTTCAGTGGGTTTGGGATAGGCCCTAAGATAACTGCATTTTTAACAAGCTCCCATTTGCTGACAATGCTGCTTTGAGTAAAACGAATCTAAGAGACTGTTTTCCTACTACTCAAATGAGATTATCAGACTAAGAAATTTTCTTATATGATAGAATGGTAGATTAAAGTGTGTGTACACAGAGAGCTCATAACAACAGAAAATTCAGATTTCAAAAATGCACAAGTTGCTAGAGATCCAATGCAATATTTAGGAAGGGATATGAGATATCTTCAACATAATACCATTACTTTTTTCATCAGGCTTGTTAAGAAACTATCTGGCAGCCCAGAGTTTTCCACTCCAACAAGCAGAGTGTCCAGGTATATGGATTTTATGAAAACGGTTTCCTCTGGGAATTCAAGAACCAACTCACTCATGTTGTTGTTGTTCTCAGGTGCTGTCGAGTTGGCTGCAACTCAGAGCAACCCTATGTACAATGGAACAAAACACTGCCTGGTCCTGTGCCAGCCTCACAATCCCTGCTATACCCGAGCGTATCATTGCAGCCACTATGTCAATCCATCTTATTGAGGGCCTGTCCCCTTTTCGCTGACCCTCCACTTTACTAAGCATGATATCCTTCTCCAGGGAATGGTACCTTCTGACATGATCAAAGCAGGAGAGATGAAGTCTGGCCATTCTTGACTCCCAAGAACATTCTGGCTGCACTTCTTCCAGGACAGATTTGTTAGTTCTTTTAGCAGTCCACGGTACTTTCAGCATTCTTTACCAACACCACAACTCAAAAGCATCAACTGTTCTTTGGTCTTCCTTATTCATTGTCCAGCTTTCACATGCATATGAGGCGAATGAAAATACCATGACTTGGGATAGGTGCACCTTGATCTTCAAAGACTCACTCACTCATGCATACAAGTTCCCATTTTGAGAACACAAATTACTTCCTGGCAAAATATCTGATTGGCATGCATGATCCTGGCCCATAGGGTTGCCAGTAGAGAAAACTGTAAAGATCTGCTTGCTAAGTAAAAGGTAGGGAAGCAGACGAAGTAACACATGGGTGCCCATGTCACTGTTGTAGAAAAGAGCAAGACCATGCATGGTAAGAGAAGACCACTGATATGGTTTCAGATCCCATAGTGCAAATAACCTTTAAGAAACTACCATCTGTCGAGTTTTGGCATTATTATCATAAAACAGTCACAAAACTGTCTAAAAAAACTGTTTTTTATTTATAAAAAACACAATGAGATTATCACTTCACACCCAATAAAATGGCCAATATCAGAAAACAGTAATTGCTGGCAAGCATGTGGAACAACTGCAACCCACAGGCACTGCCGGTGGGAATAGCAGTTCCTTTGAGTTAAACATAAATTATTATAGGGAATTATTACTTAAGGGGTAACTGTGCGTCTCTTTAGGCGGATGAAAAACATTTCAAAATGGACAACTGCACAACCTGGTGAATTAATTAATGTCACTCAATTATACACTTAAAAATGGAAGGGCCCAAGAGTTAAAAGCAAGAGGTAAACACTATTACATACACAATCCTGCAAAGGGCCCAAGAGTTAAAGGCAAGAGGTAAACACTATTACATACACAACCCTGCAATGATGTAGTAACAATCATCTATGAGTGGAAGAAAATGGTTAAAACAGCAAATGTTTTGTTATATATATTTTACCACAATATTTAAAAAACCTATTAAAATACTCCTTCCTTTGCCAACTAAACATCTGTGTAAGGTCAAATTTTCTTCACACAGTTCAACCAAAACAACTGCAGCACTCGACGCATGAAGAAGCAAATGAGAATTCAGCTGTCTTCTAATGTCAAACCACACATTAAGGACACTTATACAATTGTAAAACACCAGAACTATTGCATTTTTTTTACTTGGGAAAATTATCATTCATTAAAAATATGTTGAGATGTTCTTTGCAGAGTGGTCAGGATTTCTTACTTTCAGCAGTGCTTGGACAGATCCAAAAAAAACCTGGTGGTGTAGTCCCTAAGGCATTTAACTACTAACCAGAAGGCTGGCGGTTCAAACCCACCAACCACTCCTCAAAAGGCTGGGTAATCTACTTCCGTAGTGCTATCTTAGAAACCCAAGGAGGGGTCGCTATGAGTCAGATCCGACTGGACATCAGTGAATCGTCATCATCGTGGACAGATCCAAGTGCTTGAACAGAACCAGTGCTCAACCCATGGCCACCTCTTCACAGCACCCTTAAGACTGCCCAAAGGTCCCCACTACTCCAGCGATGGATGCACAGAAGCCTCACCTGCCCACCATGACAACTGTACCCCCAACACACATACAGATGGGCCATAGTTTTCAAGGCTATAAATCTTTAGCAAACAGCCACATCCTTCTCCCACGTAATGGCTGCTGGGTTCAAATCACCAATTTTTAGGTTATTAGCTGAGCACATCACCACTGTGCCACCAGGGCTCCCAGAGGTTTCACATAAGAATCTCCTTATCTCTAATGGACCAAGGCTGTTTCATTTTCATTTTACCGATGAAAAACACATCTTTAGCAATTCTTCAATTCATAGTTTGTACCTTAATTATTGCAAAACAATTATCCTGTCATTCTAAGTTTTAAATGGAACACTCTCTATATGTAATGAAGAAAGTGGAATGAGAAAGGGAGGAAAAATTTCCACTGGCCCAAGTAAGGGACATTTTATCAAAGGGTCAGAGTGAGTGTTTTAAATGTGGTTGAGCTTTGGATAGAAACAAGTATACATAGTTTTCAAAGTATATTTATCAAATTGTAGACATTCCTAGCAAATCTTATAACAACATAAACTAACCAAAATTATCATTAAAGGTTAAAATTCAAGAGTACATTTAAGAAGATCTTATGTTTCGAAAAATCTAATGGTGTTTGACATTATATAACTTTAAAAGCAATAATTCTTAACTATCCATAGCTCCTGTGGTACTTATAGTTGTGTATCAACTTGGTTGAGCCTGACTGAGTGGCTGGGCAGCTGGCGGTAGTTACTCGCCATAATGAGACTGGCAATCAACTCTATGGTAGGATCTACCATAAGCAGCTATGTAGCTGCTTTAGGGATGTGGTCTGCTTCCTATATACAAGCAGCAGCTTTGGGAATGGTCTCTAGCTTATGGCATGCTTGGACCCTGCATGCAGCCATGTCGTTGTTCAGCAGCCTGCCATGCTCTGCTGACCTTGGGACTTACAATGGACTTGAATTAATGGCCTCCCGTTTGGTTTGGTAACATCAGGACTGTGCCATTTACTTATCAATCTTGGGCTTATTAGCCTCAGCAGCCAGTAGCTGCCAGAGTGAAGAGATGCCTCTTGCTTCAGTAGGCCTGGAGCAAGAGGCAGAGCGGAAGCCCAAGGTCAAGGGGCTTCCACCCAGCCCCAAGAGCCTGGCACTTTGAACTTGGACTTAAAGCCTCCAAACTATGAGAGAATAAACTCCTGTTTGTTAAGGCCATCCCATTTGTGCTATATTATTGTCAGAGTAGCACTAGGTAACCAGAACACCTCCCCATTCACTGGAATGGACTAATTATGTTCCTTGCACCTTATTCTGTTGTTAGGTGCCATGGAATCAGCTCCAACTTATATTGTGACCTTTCTTTTTTTATGTAAATTACTATATCAAATTTATATCCCAAAAGTTACTCTATTTAAGCCTGATGGAACCAGAGACTATGGCCCCTAGCTGCCCTTCAGGTCTGGAACTGAACCCACACCTGGGCTTCCAGCCAAACAGAAGACAGGCATATGAGTTGAACATTTACCTGAGGAAGATACACTCCTTGGAGAGAAAAATCATGGGAGAAAGAAGGGCTGTTTATGCACAGGGAGAAAGATCAGGGGGTAGGAGTGCATGGAGGGATAGATACAGGGAAGAGGTAACTATAGAAGTGGGAGGGGAACTGTTGCATTGGGGTAAATTGTAGTCAATGTCATTAGACAAAGTGTATGTGAACTGCTATATGGAAAGTGAATTTGCTCTGTGAACTTTCACCCAAATCACAATTTAAAATAGTAAGTTACTCTATTTAAATCTGACTTTCCAATTTATAGTAACAGTCAATACTTACTGAGAATTTATTGTATGTCCTGCATTGTTCTATGTGCTTCATGTGTCAAGTGGGGCCTATGTTCCCTTCCCCTGAAACTCAGGAGGCCTGTGACTATCACAGAAGTGATACTACCAGCTTCCAAGGCTAGGTCAAAAAAGGGAATACCGCTTCCACCTAGTTCTTTCCCTTGGGATGCACAGCTTGTAACTGACACGTAAGAAATGTGGCTTCCCCTAAAGTCACCACGCTGAAGTGATTTCTATGAAAAGACTACACAGAGCTACAGAGATACTGGAGGAACCCCAGCTGCTCCCCAGGCCAGCTGCTTTGAGTCTTCCCAGCCCAGGTGCCAGACATGTGAAAGACAGATGAGTGAGCAAAGCTTCTGATGACTCCAGTTCCCAGCCTTTAAGTGACTCCAGCTGACATCAAGTGGAGCAAAAGGAGTTGACCCTGCAGAGCTATCCCAGATCGTAGATTCATTAGCAAAATAAATGTTGTTTTAAATCACTAAATGCTGGAGTAAGTCATAGTAAGGGGAACATTGGTTATGTATTAACTCATTTAATGCTTACAGCAACCCTATGAGATAGGCAGTATCAGCATTTTACAGGTTGAGACACTGAGGCATAAAAATTATGTGACTTTCTCGAAGTCATACAAACTACTAAATGCAAAACAGTAACACCAAACAATTTAATATTCACATTACTGTATACTCCTAAGCAAAATCTGAGTTAATTACTGTTTTAAATAATATTAATATACATATCAAATAACAATGAATTTAGTGTCCATCAAACACAAGCAGAAGTTTCTTTGGTTTCATGCATCTTCCACACCACAAAAAAGAGACAGACAGATAACTATTAAATTTGATGTCTATAAGGTAATTAGCTTCATTTTTAAAAATTTAAGGGCAATTGTATAAAGCAACATAACACATAGAACTTGTCCCAAATCTAACACTTAGGCCACTGACCCAGATATGAGCCTAATAATCTCAACATAATATCCAATTCCAAATATTCACTCCAGGGATAAAGAGGCGGTCACTTCACTTTTTATTTATCAAGGACAAATACTAAGTCATAAAACTGGTCTTAAGCAGGATTAAGGAATTTAGACCACATCCAATTTCTGTAGAGTCCCCTGGTTTTGCTTTCTGACGTGCTGTGGATTTTTAGGTCTTTAAACTCAGAAACAGGTAGAAAAGATAGTAAAAACAAGTGCCTATTTTATTATATATTATTACATATGTTCAAGTCAAACTTCTCTAAGGTGTAAGGAATTCTGCTCCCTTATGGACTCGGACGGGAGCTCTGGTAGCATAGTGCCTAAG
>NW_006921758.1:7165757-7211972 GCF_000298275.1 Orycteropus afer afer
GAAGGAAGGTTGGGCAATCCTACTTCCGTAGTGATACTGCCTCGGAAACCCAAGGAGGGGTCGCTATGAGTCGGGGGCCGACTCGACGGCACATAACAACAACATGGACTCGGACGATTTAGACTTTGAATCACCTATAAACCTCTCACTTAAAGTTCCCAAATTTACCTAGTGCCTTGCACACAGTAAACTGTTCACACATTTTGTGGCAAAGCAGGACTTTTAAGACAAGTAAAATAAATGGCTTTGTCACACTGAAATTATCATAAAAAATTGGAGGCCCACTAGAAATCATGAGCCAAAACCAAGATATCATTAGTATTATTACTGTAATTATAAGCTATTGTCACTATAATTTAAAAAACTAAAAAGGAATTTTCTAATCAGGAAAAAGACTAGCCTCCATCCCCAAAATTTTATCTCTGAATAAAGACAAAAGATTTTTTTTTCCCCAAGACCCAGCAGTATGCACTAAATTGGCCAAAAGGGACTTCATGCAATAATGATGAAATATAGTGTATAGAAAACAAATAGGCTGCATCCTTGTATCACTACTTTGTACTGAGCATATTACTTTAAATTTCTCATTTTTAGTTATTGCCCTTTAAGATTACTCCACCCACATTTTTCACCCAGTTTAAGAGATCATCAAGCAATTATCTTCAAAGAGTGTAATAATATAATTACACTATGAGTATGTATTTTACCTTCTTAAAAAACTTTCCAGAATAATGTCTATAAGCAAAGATGGTATATAAAAATCTGCTATAAAAGACAACATCCATTTTATACAAAACCAGTAACATTTATTTGAAAGTATTATGAAAAAGGAGTGATACATAATTTTATCCGGTAACTTCAGTAAGTACACTTCTGACAAAGACTATAGTGGTGTTCAAGAATTCAAAAGATATGTTCTGGTGACTAATTCCAAGATAAATATAAATCACTAAAAGATCTACCAAGAATTAATTCATCCACTCTCCACGCTTTAACAAGTAATTATAAAAAGTAATGACAAAATGTTTTTAACTTAGAAATAAACTAATAAACATTTTTACAGAAAAATACTAATACTCTTCTACAGTCTCAGGGTTTTTTTCTCCAATTAGTAACACTTCATCCTTCTAGATTTTCAAAACATAAATGAAAATCAGATAACAAGTCAGGAACTTGAAAATTGTTGAAATTAAAGAAAGATGCTAACAAAACAACTAGCTATTCCCCTTATCACGTAAAAGTTACAACACTGATATAATTCAGAGTCTTAAGAAAGGTTTAAGCTATAAACTCTAACTATTCCAATATTAGGAGCTCTGGTAGCATAGTGCCTAAGGGACTTGAACCAACCAGAAGGCTGGTGGTACAAACCCACCAGCCACTCCTCAGAAGGAAGGTTTGGCAATCTACTTCCATAGTCATACTGCCTTAGAAACCCAAGGAGGAGTAGCTACGAGTCAGGTCTGAGTCAACAGCACATAATGACAATTCCAGTATTAGGAGCCCTGGTGGCTTAGTACGTAAGGCATTTGACTGCTAACAGAAGGCTGGCAGTTGAAACCCACCAGCCACTCCTCAGATGGAAGGTTGGGAATCTACTTCCGTAGTGATACCGCCTCAGAAACCCAAGGAGGGATCACTATGAATTGGGAACATCTCGATGGCAATGAGTTTGGAGTTTTGGCTTTTTGTTCCCCTTTTGTCGAATTCTTTATGATTTGGGTAGCGTAGTACCTAAGGCATTTGACCGCTAACCAGAAGGCTGGCAGTTCAAACCCACTAGCCACTCTTCGGAAGGAAGATCGGGCAATCTACTTCCGTAGTGAAACCACCTTGGAAACCCAAGGAGGGGTTGCTCTGAGTCGGATCCAACTCGACGGCATTGAATTTGGTTTTGTGCCTTTTATTCCAATATTACAAATGAAGATAAAGGCCTAGAAATGTAAAATGAACTCTCAACACAAGTTATTCTCCACAAAAGACTCAGGCTGAAAATTAAAATTTTTTAATTAAAATTTTAAACTACCCTGGTCAACACTGAAGGAGCTCTGGTAGCACAACACCTAAGGCATCATCCGACTGCTAAAGTTGGTGGTTCAAACCCACCAACCACTCTGCCGAAGCAAGACTGGGCAACCTTACTTCTGTAAAGATTTACCACCTCAGAAACCCAACGGGGGTCACTGTGCATCAGAATCAACTTGATGGCAGTGAGTTTGGTTTGGTTTGGTTTTGGCCAACATTGTTACTCTGGTCATATAGGCAGTATAATAGTTAAGACCATATCTGGAGCCAAGACAGCCTGTGTGTACTTCTTAGGAGCTGTGTGACCTTCAGCAAGTTATAGCTCCATTTTCTCACTTCACTGGGTTGTTAAGAGTATGTAATTAATTTTATTTCTTAAAATTCTATCTTTAGACTGAAGAAAGAGCCTCACAGATTCTTAAGCAGATTCAACAACAGTTTTGTCTTAAAACAGCTGGTATATTTACTTTCTTAAGAAACAAAAATTAATTTGAGGAAATCTTTTTTGAATGATTCAAATAATCACACCTTTTTTCAAATACTGTTCCACATACGCTGTTAAAAAGAATTGAGGAGTCATCAACAGCTGAATGGACAAACAAATGTGGCATATCCATACCATGAAATATTATTCAGTCATAAAAAAAAATGAATTGATACATGCTTACAGGCCACGATTTAGATGAACCTTGAAAACATTATGCGAAGTGAAGTGAGTCAGGCACAAAAGGATGAATACTGATGATTCCATTTTTATGAACTATCTAGAATAGACCAATGCATAAAGGCAAAAGTTTATTAGTAGTTAACAGGGGTTAGAATGTTTTGCCAATGAAGAGCTGGGCTTCTGTTTGGGGTGATGAAAAGTTTTGAAAATGGGCAGTGGGTGATAGTGGCACAACATGATAAATGTAATCAATGTCACTGAATTACATACTTGAAAGTGGTAAAAATAGCATATTTTTTTTTAAAAAAATTGGAAAATCTATATAAAGCAAAGAATGTTCTCTTTTTTGTTTCATGCAGCCATACTAATGACGAGGAAAAAAAAATACATATATATGTATTAAGTACTTCCATATTCTGTTGAATTTAACTGAATTACTAAGAATAGCAACAGTTTACTATGTGAGTGCTGGGTGTATAAAGAGAAGACAGACCAGATCTTTAATCTTAAGAATGCTATCGTACA
The DNA here is from genome assembly GCF_000298275.1 of Orycteropus afer afer. Taxonomy (NCBI): domain Eukaryota; kingdom Metazoa; phylum Chordata; class Mammalia; order Tubulidentata; family Orycteropodidae; genus Orycteropus; species Orycteropus afer. Next base: position 7,168,975 of record NW_006921758.1, read on the forward strand.
GAGAACTATGGGTGTTTTGATAAATAGGAAATAGAAGTATGATGATTTTTGAACACGGGACTTAACTAAGTCTCATGAGATCCTAAATACAGCAATGTCACACCAGCAATGTTCTGGGTTTGTCTAACAGAATTCTCATTTATTTGTTCTGACTTCAATTTAGGGTACTTGACAAGTCTACAAAGCATCATCACATTAGCATCAAATTATTTTGTTTAGTCAAAATCCCTCATTTTAAAGAAAATCATTGTGAGGTCCAGGGAAATGCAATGATTTGCCATAGTTCCTGAATCCATGCCTAAAATATTATTACTTAAGCCCAGTGGAGTGTTCTTTGCACCAGTCGCCTGAGAAATGGGAGCATAGCTCCACATACTCTTTATGTATTCCATCTCACATAATCCTAACTAAAACAACTACTGAGAAGTTAAATTACATTAACCCCGTCTTTCTGACTCAAAGGTTCTTTGCCTATCCAATGTGTCTTTAGTTATTTTAGGGATGGTGGTGTGGTGCCTAAGGCACCTGACTGCTAACCAGAAGGCTGGCAGTTCAAACCCACCAGCCACTCCTCAGAAGGAAGACTGGGCAATCTACTTCTGTAGAGATAGCATCTTGGAAACCCAAGGAGGGGTCATCAGGAGTCAGGACCACAGTGAGTTTGTGTTTGGAAAAATAAGGTAACTTATTGTCCAATTAAATTCTTAAAAAAAACTTTTGACTCAGTAAAGTAACATAATATTTTTCTTATAGATGCTCAGGATATTAGCTTTTCTTTCCTTTAAGTTTCTCAAGCATTTATGACTTTTTCTCCCATTTCTACTCTAGCTCAAGTCTCTTCATTTCACACTTGTGTAACTCCTACTGCCTCCTAATTGGTCTCACAGCTCCCAAACTTTGCTTCTTCACCTTTGCCACTTGATTAATTTTCCTTTAACACACACAAGAGTTTCATCATTCATCCAAAATATGTTTACTCTATCTAAAATGCATACCCAAAATGTATGGCAAGCACTTTGCCAGCTGTTGCAGGTAGAGCAATGGCCAAACATGGTTCTTACTCTCAGGAAGCATGCAATCTACCAGGAGCAACAGTAAAACATTATCCAAGTTGCGATGAGGGCAATGAAAAATTTGGAGAGCTGACAATGTTTCTAACAAAGAATCAGAAATAGTTTGCCTGAATAACTGTTCAAGGTAAGAGCCAAACATGACTAGGAGTCACTGAGAAAAAAAGAAGGTAAACAGAGGCCAAAAAAAAAAAAAATTATCTGCAAACCTATACTAAGAAAGATGCAAATTTGTATTGCCATGTCCTAACTCTATTCATTAATTCTCACTTCGCAGTTCCAATTTGGATGCTCTTTTCTAGACAAAAAGATTCTCAATTGTGCCAAGCTCATTCCTGCACATGTTTGATAGGCCTTCTAGAAACCAGTCTACCATTTACCTAATCCTGAAATTGAGTCTATATTGAGTTTATTCAATCTATATGCTGAGCAAATAATCCAAGAAGCTGGACTATATGAAAAAAAATGTGGTATCAGGATTGGAGGAAGAATCATTAACAACCTGAGATATGCAGACGATACAACTTCGCTTGCTGAAAGTGAGGATGACTTAAGGCACCTACTGATGAAGGTTGAAGAATACAGTCTGCAGTATGGATTACATCTCAACATAAAGAAAACAAAAATCCTCACAACTGGACCAATGGCAGCATCACAATCAATGGAGAGAAGATTGAGGTTGTCAAAGAATTCACGTTGCTTGGTTCTACAATCGATGCCAACAGAAGCAACAGTCAGGACATTAGACGACGTGTAGCACTGGGAAAGTCAACTGCGAAGGAACTGTTTCAAGTGCTGAGAAGCGAGGATATCTCCTAGAGGACTAAGGTGTGCCTGACACAAGCCATGATATTTCCAATCGCCTGGTATGCATGTGAGAGCTGGACAATGAATAAGGAAGACTGAAGAAGAGTTGATGCTTTTGAGTTGTGGTGCTGGCGAAGAATGCTGAAAGTACCATGGACTGCTAAAAGAACTAACAGATCTGTCCTGGAGGAAGTGCAGCCAGAATGCTCCTTGGAAGCAAAAATGGCCAGACTTCATCTCACCTATTTTGGTCATGTTGTCAGAAAGGACCATTCCCTGGAGAAGGATGTCATGCTTGGTAGGGTGGAGGGTCAACGAAAGAGGGGGAGGTCTTCAACGAGATGGATTGACACGGTGGCTGCAATGATGGGCTCAAGTATAGCAGGGATTGTGGGGTGGCACGGGATCGGGCAGTGTTTCATTCTGCTGTGCATGGGGTCGCTATGAGTCGGAAACGACTCGATGGCACTTAACAACAACAACAAAATTGAGTGCCCATCTCCCACCAAAACTATAGTCACTAATTATCTAATATTCTCCGATTCTAATCTTAATGCACTGTGTCACAATTTACAGGGAAGGGAAAAAATTCATAGTTTTAATCTCCTTAAAAATTAAATATCAAGGGGATTGCAATCATATTTCTTTCTTATCACTGAACAGCACACAGTGCTAGTCATCAATAAATGCTCAATAAATGATTTTTTAATCCTCCAAGCATCCTCTGAGCTATCCATGGTGAAAACTGTCCATTTCTAAGGTCAATATAATTATAATTATGCCTTTCACAAATGCAAGCTATTAATTATAAAAATGAACTCAATATGCAGTTCAATCACTGCAGAACATTTACTGGAAGACACTACAAAGTCTTACTAACAATGTATCAACAGCTTCACTTACACATTAAAAAATATTTAAAACAAAAGGTATTATAAGGATCTTTTTAAGCCAACCATAAAATATGTATGTTCAACAAAATTTATTAAAATGTAGATTTTGTAATGAAATCATTTAGTATAGCATATCCTTTTACAGGGTAGCTCTGATCGCATAATGCATGAGGCATCTGACTGCTAACTAGAAGGCTGGCAGTTCAAACCCACCAGCTACTCCCCATGAAGGAAGATGGGCAATCTACTTCTGTAGAGATACTACCTTAGAAACCCAAGGAGAGGTTGCTACAAGTGGGAATTGACTTAACAGCAGTGAGTTTGGTTTAGTTTTTTGATATCCTTTTACAAGTTTCTGCAGCACTCTGCAGATATTTGCCACATATAACAACTGGTATACTACTTTTTGGAATCTCTCTGATGGCCTACAAAATGGTTGTTTTTTTAAAAAGAAAACACTCTGGTGATTACCCATTTCGGATATTCTTTACTTTTACTTTTTTTAAAAAAAGTAAGCTTCTGTAGAAATTTACCATTTCAGAGTTGTCCAACCATCTAGCAAATATTATATACCTCTGAATCGCATCTAAATCAGTAGAAAGTTAGGCCAGACTCTTTGAGAATGGTAAAAGCTGCTGACATCTTCTCAAAAAAACCCATGTAAAATTTTGCATGTGATTTCATGAGTGTTAGTAGGGTGCTATCAAAAGATTTAAAAAATCTTGTCTCTAAAGACTTCCAAGTACTACATTACAAAGACAATAAGAGTTAGAGACTACAACTTCACATTAACATTCCAAGGTCAGGCAAAATGCTAATCAAGTGCAACCACTAAAGGCCTAAAATGCAAGCAAGAAGTATTAATTATGTTTATAAATTTATCCTTTTTTTTAACTGGCAAAGTTAAAGAACAACTGGCCTTAAAATCAATATGAATGATCCAACCAAAGGCACAAATTCCAGGCCTTCAGTTTATAGTCTCCTTTATTTATATAAATTGTTAGTACTTTAATTTAATGCTAATAATTAAGCACTCACCATATCCAAGATAACATGTTAGGTACTCACAACTCACTGCCATCAAGTCGGATCTGCCTCATAGGGACCCCTCCTCCTTGGGTTTTCAAGGCAGAGGTGGTTCACTAGGGATGTAGATTGCCCAACCTTCCTTCTGAGCAGTGTCTAGCGGGTGTGTTAACTAGAGATCTAAATAGGGGAAACTTGTCCCTGTGCTCAAAAAAAAAATTCTAAACCACTCAGAGGGGGATCTATGTAGAAGTCCTGGGAAGAGTGGGAAAACAATGTGGAACAAAACTCAAAATCGTTAAAAAAAAAAGAGTCCATGTTTGCTGGTCTGACAGAGCCTGGTGGAACCCTGGAGATTATATGTTCCCCCAGCTGCCCTTCAGGTCTGGAATTGAACCCACTCCTATGGCTTCCAGCCAAACAAAAAACAGGCACATGAGCTGAACATTTGCATTAGGTAAATACACTCATTGGAGAGATCACTCATGCGAGAATAGAAGGGAGACAGCTGGGGAGCGGGAGTGCATGGGAGGGAAGGACACAGGGAAGAGGTAACTATGGGAAGGAAGTGGGATGACAGCTGTTGCATTGTGGGACACACACAGTCAATGTCATGATACAAAGTGTATGTTAACTGCTGTATGGAAAATGAATTTGCTCTGTAAACCATCACCCAAATCACAGTAAAAATTAAACTTTAAAAAGAAAAAAATTCTGTAACAGGAAAGTGGAAATACACATTCAAAAAACATAGTTACTTCACAATAGTTCCCATGACTCTTTGACAGAAATCATTTTACTGAGTCATTAGAATACCCTCATGGCAATACTTAACCCTGTTTTGCAGTTGAGGAACTAAGACTCAAAGATATTACTCAAAATTATAACATATGTAGCAATGCCCAAAATCTGAGCTATGTCCTTTGCTCCGGATTACAGACTTTTTAGACAACAATATTCTACTTCTCTCAACCTACTGAATAAGGCCATTAAAAGAATACAAATAAGTAAACGGAAATAAAAAGAAATTAAAACCAGGAAGGGATTCATTGCGGCATTTTGATGGACTCTGAAGGATTTTCTCAGTCAACAAAAATTTGAAGCATCTATCATGTATCAGACATAACAAATGAAAAGTAGGAAAAGTTCATCTGCTAAATAAAGACATATGAAGAAAATATGAGCAGATATATTTAGGTCCTGAAAAGGTATTATTCACTTCCATTTTGCTTTCTCTATTAAATCACTCACTCTAGGGTAAACGAGCTGCTCTGCTGGATAAAAGTCAGCCCTATGGAAATGTCCACTTGGTGAATAACTGAGGACTCCTGCCAAGAGGTATCTTGGAATTAACTTTAGCCTCAGTTAAGCCTTCAGGTGACTGTGAAGACAACCTTGTTAGACCCTGAGCCAAAACTATCATGCCTTCTTGACATTTAGAAACTGTGAGATAATAAATGTTGTTTTAAGAGTCTAACTTGAAAATTTTGCTAGATAATTATAAATACAAAAGGCAAGATATGAAATCTCTAACTTAATTTACAAAGAGTCAATGAAGTTTTGTTGAAACAGCTGTAACAAAATCTACCCCCTTGGAATTAAAAGTCTAAAAACAATACACCAGATGGGTAGAATGAGAAGCATTTTAAATTGCTATGCCCTACAATACCCACTAAAGATTGTGTGCACAGTAAACACTTGGTTTGTTAGCTGAGTGGCCTATATACAGTTTCCCAACTAATCCAGCAATCTTAATGTTTCTAACAAGTAAAATGGACCCTTAGAATCTCTCCATATAAATTCAATTCTGAAATCTGTAATTTTTGGTTGCTGTTGCATTGTTTTGCTTTTAACAGAATGTATCTTCCTTAACTGAGAGTTACAATGTTTTCTCAATCAAAATTGAGACCCTTAAGAACCTTTTTCTCTGAATTTAATCAAAAATGAAGTAGCTAAAAGGATTCTAGAGACTGGACAACTTCTTCAGAGTAATTACTAAAAAGGTGTCATGAAGTATGTGTAACATATTACTTTACATAAAAGTATTTTATAGCCTCAATCCTAAAGGTCCTTTTAACAATAACCTTAATATTCAGTTTCCTAGTAATAATCTTATTTAAAAGTTTAGCCTCTATACTAGAAAAGTATCTTCCCAATCATACTACTGGAAAGCAATAAAAAGCAGTTTTTCTAGTTTCAAAGTAACTGTAGTTATATCTCAAAGTTCCCAATTCACTGGGTTGGGAGTCCAAACCCTGGCATGCATAAAATGCTAAGAGACTGTGGCCTTTAACTTACTATCAGCCTATCACTAAATACTCACATATGTTACTTTTCACTTGATATCTATCCAGAAAGACTGCTAAAAGTGGTTGAAAGTGATCTTAGATTTTATAAAAATAAGTCATGGCTTATATTTTCGTTGGAGAAAAATAAGTAATATAAAATGCTGTGGCTGTTAGTTGCTGTAGGGTCAATTCTGACTCACAGCAATTCCATGTGTACAGAGTAGATAGAACTACTCTACAGGGTTTTCAAGCCTGTGACCTTCCGGAAGCAGATCACCAGGCCTGTCTTCCCAGGTCCCTCTGGGTGGGTTCAAACTAACAACTTTTCAGTTAGCAGTCTACTGCTTAACCAACTGTACCAACCAGATACCCACAAAAATAGAGGCTGTTATTATCATCTCATCTACACATTAAGAAGTTAAGATTACGTTTGTGAGTAATCTGGTTCCATAGCTAGAACCAATTTGTAAACTAAAAAAAAGTTACAGGCATTTTAAATTCTAAAACTACTTTAAATGCTAATTCAGCTTCTAAAATAAGCCTAAATGAAGATGACAGTAACTTTTTTAAATGTAAGCTTAAGTTCAAAGTAAAATAAATAAATTAGTTTTAATTGCCTCAGTTAATATTTTCCTCAGAAAATTCAATTACCTTTCTAACCAAACTAAAAATAAAATAACATATTATAAAGATTTTCTTAATTTACCAAACTAAACAAACTTATAGACTTAAGATGGTTTTAAATAACTTTCTCCTGAGGCAAATAAAATTTTTGTACCAAATGTCATCTAATAGTTTGATAAATCACTCACTTTTCACCACAATACTTCCAACACACACTTGTAAAAGACACAAAAGAAATATATCATACTATATCATAACAGCTAACATCTAAGTCTTTGTACTTAATTCTTTTTTTAAAGGAGGTTAATTAAAATTATAAATATTTAAGTGATTTCAACAAGTTCTAAAGCATTTCAGATACATTCAAAATTATGACCTAATTTCAATGTGATTTAAAAAAACTGAATAGGCACGTTAATACAAACATACAGTTCTGATATTATAATACCAAACCAACACCCACAGTGAACGAACAACTCGACTCCGACTCAGAGAGACCCCACAGGACAGAGTAGAAGTACTCCAGGGAGTTTCCAAGGCTGTCTCTGCAAAAGCTGACTGCTACATCTTTCTCGCTTGGTGGGTTTGAACCTCAAACACACTTCAGTTACCAACCAAGTGCACCACCAGGAGTCCTGACATTGTAATAGTAATGTTTAAATATTTTTCAAAGTACTTTAAAACCAAGATAACAGTTCCAACAGTTACAAAGATACACAACCTATAAAATTTACATAGATCAGTATAACATATAGGGTAATTTGTAAGAATTATGGATCTTCCCCAAATTTAAAATAACTGGGGGTGTGGGGGAGAACCTCACCCACAACAAGAGGGCATTTCAGAATTAAGATTATCAACACCACAAATCCATTTCATTAGTAATGTAAGGGTTTTTCATACAGGTGATAAAACTATTACACTGAAATAGTATGTAAAAATTATTACAAAGCTTGCAGTCCCTAACCTTTGAGAAAAATATGCTTGGTTTTAACCTTATATGGACTTGTGACACCAAAATTTTACTCCTTAAAGTACGATATAAAAATTATTCAAATAAATCTAATGAATATCAAATGAAGCCCAAACTCCATTCTCTGAAATACTACTTGATCAACAAATTATCATCTCCTGAAAGGATGCAATAGACAGATACACAACATACACAAAAAAAAACAAAACAACTAGGACATATACAATTTGTTATTTAGAGTGAATTTTTCTAACTCTTGTAAAGTGGAAATGGCAGGGTTCTTGGGAACCTTTGTTCAGAACCAGCTCCACCACTTCCAAATTATACTGTTTGGTAAGGCATTCGACTTGCTTCATCATAGTTAAATGGAAATCAAAATAATATTTAAACTAAACTTGTTGTGAGGATGAAATGACTTAGACATTTAAACTGTACAATGCCAGGCAAATGTGTATGTGTGTGCACTCAGTAATACAGCACAAGGAACCATGGTGGATGCTGGCTATATAAACTAGTCAACTTTCAAATATCTGGTGTTATCAATGAAGGGGGAAATAACAAAAATGATAAATAGAACACGCTTTGTTGTACAGTTCACATCAATTCTTAATTTTCTTTAGAATACTCTTCCTGCTTATGCATATAGTTTAATACAATATTTCCAATGTTTGTACAGACTAACACCATCCACAACGTTTTCTTAACAAAACATTAAAGTAAATGTCAAACAGAATCTAATGCTAGATTTTCAAAATATTCAGCCCTTTGTACTTTTTGTAATATTAAAGATAAATTAAACTGTACATTTTTATCAGCCATCGGAATTCTTATAAAACTTTAGGATATTTAAGATTTTAAATGACAATCATGCCTGTTAAAAATTTTAGAAGATGGTCAAAATAAATGCCAATATACTTTAAAATCTGTATAATATGGGAGATGTGGTTCTCTTTAAAAAGTTCACTGAAAACCAACTAATTAAAATACCAAGTTTTCCAAAGGAATTAAAAGCAATTATTGTAACAACTGAGATACAAACTACAATAATTTCCTAAAATGCTCTGAAAATATTGGGCACATTTTGACCACTCTCCACGGTAGTCCTCTAAAAAGTGATAATAATGCCGTCATAGGCCTCTCCAACACACGGTTTTAAATATTATTATCTAAAATCATGACTCTCACTTTGAAGCATTACTATAAACATTTCAAAAAGCATACAGACATGCAGTGTCTTCACACCTGTATTTTCTTACAAGTCTTTGGTTTAGCAAAGTTATTTAAAAGAAAAAAATTCACTATTCTTTTCTACAGTGATGTAGCCACAAAATAGTAAAGATTATTAAAAATTATGCTGGGGGCCACGTCAATGACTACAAAAAAAGGAATTTACAAAGCACTAATTAAATTTGAAAGAACAGTCTCATTTACTTTTAAGTAGAGAAAAGTGATAGTTGGGGATCTCCTTCCTGGACAAGGAAGGTATGTTAAATCCAAGCGAGAACAGCCATGTTGAAAAACACTTGTCAATAATAGTTCTGACAAGTGTTCATGAACACGGTTGGATGAAGCTAACCTTGAGTACCGAGGTAGACATGAAAGCCTCCTTCTGCTCCACCCGGAGATCGGGCCTGGTTGGGGAGTATTTCGGAGTTAGAGCTGTCCTTAGGTCCGTAAGGAGCGCAAAGCCGAGGGGAAGGAGGGCGGGGAAAGGAGAGTTAGAGGGTGAAGGGAAATGGTTTGAGAGTTGGAAGCCGCTATCCGCTGCGAGAGGGGCGCGGCGGCGGGGAGCGATTTCCGAGTTGAGAGCCTGGAGGAGGGGCCGAGGGTTCGGGGAGCAAGGAGATCGCAGCAAAAAGTCCCCCTGGTCCTCTCTGAGGGGCCAGGGAGTGCAAGAGGAAGAAGAGAAGGAAAAACGCTTCACTGAACTGACCTGTCCTCCGAATCCATGCGGCTCAGCGGCTCCCCATCCGACGACATCTCCAAGCTGCCTCGCCGGCCTCCGGAGGTCGCGCTGCTTCCGCCTCCCCCAGTCCCGTAGCCCTCGTCTCCGCCGCTAGAAACGATGCTGCTGCTGCTGCTGCCGCCCCCGCCGCCGCCCTGGTTGCCCCGTGGTCCCTTGGGCTCCTCCAGGCCCTCCTTGCCGTCCCCATCCCCGCTGCTGCTGCTCGCGGCGCCGGGGCTCAGCGAGCGTGTCTCATCGCTGCTGCTCCCGCCGCTGCTGCCCACCAGGCTTTCGGCGCTACTCTCCTCCTCGCCACCGCCGCTGCTGCTGCTCTCGTCCTCCTCCTCGTCTTCCTCTTCGTCCTCGTCTTCCCCGGCCTGGCTGGCGCTCTCGGGACTAGGCTCCGACATCGTCTCCGCCTCGCCGCCCCCCACTCCGCCGCCGCAGCCCCCACCAACGCCGCCGTTCAGCAGCAGTGCCGCCACAGCCTCGGCCTCCGCCTCCTCTTCTTCCTCTTCCTCCTCTTCTTCAGGAGGCTCAGCCCGGCCCCGCACCGCCAGGCCGGGGCTACCGGGGGGCAAAGGGCTCAGGCGGGAGAGCTCCTCCAGGTCGGCCATGTCGGTGATAGCGGCGGCCATGGCGGCGCCTACTCCTCCACCTCCTCCCCGCCGCCGCCGCCTCCTCTTTCGACTCTCACTCACTCGCCCCCTCCCAAACGACCAAAACTCCGCCGACGCCGCAGCAGAGCAGGAGGAGGGCCCGAGAGCTGCGTCAGCCTGCACACGCGCTACGGAGCCCGCGCGGGGACAGGCGCGCGACTGTGCGCACTCACGCGGAGACAGCTGCGCGCCTGCGCGGCCGCACGCGGTGGCACCTCCCCTAGTCGCAGATCCCGCGCCGGCGCCCGCGCCAGCGCCCTGGCCCCCGCCTCCGCCTCCACCCTCACTCAAGAGTGTTGGGAGTTTCCTCTCGACCTTCCGAAGTTCTCCAGCATCGCGCAGCGGGCGGGACACGCGAAACGTGGGCTGGCTGGAGATTTAACACACCCTCCCCACGTGCTCACGATAGTCATATATTCTGAACTGTGTGGAAATTTTTCACCGTGTACAGCGCGGAGCCATGGGTAGAATAAGTTCCTGGCCTGAGAGTTTATAATTTAAAAGGAGAAGCGATTTAAAATGAACAAAATTTAATAATACGATGCAAGGTACTAAATCCATATGCACAACATAGAGTCACAGGTGTTAAATACCAGGTGTTTGAATACCCCAAGTGATCATGAAAGGAGCCTTAGTGATGAAGCGCTCGGATGCGAACCTAAAGGTCTGACCTCCGCAGAGGAAAAGATGTGGCAGTCCGCTTCCGTAAAGATTCCGCTGTCATCCAGTCGATCCCAATTTAGCGACCCCAATAAGGCTTCCAAGGCTGTAAATCTTTAGGGAAACTGACTCCCTAGTCTTTCTTCCATGCAGAGGCTGGTAGGTTCAAAGCACCGATCTCTTGGTTAACAGCTGACTGCCTTAACCATTGCACCACCAGAGCTGCTTTCAATTGAAATATAGGCTTGGAAATCCTATGGGACGTTCTACTCTGTCTTAATCGGAATTCACTCGACTGGCAACGGGTTTTTGATTTAGTGATGGTGAGTTCAGAGTATTCATCCCTTAATCTCGAGGTCTTCAAACTTTTAGGTCGTGAGCCCTCTAAAAGAATTGTGTAAAGCTCTGTACCTCCTTAAACAGTTTTAAGGTGGCATCAACATTTTTTTCCAGCGTGTCATAAACATTTCATAACTTTATAAATTGTAACCAGTAGAATCTATCGTAGAGATTTAATGCCCACCAATATCCACCTTTTAAATTTCAGTCTCTTTTTTTATACTTGGGTAATTTAGATCCTTTATCGTCTGAATCTAATATTTACATTCCACATCCATTCCAGAGTTTTATCCTAAATACCTCTTATATTTGGAATCTTTTATCAGTCACCTTATTACATTTGCCTGTAACAAGACTGTATAAACTGAAGTTTAAGGGTTTTTTTTGGTAATTTCCTGTGACCAAAAAACTGAAGTGTTATTATAATGATCAAAGCAAATATATTTCAAGTTTTTATAAATAAGTATTAAACATAAAAGTGAAATGTTAATGGAAATGCATTTTACAGAGATGGAGGTGGGTGGATTTTTTTTTTCAATTAGTTTATTTTATCAGTGAATGAGTATTAACTAGAATAAGAAAGTGTATAGCATGAATTCTAAGTTTTCAATTCCATGGATATAAGCGTTAAGAAAATTTAAGCATTGAGAAAACTTGTTCACGTTAATAGGTTGATGCCAATGAATAGTTTCATGTGGCAGTGTCACTCTATTCTTTGCACTCCTTCCAAATTATGTGCCAAAAAAAGTCAACAACAACAGAAAAACCACTCTTCATATCTATCAGCTCACAACTCTGATTAGGTATTCTTTCAACTTTGTTCAAACTAAGTAACTGAAAACCGCCTGAAAAAGGATGCCATCCATTCTCATTCACCAGTATTTCCAGTTGTCTCTTTTTTTGGTGTCCTGGAGGTTTTTGTAACCCCAGGATACTGTACCTTAGTAAAATTCTAGATGAGTAGGAGTTATGTTGTCCATTTACAAAGTAGAAAAGAGGCAACTGGAATAAGGGAGGTAGAAAAGAAGATCCCATTATACCTTAACCACAAGGGACATTTTCAGGCAGATCAATTTCAGGGACCAGAGAACTGGTTGCTTTAAAATAAGTGAGTAAAAAAAGAATTGCTCCATTCGATGAGCAAAGAAAAGTGTCTTCAATAAATCCCCAAAACAAACCCACTGCCATCAAGTCGATTTCAACTAATAGTGACCCCCATCAGGTTTCCAAGGCAATAATTCTTTACAGAAGTAGAATGCCCCATGTTCCTTCCATGGAGCGGCTGGTGGGTTTGAACCGCCAGCCTTCTGGTTAGCAGTCAAATGCCTTAGGCACTGCGTCACCAGAGCTCCAAATAACTAGTGCTTTAATAAAATCCATGCCACACACCATACTCAAAAACAAATTCAAAATGGATTAAGGACCTAAATGAGCAAACTAAAACCATAAAATTCTTAGTAGAAAAAGCAGGGGTAATGATGTGAGGCCTAGCTTTCAACAATAGATTATCTAATATAACAGCAAAATCATAAACAGTAAAAGACAAAAGAAATAGATGGGACCTCATCAAAATTAAAAACTTGTTCATCAAAAGACTTTACCATAAAAGTAAAAAGGTAAGCTACCAACTGGGTGAATATCTTCAGAAACCATATATCCAACAAAAATATAATAACCTAGCTATATACAAAACTTAAACAACAATGACAATAAATATCACAACTGTAAAATGGGCAGCAGACTTGACATTTCACCAAAGAGGACACTCAAATGGCCACCAAACACAGTGTCATTAGCCATCAGAGAGATGCAGATCAAAAAAATCACAGTGAGATACCATTTCACTCCCTCTAGAAATGGGTAACGTTAAATAAATAAATGACTAAAAATAATAAATGTTGGCAAGGATGTGGGAAATTGGAACTCTTATCCATGGCTGGTAGGAATGCAAAATAGTATAGTGTGGCAGTTTCTCAAGAAACTAAAAATAGAATTACCATGTTGTTGTTAGGTGCCATTGAGTAAGCTCTGTTGGATCTGGCTCACAGTGACCCTATAAACAACAGAACAAAACACTGCCTGGTCCTGGGCCATCCTCATAATTTTTGCTATGCTTGAACCCATCTTTGCAGCCACAGTGTTGATCCACCTCATTGAGGACCTCCCCCTTTTTTGCTGATCCTTTACCAAGCTTGATATCCTTCTCCAGAAAATGGTTACTTCTGACAACATGACCAAAGTGAGAGGAGGTCTAGCTGTTCTCGCCTCTAAGGAATATTCCAGCTGCACTTCTTCCAGGACAGATTTGTTCATTCTTCTGGCAGTCCATGATATTGTCAGTATTCTTAGCTAAAATCATAATTCAAAGGCAAAAATTCTTCTTTGGTCATCTTTATTCACTGCCCAACTTTCACATGCATATCAGAAGAATGAAAATACTATGACTTAGGTTAGGCATACCTCAGTCTTCAAAATGACATCTTTGTTCTTCAACACTTTAAAGAGGTCTTTCTTTTGCAGCAAATTTGCCCAGTGTAATACAATGTCTGATTTCTTGACTGCTGCTTCCATGGGTGTTAATTGTGGATCCAAGTAAAATGAAATCTTTGATAAAGTCAGTATTTCTTTCCATTTATGATGGTGGTGTTGCTTATTGGTCCAGTTGTAAGGATTTTTATTTTCTTCATATTGAAATGAAATCCATACTGAAGACTGTAATCTTTGATCTTCATCAGAAAGTGCTTCAAGTCATCTTCATATTCAGCAAGCAAGGTTGTGTCATATGCATATCGCAGGTTGTTAATGAGTCTTCCTCCAATCCGGATTCAGTGTTCCTCTTTATATAGTCCAGCTTCTCGGATTATTTGCTCAGTATACAGATTGAATAAGTATGGTGAAAGGATAAAACCCTGATGCATACCCTTCCTCATTTTAAACCATGCAGTATCCCCTTGTTCTTTTCGAATAATGGCTTCTTGGTCTACATATAGGTTCCTCATGAGCACAATTACATGTCCTGGATTTCCAGTCCTTCGCAATGTTATCCATATTACCCAGCAATTGCACTACTAGGTATATACTCAAAAGACTTAAAAGCAGAGACTCAAAAAGAGAACTGTACACCAATGTTCATTGCAACACTATTCACAATAGCCACTATTCACAATAGCATTTAGAAACAATCTAAATGCCCATCAACAGATGAATGGATAAACAAAATGAGGCTTAACATACAATGGAATAGTATTTATCCAGTAGGATAAATGAAGACTTGACTCATCTACAGTATGGATGGAGTTTGAAGACATTATGCTGAGCAAAATAAGCCAATCACAATAGGACAAATAGTGTATCACCTCATTTATATAAAAATACACAAAAAAGGTAAGTGTGTGGAGACCAAATATTATTAGTGGTTAGCAGAGGTGGGAGGGAGAAAAGGGGGGTTAACAGTGATGGAAAAATTGCATTGATTAAAGGTAGAGTTGCACAGCCTGTTATTATAATTATCATCAATAAATTGCATACCTATAAAAAGTTGAATTGGCAAAAGTTGTGTGATATGTATTTACAACAATGACAAAAAACAAGAGTAGCTGCTGAGGCTGCTTATGTACAAGTACCTCATGGGATTTGGTCCCTTAGTTTGGAGATTTAGGGAAATTATTTCATGGAACATCCCAATTAAATTGGCCTAATAATGTGGTTAGTACTTCTGTTCTACTTTGTAGTCTGTTGCATAGAGCTTGGGATCTTAAAAGTTTGCCAGCAGCCATCCAAGGCATAACAACTGATCTGCATTCACCTGGAATGACAGAGGAATAGGAGGAGGAGATGGAATGTGTGGCTGATTTCTTCCACAGAAGGAGTGAGAGTGAGAAAGAAAGAGAATGTCAATGTTGCAAGATATTAGTAATCTATTAATCTAGGTGGTTTACAGGTGTTTATTATGCAATTCTTTCAATTTTTCAGAAAATTGGCAGTGAAAAAACTCTTAGGTGATGTGGAAATTAACTCTTTTCTCCATAAAGCCAATCCCCGTATATATGCTTTTAATCTTCAGGTATAAATACTATAGCTGGCACATCCATTTGTAGCTCTCCTTCTGTGTCTCAGGTACAGTTGCAGATATCACTATACTGCATATATCTTCTAAGAACAAGGTCATTCTCTTATATAACTGCATTATCATTGCTCTGGAAATTGAATTCACCGAAGTGTTTAACTACATGTCTCAGGCGCTGCATTCAGGTGACAGTCTCCCCTGGAGGTGTGAATTCGAATCCCACTACTGACAAGAAAATCTTGGAACTCTGCTGGCAGAGTGCCTAAGGCATCTGACTGCTAACCAGAAGTTTGGCAGTTCAAACCTACCAGCCACTCCACAGAGTGGAGCAATCTACTTCCGTAAAGATTTACCACCTCAGAAACCCAATGGGGGTGTCTATGAGTCAGAATTGACTTGATGGCAGTAAGTTTGGTTCTGGGGTTTTTTTGTTTTTTTTTTTTTTTTGCTTAACTACAGGCAGGAACTCCTGTTTGATAAGAGTTTCTTTAGGCAGCATCAAGTGGGAGGATGAATGATAATACTACACCAAGCATGGTCCCACAGACCAATGTCTGTCCACAAATCAACAGTTCATTGCTGGTCTGAAACCACATAAATAGCAAAATCAACTTTTAAAATTTTTATATCACTTTGACAGAATAAGTTGTCAGTATTTCATTTTACTTGGCTCTACAGTCAAAGACCACAGAAGTCAGCAGTCTTAAAAATCAAACGATGTATTGCATTGGGCAAATCTGCTGCAAAAGACCTCTTTAGAGTGTTTAAGAACAAATATGTCACTTTGAGGACTGAAGTGTGCCTGACACAAGCCATGGTATTTTCAGTTGCCTCATAGGCATGTGAAAGCTGGACAATCAGTAAGGAAGACTAAAGAAGAACTGATGCATCTGAATTATGGTGTGGGCAAAAAGTATTGAATATACACCAAGGACTTCCGGAAGAATGAATAAATCTGTCTCGGAAGAAGTACAGCCAGAAATACTCCTTAGAATCAAGGATAGTGATGCTTTGTCTCACATACTTTGGATGTGTTATAAGGAGGAATCAGTCCCTGGAGAAAGAGATCATGCTTGATAAAGTAGAGGATCAGGGATCAGCCAAAAAGAGTAAGACCATCAATGAGATGGAATGACACAATGGCTGCAACAAATAAGCTCAAACATGGCAACGATTTTGAGGATGGTGAAGGACCAAGCATTGTTTCATTCTGTTGTACATAGGGTCTCTTTGAAATGGAACAAACTCACTGGCACCTGACAACAACAACAAATCTAATAATGAAAAACCAGGCTTGGGTATTTTATGTTACCAATTTTTCCAAATTTATAATTCTGGTAACTCATTTTCATTTATTGTATTTTACAAAAGGAGCTCTGGTCAGTGTGAGTCAGAATGAACTCAATGGCCATTTGTTTGGTTTAGTTTTTTAGTATTATACAAAAGTATGAGTCCATTGAAAATTTTTTTAAAAAATTGGTCTTTCATGCATTAAGAATCTCTGTTCTACAGTTGTATCTTTACAGCTTGAAGAATGTGTGATTCTATACATAATTATTAATTGCCCAAAAGCAATTGCATAGAAGCTCTTTGATTAGAAATATTTTTCAAACCCATCAACCACAGTACTAATAGGGTCAAATTAGCAACAAAACACAATTTTCACTGGCTCTTCTACCTATCAAACCCACTAATAGTTATGACACCTCCAACTTCCAGCAAAATGCATCAGAAAATATTTCTGAGAGCCCCACACTGTGGGCTGCATCTCAAATGCTCTTACACTCCACTCCCAGCAGACCCCTCCTCCCTTTACAACCCCTGCAGATCCAGTGTTTCAGGCACGGCAGGCTCCTTCCAGGAGCTGTGATAGAAATAGCCAAACCCCGGTGAACTGTGAAGAAGTGGAGATCTTTGTGCTGATCTCTGTTAGGGGAACCCCAGTGCAAACTGCTTAGGCCCAACATTATACAGAGTCTTCAGTGAAATAGCTCTTTATGTTTTTACTCAGAGCTTTGTTTCGCTTATGGACCCAGACAAGCTTTCATGGGACTAGACTGGCGACAGATTTGAGTAACAGCTATTCCAGGCTGTATTTATTACCCTTCATCCAATGACTAAATCTCATAGGGCTTCTCTTTCTAATTCTCTTTCACTAAAATGAGTTTTGTTTTAGGAAGCAGCTTCAGCCCTCATGTAAGCAGGTTCTTTCCTTTCTCACCAGTTTACTAGACATGCCCAGACATGCTTAAACCCCAGTAACAGTCCCAGCTTAGATTCAAGCTAGGATTCTTGCTATATTATATGTGAGATACTTCTGAAAAATTCTCTAAACTATGCAGCTATTACAGGTTTTGAACTTTTATTGTAGGTTCCTCGTTGTGCCTGTTGATATTACATTAGTGAGCAGCATCAATAGCATAATAACCTCATTCTCTGTTTGACTTGTAGTTTAAAGAAAGTATGCATGAAAAGAGGCATTTTACAGGATGATGGAATGATAGGATCTTAAAACTGTAAAGAGCTAGAAATCAGATGCAAGCTTTCCAATCTGTCCATTGTAATCCAACCAAAACAAAACCACGTACTGATTATAGTTTTTGAGTTGAAATATGTCATTGCAACCATTTGAAATATAACTGCTTTAGCTGATGCCCTTCCACACTAAGAAAGTTGTACACACTGGTTTTGTTTTGAGTAGTTTCTCATTTTGAACTTCATAAAACGCTTCTGTAAATGAAGCAGGGTAGGCAAAATATGGAAGGTGAATATAGAAACACCACATTTTTGTGGTCCTTTCATGTATTTTATATCTGGTTTGCTACCCAAATAACTTCATGAGTTGTTCAAAACTCTCTCAGTTGTTAAAATTGGATTTGACAGGTTAGTTATCATAGCATACAAGTCACAGTTAATACTTTATCCATCAAATCCCTGGGAAGTCAAGGAATATTCCAAATATAACATATAATGAGTGAAATATAAGGTTTGGATAAATTAACTTGGTTTTTAGAAAGCTTTAAGCCTAATGAAACCAACCCCCTTTCCTTAAGTGTACAAGTCTTCATGGCATCTATTTTGACTACTAATCTTACTCATACCCTTAATTTCCTCTCTTTTTTCCCTTTCTCTTGTATTTCTTTGCTTGTTTTTACATCTATCTTATAGGCCTATAAGCATTCTGATAATTTAGATTAAATTATTTTTTAAATGAAGTTAGTTTTGTTGGGTTTTGTGCCCCAAACTCTACACATCCTCCTCCCTATAACCACCACCACACTTATCTGCTGGGCACATGATCTCTCAGCCTTACCTTCAGCTAGATACCAGGCCATGTGACTAGTTTCTGACCAGTAGGCTGTGAGCAGAATCACATCCTTATAAGGCAGCTGCTTGTTGAGTGGGGTTGAGACAGTCTCCATCTTGCATACCAGGACCACACCCTAGAATGACAGAGCCTCCAGAGGGAAACATCTTATTCTCCACATGACTTCATTGTACAATGCCACCCACCCCTACGAACTAACAGCTCAGGCTTATTATGAGTGAAAAATAAATCTTTTACTTAGTTTATGTTTCTTTTACATTGACCAAATCACTATCTTAATTAATGCAGGTAAAATAAACAGACAAACACAGTTTCCTGTAGTGGTTGTTGTTATGTGCCATCTAGTTGGACCGACTCATAGCGACCCCTTCCTTGGGTTTCCAAGGCAGTATCACTAGGGAAGTAGATTGCCCCATCTTCCTTCCAAGGAGTTTCCTAGTTACCAGAAAACTGAGGGCATCAAGAGTAAAATCCTTTGACTTACTGCCCCTTGATGTATAAGTTCAGCTATAGCCTCACTGATTTTAAACCCAAGGAGGGGTCCCTATGAGTCAGATACGACTTGATGGCATATAACAACAACATCTAAAATCAGGCTTTCTACTGTGCCAGACTTTTAGACGATCCTAAAAATAAATTTTTAAAAAGACCATATATATATGTTGTTGTTGTTGTTATCTGCCATCGAGTCAGACCCGACTCATAGCGACCCCTCCTTGGGTTTCCAAGGCAGTATCTCTACGAAAGTAGATTGCCCCATCTTCTTTCAGAGGAGTGGCTGGTGGGTTTGAACTGCCAGCCTTCTGGTTAGCAGTCAAGTGCCTTAGGCACTATGCTACCAGAGCTTTTATATATATATATATATATATATATATACACATATATATATTTTTTTTCCTCATCATCTTGAACGCATGGCTGCCTATCTAACACCATATTTCCCAGCATCCCTTACACTCCCTTTCACCCAATTAATTAACATAAGCATATTTGGTCAATCAAGGGTTAGATTCTTCTGGATAGATAACAGTAGCACCCAAAGAAGGGTAAATCGGCGAAATTAACCCCTTATTCATAAACTTACTACCGTGTCACAATGAAAATAAGTCTCAGCCTAAATTCTGACACAAATACTTTTTTTTTTTTTTCCAATTCATTACTAGGAAAGAACAAAATAGCTCGCATAACCAGTTCTGTAAACGCAATGAAATTTCAGCTCTCTGTCCTTTTCAGTATGGCAATGATGTGTGAAAGATGCATTCAAGGGAGATACAAAAACATTTCAGGGACAAGATTCTGTATCAATATCATGAAATCAGAGATCACCGCACTTCAACACAGGGTCATTTATGAATCAGGCAACAGAGGCCTCTCTAAACCTTCCTATTTATGCAAAGGTAAGGAGAATCATGTAACCATTATAGACATGTTCATACCTTTAATTTCACCATTTCCAACACTCACCATGCTCTTTACAAATACAGAACCCGTTTTTTATATTTAGTATGCCAGTTAACAAAGTGCTACAGAGGTATTAATAGCAGAAAAAATTGTTTGTAACAACCACTGGCGTCTGGGCCTTTTGATATAATACACCTATTCCTCACTTAACTTACTACCTTGTTATCTAACATTTCAAATTTACACTAGTAAAAAATCTATCATTCAACTGTTTTATGCATTAATAATGTACATCTGACCATAACAAATGCTGAGATTCAAGGCAAGAGTAATGCTGGTTGTGATGGTTAAGGTGTTAGGAGCTCTGGTAACATAGTGCCTAAGGCATTTGACTGCTAACCAGAAGGCTGGTGGTTCAAACCCACCAACCACTCCTTGGAAGGTAGGTTGGGCACTCTACTTCCGTAGTGATATTGCCTCGGAAACCTAAGGAGGGTTTGCTATGAGTTGGATCCAACTCAAAGGCAGTAATTTGGTTTTAGTTTGATGGTTAAGGTTATATGTCAACTTGGCTGGGCATGATTTTCAGTGGCTTGGCAGTTATGCGATAATGCAATTTGGCAGTTACACAATGGTGCCTATAAGCATTCTGATAATTTAGCTTAATCATCCTCCATTTTGTGATATGATGTGGTTATCCTCCATTTTCACAGAACACTGATTTTCACATAATGACTTGGTCTTTAGTACCTAACCATGTGGATAAGTGAGGAGTAGGTGTACTGCCTGAAGACTACTGTACCAGGCTTTTTACTTTAAATGCATGTTGGTTATCCCTTCATAGAAATAAATCTAAATTGTTGGCACATATGTTGCTATGGTTTGAATTGTGTTTATGAAAAAGGTGTGTAAATTCTGATCCCTACACCTATGGTTACAATCTCATTTGAGGAATTTTTCTGTGTTATGTTAATGAGGTAGTATTAGTGTAGGCTGTGTCTTAAATCAATCTCTTGAGATATAAACCAAGCAGATATGAGGTAATACAGATGCCACACCACTTGAAAAATCAATAAGGAGCCAAGGAACAAGGATCTTCTCTCAGTGCCCCCAGAGAAAGCTTTCCCCTAAAGCCAGCCCCCTTGAATTTGGACTTCTAGCCTCCTGAACTATGAGAAAATAAATTTCTGCTAATTAAAGCCACTCAGTTGTGGTATTTGTTTCAGCCACACTAAGAAACTAAGATATCCCTGATCTCATGGAATTTATACTCTGGTCAGATGTCCTTGTTCTTCTGCATACAGGGCTGTGAAATCTTTTTAGCCAATCATACATCTGAATACCATTAATTTCACAAAAAAAAAAAAAAAAAAAAAACCTCACTGCCATCGAGTTATATCTGACTCACCAATGAAAATTTATTCCTCAATCTAAAACCATAAAATTCTTAGAAGAAATGCAAGGGCAACACTGTCAGGCCCAGCTTTTTCAACAATGGGCTATCTAATATAATAACAAAAGCACAAACAGCAAAGGAAAAAGTAAATAAATGGGACCTTATAAAAATGAAAAACTTCTGTTCATTAAAATACTATCAAAAAAGTGAACTGCTGTATGGAAAGTGAATTTGCTCTGTAAACTTTCACCCAAATCACAATAAAAATTAAAAAAAAAAAAAAAAGACAATCAGAAAAGTGAAAAGAAAAGCTACTGACTATAAAAATATCTTCAGAAACCAAATATCTGGTAAGAATCAAATAAGCAAAATAAGTATTAAACTTCAAAAAAACAAATAACTCAATCATAAAATGGGCAAAGAACTTGGATACTTCGCAAAGAGGATGTTCAAATGGCCACCAAGCACTTGAAAAGATGTTCAGTGTCATTAGCCACCCAAAAAACAAACCAGACTCCCGCCCTCAAAACTGATCCCAATCATAGTGACCCCTCCTTGGGTTTCCAAGGTGATATCACTATGGAAGTAGATTCCCCAATCTTCTTTCCAGGGAGTGCCTGGTGGGTTTGAACTGCCAGTCTTCTGGTTAGTAGTCAAATGCTTTAGGCACTATGCCACCAAAGCTCCCCATTAGCCATCAGAGAGTTGCAAATCAAAACCACCATGAAATACCATTTCACTCCCACTAGCATGGCTAACCCAAGCTCTTAAACAAAAGGTCAGTGATTTAAACTCAGCAGCCACTCCACAGAAGAAAGATGAGGCAGTCTGTTTCCATAAAGATTTACAGCCGTTGAAACCCAATTGGGTTTTCTATGAGTTAGAATCTACTCGATGACAATAAGTTTTTATTTTTATTTTTTTAGGGCAGCTGACATAATAAGAAAAAACACACAGCAATGAAAAACAACAGAAAATAACAAATGTTGACAAGGATGTGGGGAAATTGGAACACTTATCCGTTGCTGGTGGGAATGCAAAATGGTATTACTATTGTGATTAACAGTGTGGCAATTCCCCAAAACACTAAACATATAACTGTCATATGATCCAGCAATTCCACCCTAAAGACTTGAAAGCACAGACTCAAACAGATTCTGGTATACCAATGTTCCTTGCAGCACTGTTCATAATAGTCAAGAGGTGGAAACAATCTATATGCTCATCAATAGATGAATGGATGAACAAAATGTGGCACATACATACAATGGAATATTATTCCTCTAGTGAGAGAAGTGAAATCTTGATACATGTGACATACAATGTGAATGGAGCTGGAAGACATGCTGAGTGAAATATGTCAATCACAAACGGACAACTATTTTATGACCTCACTTACATAAAAAGACAAGAACAGGCAAATGTATAGAGCGCAAAGTTTACTAGTTGTTACCAGGGGCAAGAGGGAAGGAAGGAAGAAGGGGGTTAACAGTGATGGGAAAATCGCACCAATTAAGGGATGAACTCCTGAAACTATTGCTCTGAGATTAATTCTTAAACCAAAAATATGCCCTGAAGTCTTTAAGCCAAACAATATTTTAGTTTACCCAGTAAAAAAGGTCTGCCTTGAGCATTATGCTCTTTCAACAACTACCTATCTAGGATCAAAGTAATAACAGTAACTCAAAAGATTAGATAGGAACCGTAGGTGGTAGTGAGTTTTTTAATGGGGGAGGAACAATTCACAAAAGGAAGGTGAGAATAGTTGTACAACTCGAAGGTAATCTATGTCATTGAATTGTACATATAGAAAGGGTTGAATTGGTGTATGTTTTGCTGTGTGTATTTTCAACAACAAAATAAAAAAAAAGAAAATGTACTTCTAACATCCCTTATGATAGTTAATGAATCTTCTGGTATAAATTTCAATAAAGATCCTTGAAATACTTAAGTAGTCACCTGGGGAATAGGGATTCCTGATTAGGGCACTTCAAATCCTAACCACCCCTGGAGTATGAATTCCTAATAGGGTAACTCTAATGATAACTAATGTCCCCTAGAGTGTAGATTAAAGTTCACTTACATGCAAGTACATTATACTGTTTATAAGAAAGTATTTCAAAGTAAATTATAGCAGAGACAATATAACAACATGGGAAGAACAACATGGTTGTCCAGAGCTTCCAAGTTTCACTACCTTTAGCTGCCCATGAGTCAATCCCAACTCATGGTGACCCCATGTGTTAACAGTAGAACCGAGATGTATAAGTTTTTCAAGTCTACCATTTCAGAAAATGGGCAGGCTTTTCTTCTGAGGCACTTCTGGGTTGGTTCAACTCGCCAACCTTCTGGTTAGTAGTCAAGAGCTTAACTGCTTGCACCACCCAGGAACCCCAAATTTCACATACTACTTTTTACAACACTGAAAGACTCCTACACTGCAGATAAATTACTGTTCCCCTGAGTTCCCAGAATACCTTCCTGATGCCTTGGTACCTCTCTCAAGAACTCCAGGTACTACCCATGATCCAGCAACTATAGCAACAATAGGCTCATGGGCACATACAGGGCCTCTAGGTTCCTGCTAGGAGCTCTGGTAGTGTAGTGCCTAAGGCACTTGATTGGTAACCAGAACGCTGGTGCTTCAAACCCACCAGCCACTCCTCCAAAGGAAGTTTGGGCAATCTACTTCGGTAATGATACCGCCTCAGAAGGAGCTCTGGTAGCATAGTGCCTAAGGCACTTGACTGCTAACCAGACGGCTGGCAGTTCAAACCCATCAGCCACTCCTCAGAAGGAAGGTTAGGCAATCCTACTTCTGTAGTGATACTGCCTCAGAAACCCAAGGAGGGGTGGCTATGAGTCGGGCCGACTCGACGGCACATAACAACAAGCTCCTGCTATAGTAACGTGGTTTGCATCCACTTGGAATGGCTAGTGCCCATGTCTTTCAAATCATTGAATGTTTTGAATATCACTCTTGCACAAATCTTCAGCCATTGAAGAAATTGACAAGGCTCTCTGAATCTCAACCCTGAATACCTTAAAACCCAAACACCAAACTCACTGCCACAAGTCAAATTTGACTCATAGTGACCCCTCCTTAGGTTTCTGAGACAGTATCACTATGGAAGTAGATTGCCCAACCTTCCTTCCAAGGAGTGGCTGGTGGGTTGGAACTGCCAGCCTTCTGGTTAGCAGTCAAATGCCTTAGGCACTATGCCATTGTCCCAGCTTGTCCCAGGCACTCATATCTAAGTTATTTGACATTGGCCAGGTTACAGGACCAAGGCCTTATTGTACAAATTGACTGCTTGTGGGCTTGAGGGATAGAGATGTTTGCAGATCATTCTGTAGGTGTCCACTACAGACATACTAGATTGTGTCAGGAACAGGGTTTTGCAAGGAGGGTAAAACAAAAAAGCATAGAACCAAAAGAATTAAAGATGTGAGCAGGAGTGTGGTTGAAATATGGACAATGAGATGTAAGGTGGGGAGAAAGGGAAGTAAAAACAGACATTTATTAAATTATTTGTAGTAGAAAAGTTAGGAGCTCTGGTAACATAGTGCCTAAGGCATTTGACTGCTAACCAGAAGGATGGAAGTTCAAACCCACCAGCCACTCCTTGGAAGACTGGACAATCTACTTCCACAGTGATACCACCTCAGAAACCCAAGGAGAGGTCGCTATGAGTTGGACCTGACTCAATGGCAGTGAGTATGGTAGTGTTGCTGTTGTTATTTGCCGTCGAGTCGGCCCCGACTCATAGCGACCCCTCCTTGGGTTTCCGAGGCAGTATCACTACGGAAGTAGGATTGCCCAACCTTCCTTCCGAGGAGTGGCTGGTGGGTTTGAACCGCCAGCCTTCTGGTTAGCAGTCAAGTGCCTTAGCCACTATGCTACCAGAGCTCCAGAGTATGGTAGTTGAAAAGTTTATTTATATTAAAAAGAGCTATCAGCTCAAGGGGCAGGAATGCATAGGAAAGAAGGACACAGGGAAGAGGTAGCTACAGGGAGGAAGTTGGAAGAGAGCTGCTAGATTATGGGGATTGCAGTCAATGTCATGAGACAAAATGTGTATGAACTGCCGTATGGAAAGTGCATTTGCTCTGTAAACCCAAATCACAATAAAAAATAAAAGTAAAGAGTTATCAATTCATACTTAAATACTTTAGGTTTTGGCCAGTTAATGGATGTATATATGTATGTGTAGTTCCATAGATGATCTGATAATGATAGCAACTGCTACTTAGAAGCAGTAGTATTTTCCATATCTTATAATCACAGGGAAACTGAAATGTGAATCCTTTATAACAATTTCTGAGGAATATATAGACAATGGGTCTTCACAGATACTCTCATATTCATTGGTGTTTCTTCACTAAGTGACTGTTGTAAATCATTACAAGTCATTTGATATTCTAACTATAGTATTGCTAGAAACAGAAAACATTGATTTTGTTGTTTTAAAACGTTTAGGTTCATTTGATCATCAGTATGGCTGTTCACAAACATCCTGCTTTTTCTCTTTAATAATATTTAGGATTGCACTTTTCCACCCAATTGAAGTCAGGTATGGATATGGAACTTGATTTAGTCTTGAAATATGAGTAAAACTGACATTCATCACTTTTGGGCAGAAGGTGCAAGAGCCAATGCATGCTCTGATGAGTTCTCTTTTAAATGTGTCCCAGATATTGGCTGTTCCATTAGCCTGGGTCCCAGAGTGCGAATGAAGCAGAACAGAACCTCAGCCCACCTATGATGCACAGATAATGTGAATGAAAAATAAAGCTTTGTTCTTCTAAGCCATTGAGATGTGGACTGATTACCATAGCCCAGTAGAGCCTATCTGGTTTAACCCACCTTGTCTACTCAGAATTTTGTCTCTATATCACCAAATTATTTTTATTCCTGCACTGTTATAGGTACTGTGGCCTAGCTAGGGCAGTCATACTTTCGGTCTTCTGAGAAACCACTGTGGAAAAGAAAAGCACTTTCTAAGCGATGTAACTTGGAATACTATTAAGAGTTTTGGTGAGAAAAAGAAATGGATAAAGTGCTCAGCTGCTAATCAAAAGGTCAATGATTTGAACCTACCTGCCCCTCCGCAAGAGAAAGATGGGGCAGTCTGCTTCTGTAAAGAGTAACAGCTTTGGAAACCCAAAGAGGCAATTCTATCCTGCCTTATAAGGTCACTATGAGTCGGAATTAACTTGCTGGCAGTGGGTTTAGTTTTTGGTTTGGTGGTTACCTAGTGCTATTGTAACAGAAATACCACAAGTGGGTGCATTTAAAAAGCAGAAATTTATTTTCTTACAGTTCAGGTTGCTAGAAGTCTGAATTCAGGGAGTGGCTCTAGGGAGAAATGCTTCCTTGTTCATTTTAGCTTCTAGTTGCTGACAGCAATCCTCCGCCTTTCAGGCCTGTAGATGCATGTTACTGTCTTCTGTCTTCCTCTTCCTCTGTATGTGTCTCTGTGTTTATTTTGGTCTTTTTTAAGGATTAGGTTTAGGATCTACCCCACGCTGAAATGATCTCATTAATGTAAGAAAAGAAAACCCTTATTTCTAAACAGGGTCATATTTACAGGTACCAAGACCTACTCTTGCCATCATGGTAATTCCAGCTCATAGAGTGGCTTGTGTGTCAGAACAGAATCAAGCCTCACAGGCTTTTTAAGGTTGTTATTTTTCAAAAGCAGGTCTCCAGACCTTTCTTCCAAGGTGTCTCTGGTGGGTTCAAATTGCCAACCTTTCAGCAGGTAGTTGAGCACTTAACCATTTGTGCCACCCATGGACTCCACCTACAGGTACAGGGATTAGGATTTTGACACATATTTTGGGGCGGACACAATATTTTTTGGGGGGGGGACACAATTCAGTCCAGAATAATGGTCAAAAAAATTTGAGAAGCAGTGGTGTGCTGGTATGGTTTAACAACTCCATCTGTGGTAGGGGAAGAGAAGCAGTCCTTATTTATAGTGATGGGTGATTTCTGATGTATAGATGACCATGGTCATTTTCAAGCTACCAGCTTGACATCAGCTGGCTTGCAAAATTCCTGAACTTTTAACAGTGACTCTCTTGAGCCATTATATGAGCAAGCTCCAGCATATCACTGGAAAGCCTATGTATAATAACACCAACTTCAAAAAAGCACCATGGGCATTGGCACATGAATGACCAAACTGAGATGTCGTGAGGTAATGAGACCTATTTAATATATTTAGCCATATATCCCCTTTTTAGAGGAACACTTAAAATTTTAAAGGCAATTCTTCACATAGCTTGGGAAATGTTTAAATAGAAATTATTAAATGGCTGCTTGGTCCCTGAGTGGCAAAAACA
Source organism: Orycteropus afer afer (assembly GCF_000298275.1). Classification (NCBI taxonomy): domain Eukaryota; kingdom Metazoa; phylum Chordata; class Mammalia; order Tubulidentata; family Orycteropodidae; genus Orycteropus; species Orycteropus afer. The sequence continues at coordinate 7,196,801 of NW_006921758.1, forward strand.
GTTTGTGTTAGACTGCTAATATAAAGGTTGGTAGTTTGAACCCACCAGTGCTCCAAAGAAGAAAGATCTGGCAAACTACTTCTGTAACAATTGTGCCAAGAAAACCCCGTGAAACACTTCTACTCTGTGTAACACATAGTCTCGCCATGAGTCAGAATTGTCTCAATGGCAATGGATTTGTGTTTTTTGGTCCAGTGGTTACTATGCACCCCTTGTGGGAAGTTGTGGTTGTGAGAATTCTTGCCTTCCATGTAGGAGACACGGTTTGATTCCTAACAATGTACCTCATGTGCAGCTACCACCCATCTGTCAGTGGAGGCTTTCGTGTTCCTATGTTGCTAAACAGGTTTCAGTAGAGCTTCCAGACTAAGGTAAAGTAGGAAGAAAGACCTGGCAATCTACTTGCAAAAATCAGCCAAAGAAAATCCTGTGGATCACCACATCTGATCCCATTGTACATGGAGTCACCATGTACCCACTTGGCAGCGGCCAACACCACCACCACCATTAGAGCCAGAAAATTAAAATTGGACATTCAATCTACAAATCTATAGACCTTTAATCCCTTAAATTGTTTAATTAAATTTAATTTAAAATGTATACTATTTTGACACAGATTGTTGCCATGTGCCAGGTGGTATCCTAGATGCCAGGAAATAAGCAAAACATGATGCTTTCCTTGACAACTAAGAACCAATAGAGAAAATATCCTACTTCTACTTCAAATTTCCTGATTCTGTGGCCAAGACTTGAGAAATAAGATCTCATATGGACACAGGAGAGGTTCTGAGTGAGCGAGAAGAAAACCTCCCAAAAGTTTTGTATTTAGACAAACTAATAAACAATGAAAACCTATGATTGTATATGTTTTTTAGTCATTGCACAAATTAGTAGAAAGATCTTGGGGAAGATTTTTACAAAAGGCACTAAGTAAGAGGGCTTTGAGAGAAACTGCAATGGACAGACTGAAGCACACAGTTTCTCTATTCTGCACGATTTTCTTCATTTTTACATTGCTATCTGTGTTGAATTGCTATTTGTTAAAATATTTGCTGTCTCACCATGAGGCCTGGCCATGTGACTTGCTTTGGCCAATGAAATATAAGTAGAAGTCACTTGTGCCTTTACTGATCAGAAGTTTTAGGAGTGTTTGCATGGCTCAGCCGTGCTCTCTTTTCCCTCTGCCAGAAGTCTAGCACTACCCCAGACAGAAGTCCCTTCCTTAGTCTGTGTCCCAGAATAAAGGTGACATGGAACAGAGTTATGGTTAACTCATAGACATGGAGCACTAGCAAGGTATCTGTTGTTGTAAGCTACTGAAATTTGGGGCTGTTAGGGCAGTATGGCAGCTTTAGCTGTCTTTGTTGTTGTTATGTGCTGTGGAGTCGGACCCGACTCATAGCGACCCCTCCTTGGGTTTCCGAGGCAGTATCACTACGGAAGTAGGATTGCCCAACCTTCCTTCCGAGGAGTGGCTGGTGGGTTTGAACTGCCAGCCGTCTGGTTAGCAGGCAAGTGTCTTAGCCACTATGCTACCAGAGCTTCCTAGCTGTCTTTAGCACCAGCTAAAAAAATTAGAGACCTGGTTGCCTTATTCAAATTTCATGATAAGTAAGTCCTATTCAGTCACTCACTCATTCAATGCCTACTTACTGAGCCCCTGCCTATGAATCTTTAAAGGATTTGATCCTGGGCAGAGAGCTGCGAGGGAGAGGAGGAGCTGCTTTTCCAGTAGAAAGATACAACAGAGCCTAAAATTTTAAAGAAAGGAAAGTTGTATAGGGTTTGTTTCTATCTAGCTATCAGTACCACTAGGAGCTCTGTTAGCAGTAGTGCCTAAGGCACTTGACTGCTAACCAGAAAGCTGGTGGTTCAAACCCACCAGCCACTCCTCCACCTCAGAAACCCAAGGAGGGGTCACTAGGAGTCGGGTCTGACTCAATGGCAAATAACAACAACAACAACAACATCCATACAACTAGTTGCCTCTGAGTTGATTCCAACTCATGGCAGCTTCACGTGGTGCAGAGTAGACCGCGCTCCACAGAGTTTTCATGACTATGATCTTTCAAAAGCAGATTGCCAGACCTTTCTTTCTAAGCACTTCTGCGCAGACTCAGATCTCCAACCTTTCAGCCAGTCGTTGGATAATCAGTTTAGCTACAGTAACTGAAAGAGAGTAGTGGGGCATTGTTTTTGAAAAATAGCTAAGGAGCTGTTGTATGTCTCAGTATTACTTATAAGAGCAAAAAGCTAAAAACTGATGAATGGAAATAATATGCAAAGTACTGGATGCGAATTATGCGGAAGTCCTATTCTTGCAAATAATCTCAGCCAATTTGGGTATGCACAACTTTTAGGTTCTTTTTGATAACTGAAAGGAGCCAAGGAAGTTTTTCTTCAAGGAAAAGCCAAGATTCCAGAGAGAATATTGTATCAGGTGACCAGGATCCTCCAGCATTCTTGGTCAGAGATGCCTGGGGATATTTAGCCCAGGGCATAACTGCTAAGGGTATAGGTTACTGGGCTGTTGGGATTTGTACACCCTACTTATGCAAGGGCAGGGAGAATCTCTGGAATATTTTAGATAATCACATACCTTGAGTATCTTTCCTTTTGTGGGGGGGAAAAAAAAAAGCCCATTTCTGACATTTGTCATGGTGGGCAATAGGACACTATTTTTTACCAGTGAAAACACATTTCTCTTACTTAGTTGGCAAGTTATAAAGTGTCACTGTTCTCAAGATAACAAAAAAAAAAAAAAAAAAACCTGTTGCTATTGAGTCCATTCCAATTCATGGTGATGCCACGTGTGTTAAAGCAGAATTACTCTCTATAGGATTTTCAATGCTGTAATCTTATGGAAGTAGATCGCCAGGACTTTCTTCTGAGGTGCTGCTGGATGGATTTGAACTGCCAAACTTTCAGTTTGGTAGCCAAGTCCAAACCATTTGCTGATATCAGGACTTATAAAAGCTGCCTCTGAAGATGGGCTGTTGTTGTTGTTGTTATATGCCATTTAGTCAGACCCGACTCATAGCGACTCCTCCTTGGGTTTCTGAGGCAGTATCACTACGGAAGTAGATTGCCCCATCTTCCTTCCGAGGAGTGGCTGGTGGGTTAGAATGCCAGAAAACCACTGTCACTGGACTATACATTTTTCTCTCTTTAATTTTTCATTATGAAAAGTTTTCTACATACAAAAAAGTAGAGAGAATACCATAATAAACACTCATATATTCGTGACCTAGATTTAACAAGTCTTAATATTTTATTGTGTTTGCTGAAGTATTATAAAGTTAATTATAGACATCATAACATTTCACCACTAAAAACTTCTGCATGCATTTCTAACAACCTAAACACATTTGTCCAATGATCACAATACCATGAGTAACAAAATTAATAGTAATTTCCTAATATCCTTTAATGCTCCGTCTATAATCAAATATTGACATTTGTCCCCAAAGTCTCTTTTATGAATGATTTTTTTTCCTTTTGCTGCTGTTGTTGTGGTTGAGCATATACACAGCAAAACATACATCAATTCAACAGTTTCTACATGTACAGTTCAGTGACATCGATTACATCCTTTGAATTGTACAGCCTTTTTTATCCTCCTTTTCTGAGTTGTTTCTCCCAGTTAACATAAACTCATTGCCTATCTAATCTTTCTAGTTACTGTTGTCAATTTGATCCCTTACAGATAGTTTTTGAAAGAGCATCACCTCAAGGCAAACGTTCTTTAGCTAAACTATTGTTTGGTTTTAAGAAGACTTCAGGGGATATTTTAGGTTTAAAGTTTAAAGATTTTTCTCAGGGCAATGAATAGTTTCAGGGTGTCATCCAAACTTCATGGCTCCAGGAAGTCTGGAGTCCACAAGAATTTGAAATTCTGTTCTGCAGATAATTTTAATTTTACATCACTGAATTTGAGATTTCCTATTATAACTTTGTAAACTGTGCAAACTTGGTAACTGTGCAACCTTGATAACAGCCCTAATGTTGAATTTTGGCACCTTAAAATGTAAGGTTCCCAGAGAATTCTAAAAGTCCATAGACAGAGACAACCTTTGTATAAGTTCAAATGAAGTGCTTCCTGAGAACAGACATAGCCCTGCCGAGGGCACATGGCTGGGCAGAAGAGCCTCAACCAGTGTCCCTGTGCGGGGCATCACCAGCACAGCTGTATGGATAGGGATCGTGATTTGTTTCGCATGTTGGTGATATACGATGAGTACCAAATGTGGAGTCAGACAAACTTTTCAAATCCAAGCCAGCAATTTGCCAAGAACTTTACTTGGGCTTAGCTTTACTTGGACTCTCTTTGTCTGCTTCCTCATCTTTCTAAAGTTATTTTGAGGAGTGAATGAGTTAATAAACGTAAACGGCTTTCTCTCTGTCTCCAGGGGCAGATTACCCAGTAAGATTACCCAGGCTTACCTTGCTTACTAGATATTCCGTCCCTGTTAGAAATTGTAAATTCGAGGAGGCTTTGATTCTGTAGGAAGGTGCTGTGGGTTGCAAAACAGGTGCCGGCCATAACTACAAGCAGATTCTTTGATGTGCTGAAAAAATGTGAAGTTGTTCACTACAGATTAGTAATTAAGCATAAGAAAGCCCGTGCTTACCTTGTTTATCAAGTAACCTGACATGGTCTGTATCATATTTGGTGCTCATTAAATATTACTTTCCATAGAAGAGCTGAATAAAAACCTAATTTGTTTTCTTCAGGAAATGTACCAGCAGTGGTAGGAGGTCTGAGATCTGCCAAGACATGAGATAACAATAATAATAGTGATGAATATTTATTAAATCCTTACTTGTGACAAAGGAGCTCTGGTAGTGTAATGTGTAAGGCATCTGACTACTGATCAGAAGGTTGGTGGTTCCCACCAGCCACTTCATGGAAGAAAGAGTGGACAATCTACTTCCGTAAAGATTTACTGCCTCAGAAACCCAAAGTGGGTCTCTATGAGTGGGAATCCACACTCTATGGCAGTGAGTTTAGTTTTGGGTTTTTTTGTGACAGACACTATTCTAAGAACTTTACATGGTTAAATTTATTTAATTCTCACAACCTGATGACATAGGAATTTGTATAATGTCCGTTTAGAAACAAAAAGGCCTTGGCCAGAAAGTTCAGGCTTAATTTAGCTCAATTAAAAGCTAAGAACTAAAGACAGAAGAGGACATTTTCTCCTTTCCTTTTCGGTCCTTAAGGAGCTCTGGTGGTACCGTGGCTAAAGCATTGGCTGCTAACCAAAAGGTAAGCAGTTCAAACCCACTAGCCCTCCGCAGGAAAAAGATGAGGTAGTCTGCTTCCACAAAGAATTACAACCTTAGGAATCTTATGGGGGCAGTTCTACTCCGTTCTATAGGGTAGCCATGAGTAGAAATCAACTTGATGGCAATGGGTTTTTCTAATCCTTGTGGATAATTAAGGAACTGGTGGCACAGTTGGTAAAGCATTTGGCTGCTAACCAGAAGGTTGGTGATTCAAACCCATTAGCTGCTCAACAGGAGGAAAGATGAGGCAATCTACTTCACTAAATGCTTACAGCCTTGAAAACCCCATGGGGGTGGCTATGAATCGGAATTGACTTGATGGCAGTGGGTTCTGTTTGGTTTGGTGTGGATAATTGGCCAGCCTAGTTCCCTTAATCCAATAGTGTTGATCAGGACACACATGCTGCCTGTTCAGGTTTCCATGCTTGGTAATGAGCTACACATCCTCTCCCTCTATCAGTCGTTTTCTAATTCTATGAATTATCAAATTAGCTGTATAATGTATCTTTTGAGCAAATAATGAATACTTAGTTTCTAAGGTTCTTAGTTTCTTTTTGTTTTATGAAATATGAAAGTGGACTTTTTGTTTGCTTTGTAGAGTTAAATGGTTTCAGAAGACTCATTCCCAAATTGTAATCCAAACTTCCAAGACACTGACTTTTATTTTTTTATTAATTTTATTGCAGTTTGGGTGAAAGTTTACAGAGCAAATTAGTTTTCTAGTCAACAATTTATACATTTTGTTCTGTGACATTGGTTGCAATCCCCTCAAAGTAATAGCACTCTTCCCCCTTCCTTCCCAGGTTCCCCTTTTCCATTTGCCCTTTCCTGTTCCTTCCTACCTTCTGGGTTTTGTTTTTGGGCAAATGCTTCCCTTTTGGTCTCATATGTTTGATTGTATTGAATACATTTCTCCTTGGTACTATTATTCACTTTAATAAGCCTGTCTTTTGTTTGGCTGAAAGTTAATCCCTAGTATATGACTTTTAATCAGTTGCTTAATAACTCTGCCTGTTCTTTATTTTACCTGTCAGTAAAATGGGTGTTTCACATTTATTAATATCTCATCTCAGATAGTTTTCAGTGAACCTAATCATTGCTGTCATCATCAACTTCTCTGCCATCAATATGGAAGTTCAGTTTAGTTTAAGTAACAAAAGTTAGTTTACTCAAAACAAATTATGCATTTTAGCACTTGGAAAGCATGTTAAGTGTTCCCTCTTCAGGCTCAAATACAGTTATTTACACGTATTAGCATATCACTGACAGGTCTCTTCAAGCTCCCAGCCTTTAGCCATCTTCAAAATGTTTCCAGCCTCAGAGTTCTTAGTTATCAAGAGCCACGTGGACAGAAACAGTCTCGATCATTTCCAGCCATCTGGCAAACAGATCACATATGCTCATAATATGATATTTTTATTTACTCAACAAATATTTTCTAAACACCTACTATGTGTCAGGCTTTTTTGGGTATCTGGCAAAGAATTCAGAAATTTTCTTTTGGTTGGAAGACGGGAGGAGCGAAGCCTAGAAACAGGAGAAAAGCAATTCCTAGAGCCACAAGAAGGCTATGGAAAGAGCAAAACATTAGACCTGGCTCCCTCAGCTAGAGAAAACGTCTACAAAGGACCAGACAAAATGTACGTTGTGTCTCAAATATTTGAATCCATTCCATCCACACTGGTTGGCAGGAAGTCTTTGCTCTCTGTGGATTTACTAATGGGAGAGACAAATCTCTGACATAATGAAATGCCAGGAGGTGTGCTTTCCCATGAAGGTAGAGATTAGCAGCAAAAATTTCTTTCGTTAATCCCAGGGTGCACATTTACTTGTGGGTGCGCGTGCTGGTATGCAATCTTCTAAGTCTGACAGGCTTCAACTCTTTGTAATAGAGTAAAGGCATTCCTTTGTATTTTCAAACAATAAGTGTGGAATAAGAAAAAGTAGGCTTGGCAGTGAAGGTCAGGGATGATCTCTTGAGAGAGAAATGCTACTTGTTCTATTGTCTCATGCTAGTCTGCTCCATCCTTAAGCATTTATGATTACTACATGAACAAGGCCATGGGCCAGCCGAAACAATATCCTTTGAGTGTATTTAGCTACTGGTGAATCTGGCGGAAACTCTAGATTTTAGAGGGTTACATCAGACAATGATTCAGAAACTTTGCTTTTAAGAGGAGGCAATAAAATTATTGTTCAGAACGTTAATGCTGTCCAAAGGTAATTAGGTACAAAACCTAAATTAGACGCTGTACTTGCTAAATTGACTTTCTGTGACTTAGAAAAGAAGATTCAGAAGCAAAGCCAACAACATTATAATGAAAAAACCTGTCCTCTGAGCCTGGTCTGATTGACTTGGTCAAATGGTATATAAATTAAATCCATCTGAAGAATCTGATATCCAAGTGGGATTTTTAAAATTTCCATTAGACTGCAGTTTAAAATGTATGTGAAATAAGAAAATAAGAGTAAAATAACTTCACCCCATGGCTGGTGAACTTGGCAGCCTACGTGGAAAATGAGCCAGCTCTTCCTTTGCTGAACAAATCCATTCAAAATGATTTCATAGTTTTCCTTCCTTATTCTTTGGAATGTGGAAGACATTTTCCAGTGAGTTAAAAAAAAAAAAAAAAGAAGAAGAAGAAGCAGCAGCTTTAACCCTTTAAGAGAGGATATTCATTTTTCCTAGGATATGTAAAGTAACGCAAAGGAGATTTTTTTTTTTTTTTTTTTTAAAGCACAAACACTGTAGGTAGAAAGCTGATTCAACCTTATTCTAATAGGACCTGGGGAAAATAGTCATGGCTGATATAATGCAAAGTATTATAATTGAACTAATGTGATTTTGCAGTCACCTTCCAGGGAAATACCAATGCAGGTAGATTAACTGATACTAGAAAAAAAAATTTTTAGTATTGCAAAATTAAATAATCTAATTGAAAACAACTAGGTGAAAATTGAGTTTTTGTATGTGTGTGTGTGTGTGTGTGTGGTAGAATACATATAACAAAACATTTGTTATTTCAACCATATTCACATGTGTAGTTCAGTGACATGAGCTATGTTCACCATGTTGTGTAACTATCACCATTGTTTCCAAATTTTTTCATCACCTTAAACAGAAACTCATTCATTACCCCATTTCTCCCACCTCTGGTAACAACTGGGAGCTCTGGTAGCATAGTGGCTAAGACACTTGCCTGCTAACCAGATGGCTGGTGGTTCAAACCCACCAGCCACTCCTCGGAAGGAAGGTTGGGCAATCCTACTATCTGTAGTGATACTGCCTCGGAAACCCAAGGAGGGGGTCTCGGCGGCACATAACAACAACAACAACTGGTAACAACTAATAGACTGTGGTCTCTATGCATTTGAAGACAGCTAGCTTTTGTAGTTGAGCTGAATTCTGTTTGGGCTATCTTCCCATGCCAATTCTTCCCCTATCCAGTGGCAAATTCTATTCCAGGTGAAGATGTATTTGCTTACATATGCAAATATATATCCAAAGAGAGAGAGAAACACACACAAAAACACTTTTGCTGATTTGAATTTTTATTTTTGTATGTATAATATTTTCTTTTTTAAAAATAAGTAATTCACTTATATTAATCCAAATTCAGAAAGGATGTAAAGGGAAATATCTTTCCATGCCTGCTTACCAGGTGACCAGTTCTCCTTTTCAAGACAACCAATGTTATACTTTTGACTTTCTTTTAGTGGAGAATACACCAACTCTTTCTGAGACATTTTGTGGATATTTAAATAACCTTATATGAACTCTCTAAATTCCAATCCCTAGTTTTATATAAAGGGAAGCATAATGTAATATTAATTCCTATCTACTTTTTTTAAATTTTTAATTGAAAGAGTATCTGTGAGATCTTTACAAGTCAGTAGTTATATCAGTTTTCTCAGACTTTTTGATAGCTCCACGGTATTGATAAGGAGCTCTGATAGTACAGTGACTAAGGCATCTGACTGCTAACCAGAAGATTGATGGTTCAAACCCACCAGCCACTCTGTGGAAGCAAGACTAGGCAATCTACTTCTGTAAAGAATTACGACCTTGGAAACCCAATGGGGGTTGTTATGATTTGGGATTGACTTGATGGCAGTGGGTTTGGATTTTTTAATGGTATTAATGTACCATTATTTAAATTATCACTTTATATTATTAGACATTTGTTTCCAATTATTTGCTATTTTAAACCTGCAGTGCAGTGAATTACTTACTATGGCCCATTGAGCCACAGTCCCCCAATTTTGTGCTGTATTGTAAATCCTAGCCTCTATGCCTGTGGTTGTGGTCCCATTTAGGAGTGAGTTGTCTGTTAGGTTAATCAGGCAGGATTAGGGTGGGATATATATCTTGAGTCACTGACTTACTAGAGGATGTCAGCACCCTTAGTTTCCTTTAGGGTAAGGTCTGAATACAATATATATGAATGCTCTGGCAAAATTTATTCTTTCATTATCTGACTCTGGGTTCTTGGGACTTGCAACAGCAGCCAGTCCTCTGACCCACTGATTTGCCCTCATTGACCCCTGCAGCCATGTCAGTGAGGAGAGTAATCCAAACTGATGCCTAACCCATGGATGTGGGACTCGCCAGCCTCTACAACCATGTATGTCATTTCCTGGGCAGTTCGTAAGTTGTGTGAGATATTACAGCAAAATATGGGACCCTAAGACGAGAGGGAGAGTACTGAGGGGAAGAAGAAGAGTTGATACTAGAGATGATGAAGTGGTACAGCAGTTTGGAAAAGCTGGACATTTGGGACATCTCTATCCTCTGCTTCATAGAGACCAGCCTTGTGCCAATGTTTCTAAAAGAAATTATTAAAGCAAAACCATACTGATGAAATGTATACCATTTCACATATGTACACATATACACATATATTTATAGGATAAATATGCATTTGTAATTTTTATAGGTGCCACCAGATTGCTTTCATATAGGTTGTCATCAATTTATACTCTTACCAGAAAAATATGAGAATTTCTATGTCTGTTTCCTACAACCTCAGCAACAGAGCGTTTTACCAAATGTTTGGACCTTTGCCAATCTAATAACCTAACTCACTGCTGTTGAGTTGATTTTGACTCATAGCAACTCCTCTTTGGGCTTCCAAGGCAGTATCACTATGAAGGTAGATTATCCCATCTTCCTTCCAAGGAGTGGCTGGTGGGTTTGAACTGTCAGCCTTTTGGTTTGCAGTCAAATGCCTTAGGCACTATGCCAACAGAGCTCCCTGCCAATCTAAAAGCTGGAAAAAAAAAAAAAAAAGGTTATCTCAGGTTTTTTTTGCTTTTGAATTTCTCTTATAGGTAAAATTGTATTTCCTACTCTGAGATTTTAACTGTTTAGTGGTTAATCCATCTGTACTTTATTTTGGGAGTAGAGTGAGAAAAGAATAACTTAAATTTTTTCCCATCTATATTATGTAATAGGGAGACTTTGTCTACCCCTCTTCACCAATCTGAAAGACTTTCTTTCTGCATGTTGCTCTCTTTCATGACTCTATTTTTCTGTACCCAATACCAAGATTTTATGGCTTTAATAACTGTAGAAAAAGACTATGCTTCAATATCTATTGGGCAAGAGCCTACTTACTATTCTTCCTTCTCTAAAATTACTTTTCTATTCATTGTCATTTATTCTACTAAATGAATTTCAGAAACAGCCTGTCAATTTCCATAAAGAACTTTATGAAAAACGATGAAGACTTACATTGAATTCATAAATTAATTTCATAGGATGACTGCTGTATTTCAATTTAGGAATATGTTTTTTTCTTTCTGCTTGTGTAAGCCTTATTTTTGTTCCTTCAGTAATATTTTATATTTCTTGTTAGGTTTAATCCTTTTGGAAGCTATGTTGCCACCATGACTTCAGATCTTTCCTTACTACATTTCTTGAATGGTTATTCATAATATGTAGGACAACTTTATATATATATGGTACATCTTATATGTGATTCTCTTTCAGAATGAAATATATCTATATCTAAATCTATCTATCTATCTATCATTATTGTTATGTGCTGTCGAGTTGAACCTGACTCACAACAACCCATCCTTGGGTTTCCGAGGTGGTATCACTATGAAAGTAGATTGCCCAACCTACCTACCAGCCGCTCCTCGAAAGGAAGCTTGGGCAATCTACTTCCGTAGTGATACCACTTCATAAACCCAAGGAGGGAAAGATATATTTATTTATTTATTTCCTGAATTGACACAAAATTTTGAGAAGGGAATGAAACTTAATATATATCATGCAAAAAGAACCAATGTTTGCTGAATATGTCCTGCTAACAGTAGTTACACTTATTTAGCACAATTATGCTCAATACTAAACACTTTACATGAACTCCTTACAACAATCCTGTAAAAGTGTTTATATTATCATCTTCATTATATAAGGAAGGCACAGAGAGCTTAAGTAACTTACTGAAAGCTACACAGCTAGAAAGCAGTGGAGCCAGACAGGAGTTAAACATAAGCAATTTGACTTCAGAGTCTGTCTTCTTAATCATTAGACAATACTGTCTACTAGTTGCCAAATGCTGGGTTTCAAATATATTATTTCACTTTAAATCTTTATAGCCTTATTCAATTAAAAGTCATTAAACCCATTTTACACATGAGAAAATGTGCTCAAGGGTATACAACCAATCCTAGAATTACTAATATTCCAAAGCAGACCTGCTTTCCATTATTCCTGGTTGCTTCTCATTTTGTTTACCAAACTGCATGGTTTATACTGTTTGTATACCATTACTTTTGGCTTTAAAGATAAATAAATGTTCTAATCAGAGCTTCTGATGAGGGTGAAATAATCAGAGATACCATATTGACAAATACAACTTTAGTCAAAGAAAATTACTTTATATTTAATTTAACCCATGAAGCCCTTTTATAGGGAAATTTATTATTTTCCATGGGCACTTTTAGAAATGGCCTAATAGCCCCTTTTCAGAGCTCAAAGTCACATGAAAAATAATTAGCAGCTGTTTCTCCTCAGTGTAATATAAAACATTACTAATTTAATATTTATTGCTCATATATCATGGTACAGGCACTATCCCAAGGGTTGAGCCACAACGATGAACAAAACAGATATCGTCCCTGCGCTTATGGGAGCTTCCATTCTAATGGTGGAGTTAGACATTAATAAGTAATCACTCAAATTTTATATTTATGAACTGTGATGATTGCTTTGATGGGAAAGTAGAAGATTCATGAGCACATACCCGGGATGGGTCTAGTTTTGGTGTGTCTGAGGGGAGAGGTTGTTGAGGATGAATCCCTCAGTAAGTAATTATTGAGAGAAGTTCTAAAGAGGGTGGTGATTAAAAAGGCATGTTCAAGGGACAGAGAGGACTCCAGGCTACCTGGAGCACTTGTGAAAAGGGAGAATGGCTCACAATTAAAATGAAGAGCTAGGTTTCAGCTGGAAAAAAAAATGAAGTGCTTTGTGCATCCTGAAGTGACTTTGATCTTTGGCTCCAAAGCAGTGTGAACCATTAGAAAGGTTTTATGTAGAAGGATTTCTTCAGGTTTCCATTTTTGCAGCGTAGTGCCTAAGGCATTTGACTGTTAACCAGAAGACTGGAGGTTCAAACCCACCAGCCACTGCTTGGAAAGAAGGTTGAGCAATCTACTTCCGTAGTGATACTGCCTCGGAAACCCAAGGAGGGGTCGCTATGAGTCAGGTCCAACTCGATGGCACATAACAACAACAATCACTCTGCAAGGTAGAAGATGGATTAGGGAGATATAGTTAAAGTGAGGGATGATAGTAGATCAATCTAGGAGATAGAGGAAGAGATGGACGGAAGAACATTTGCTCGAGGGACAGTAGAAACAGGAAGTGGCTTGGATATGGCAGGGAAGGCAGGAAGAAGCATATTACGGATAGGTCTCTGGGGTCTGCCTGTGCCAGAGACGGATAGTGATTCTAATCATCAAGGTAAAAACTAGAGAACAGGGTTCATCATGAAAGTCCATTAATTCAGTTTTAACACATATAGTTAAGGTGCTTTTGGGACATTAATGGAGATGTCAACCAAGCAGCTGGAGATACTCATTTGGGAGAATCATGTTTTCCCAAATATCTCTGGCTGCAGATAATTCGTTTCAGATTCAGTCATGAGTGTAGATGAAATTTCCGAGGCACAGATTATAGAGTGAGAAGAAATGGGAGCCTAAGCATGAACTGATTATCTAGTTCATGAGTGTTTCTCTTCACTCTTCATTCTAAGAGGTACTGAATAAATATTTGAAGAATGGAATGTTAAAATATTTCAATGATTCTTTAATTGACACAAAATTTCAAGAAAACGAAACCTAATATATATTATGCAAAAAGAAGTAAGTTTGCTGAATACTTATTATTACTAACCTCATCTTGTGCTGCTCATACAAGCAAGCAAAGCATCCCCTGTTTCTACAAATTGCATATTTTTTTAAGGGAGTGGGAAAGAGATAATATTAGGAATCATTTCTTTTGTGTCTGATTATAGCACAACCAAAACACCAAACTCACTGCCCTTGAATTGGATCTGACTCATAGTGACCACTCCTTGGGTTTCCAAAGCAGTATCGCCATAGAACTAGATTACCCAATCTTCCTTTCAAGGAGTTGCTGGGGAGTTTGAATGACCAGCCTAATGGTTAGCAGTCAAAATGCGTTAGGCACTATGTTACCAGAATTCTCAATTATAGCACAGTAGGACAAAATCCTGACCACTATCCTAACACCAAACTGTACAGCTGTTTTCTCTGGGGAAAAAAAAAAATCTTATCCCCCCAATCTCATATAAGAAAATGACATCTGAGACTTCCGGGAAGATGGAGGACTAGGCAGACAAGCAACACAGACCCTCTTCCACAAACAAAAGAAAAACCAACTGACAGAGATACAGAAGATAACCCTGGAGCCCTGAGCTTTGAAAGGAACTATACAGAAGTGGATTAGGCACCAACTAGTGGAAAACCTGAACAAAAACAATGAGTACAGAGACGGTCGGAGCTGCGGACTGTCAGCTACTCCGACGGGACCAACACCCTGAATATTTTCAAGTGGTGTTGGGACCTGAGAATTGACCTAAAGATCAGTCCTGGTCACGAAGGGTTGCAGGGATGACTGTGCTGGTGGTCTATGACTAGGAAGGGAAACAGCAAGGAGGGAGACAACCTGAGCTGTTGACTTACTGCTGTCCAGAGGGTGCAGCCATTTTGATTGTTTACATGTGATAGCCATTTTGGATATTTAAAGTGACCGAGGGCACAGCTATTTGAACCTTTACAAGTGGCAACCATTTTTGGATTTTAAAGTGATAGCATTCTCATTCGGCTTCCAGGGACCTAAGAATAGGCTCTGTGTGCCAAGGTCGGCAGGGACATATGAGAGGCTGACAACAAGAAAGGAGACAGGTGGTGAGTGTATAAGTGCTGTCAACTAGTGAATAGAGGAGCACAGTACCCTGCTTGCATAGATAACATACAAAGAAAACAAACATCATGGGCAAGTCACTCCAATATACAGTTACCAATTAAATATAAACACAAAAACGTCACAATGCCTCAGAGACAACAGAACATCACAGTCCACAAAAAGAAGCAAGATAAAGCAGGAGAAACAAAGGACCAGGATACAGACCCAAAGCACATCCCTGAGGAAGACAAAGCATTGGAAGAACTCCCTGATAAAGAATTCAAAAGAATTATATTTAGGTATCTTCAAAGAATTGAGAGACAGACCAAGGAAAACACAGACAAAAACCTTAGAAGAATTTTGGAAGAAAATACAAGAACAAAATGACAAAATAAATGAAAAATTAGAAATGATTCTAAGTCTACAGATAGAAATCCAGAA
>NW_006921758.1:7213332-7229086 GCF_000298275.1 Orycteropus afer afer
GGGACTCTCATACACTGCTTGTGTGACTGTGAAGTGACACAACCACTGTGGAAAACAATATGGTGATTCCTTAGAAAGTTGGAATTGGAGATACCATTTGACCCAGCAATCCCATTACTAGGTATATATCCTAGAGAGGTGAGAGCCAGGATAGGAACAGATAGATGCATGCTCATGTTCATCACAGCACTATTTACAACAGCAAAAAGATGGAAACAACCTATGTGCCATCAACAGAGGAGTGGATGACCAAAGTATGGTACATACACACATGGGAATGCTATGCAGCACTTAAGAATAATGTAAAGTCTGCAAAACAGTACATAACATTGATGAACTTGGAGGACATTATGCTGAGTGACATAAGTCAATCACAGAAGGACAAATACAGTATTAGTTCGTTGTTATGGAGAGTCTAGTAAAGGTTTATATATGGAGGGAAACTTTGTTGGTTGCTAGGGGTGGGAGGGGAGTGGAGGAAACACTGCAAAAAAAAAAAAAAAGCATTGACCCGTGTCACTTTAGTTTTGTGTATTTCACTATTCATAAATTATATTTCAATAAAACGCATTAAAAAAAAAAGGAAAGAAAATGACATCTTTAGATCATGTATTTTGTTGTGGATTCAATGGTGTCCCTCAAAATACGTATTGAGAGCCTGGTTCCTGTATCTGAGGACATAATCCTGTTTGAAAATAGAGTTTTCTATGTTAAGTTAATTAGGTCATACATGAGTAGCTTAGGTCCTAACCCTCATCACTTCCAAGTTACACAAAGAACAAAATAGACAGAGACATACACACAGGGGGAAGGCAGATACTGAGGAATACCAAGGGATGGTAAGGATTGCCACCAGACACCAGAAACTAAGAGACAGGCTCACAGAAGAAATAGATACAATTAAGTCCCTGATTTAGGACCTCTGGTAGCATAGTGCCTAGTGTGAGTCAGTCTCCCTATAAGACTTTGAGCTCCTTGAAGGCAAATATGTTATTTTACTCCATCGTTGTACAGTTGTTGTTGTTAGGTGCCATTAAGTAGGCTCTGATTTACAGCAACCCTATGTACAACAGAACAAACAACACACTGCCCAGTCCTGTGCCATCCTCAAATCCTTGCTATGCTTGAGCCCATCACTGCAACCGCTATGTCAATCCATCTAGTTGATGGTCTTCCCCCTTTTCACTGACCCTTTACTTTACCAAGCAATGATATCTTTCTCCAGGGACTGGTCCCTTCAGACAAAGTCTGGCCATTCCTGCTTCCAAGGGACATTTTCCAAGACCCCGTGGATGCCTAAAACTTCAGATAGTACCAAACTCGATATATACTGTGTATTTTCCTATACATACCAAACCAAACCAAACTCACTGCCGTCGAGTCAGATCCAATTGTAGGGACCCTTCCTTGGGTTTCCGATGTGGTGTCACTACAGAAATAGATTGCCCAATCTTCCTTCCAATGAGTGGCTTGTGGGTTTGACTCAACAGCCTTCTGGTTAGCAGTCAAATGCCTTAGGCACTACACCACCAGAGCTCCCTATACACACATACCTATGGTAAAATTTAGTTAATAAATTAGGCAGAGTAAGACATTAACAACAACAACTAATAATAAAATAGAACAACTCTTAAGTAAAATAAGGGTTACTTGAACACAAGCACTGTGATACTGTGACAGTCCATCTGATGACCAAATTGGCTACTAAATGACTAAAGGGTGGGTAGTGTATACAGTAGATAAAGGGATGATTCACTCCTAGGTGGGTCAGAGCAGGGCAGCTGGAGCGATTTCACCACACCGCTCAGAATAGTGCCTAAGGCACTTGACTGCTAACAAGAAGGCTGGAGGTTCAAACCACCAGCCACTCCTCGGAAGGAAGGTTGGGCAATCTACTTCTCTAGGGATACCACCTCGGAAACCCAAGGAGGGGTCGCTATGATTTGGATCCAACTTGATGGCAGTGAGTTTCATTTGGTTTATTGTGTCTATACTGCATTGCTTACTACAAAGTAGGAAGTCCTCAATACCGTTTTAAATTTTTACCTGAACGAATGGATTTTATTTATTGGTAATATGATGCTGAAGTACCTCAAACTAAGAATTGCAAAAGCCCCAAATTCTAACTTCTAATACTTTGTGGAAACTTAGAGTGACAAATAAAATGTAAACTTTATTTATTTATTTGATCTCAATTGTTATATAAAAGTATTCTCTATATTCTTATAACAAGCAAAACATTAACACATTGATAAGGACCAGAAAGAACTAGTGCCAAAGGCATTTGACTGCTAACCAGAAGGTTGGTGGTTCAAACCCACCAGTCACTCTTCAGAAGGAAGACTAGGTAATCTACTTCCATAGAGATATCGCCTCAGAAACCCAAAGAGGGGTCGCTATGAGTCAAATCCACTTGACAATAGTGAGTTTTTGGTTTAGAATGAACTAGGTATTAAATATACTTATAGGTGGATTATAGGAGCTCTGGTGGATAAGGCATTTAGCTGCTAACCAGAAGGTCAGTGGTTCAAAACTACCAGCTGCTCCTTGAAAGGAAGATGGGGGGATCTACTTTTGTAAAGATTTACAGCCTCAGAAACCCAATGGGGGTGGCTAAGTGTCAGAACTGACTTGATGGCAGTGAGTTGGGTTTTTTGGATAGGTGGATTAGTAAGGAAATCTAAATCAGGAAGTTAAAAATTTAAAGTAACATTTTACTAGTTTATTAATCTTTGCTGATTAAAATGAATGACAATAACTTGTAGTTCTATATGATCTAGAAAGAACTAGGACATTAGGTTGTTAATGTTTACCTATTTGTAAGATGAGGCTAAGTCATAATTTATGTCTACAATGCTGTCCTTAATCACTGGAAATGCCTTTTAATATCCTGCTAAGAAACCTCCTATTCAATTACTTAAGAACGTTTTAACATCATAAATTGTGAGCTGTTTGAACAGGTTGATTCAATTACAAGTATAGGAAAAAAGCTCATATAACTATTGTCATAAAATGCTTTAAAATTATGCAAAAGCCACATGATCTTCCTGAGGTAGGACTGAAACACAAACTGAGCTGTTTTCTTTCTATTGTGTGTTATTAAGTTTAATTGCTTCATTCTTGTGATTGCTTTTGAAAGAGAGGGAGTCAATCAAGCTTTCACCAAAGCGGATGCCATTGCATTATGTATGAGGTTGGCAAGGGAAGAGAGACCTGTGACCTAAGAGGAAATCAGGATCTAAAGCACTTACAAATGTAAGGCTCTTATGTGTCCAAGTGTCCTTTGTTAGAGACATGCTGCCTTTGAACATTAACTTCAACATTATTCACTTAATATAAGTTTCCTAAGTTTAGTTTTTAAGATTGGGCAGTCCTTTGAAAATGAATGTGATGTTTCTGATCCAACATTAAAAATATATAAAGACATACTTTCCACTGGAGTGTTGAAAAGGCCCTGTCTACACTGCCTCCTTAAAATCTCTTGGGAACTTTCAGCATCTATTTTTAACATGGCAAAGCAGAATTAGGGGTGTTGATGATGAAAGTGAGTTTGCCACTATTTGAACTTTCTGGCCCCTGGGGTAAACCCTTTGCTTCATTGGCACCAAAGTCCAATAAGCTGAGTGAATTAATTTTACTCTTCATTCTGGTCTCTTCATTTAAATGTAATTATATTATATCTGAATATTTTAAATGAGATACTAGGGGTAGAAAAAAAAATCCATTTATCCTGTAATTTCTGAATCTGTCTCACCTTAATGAACTCTTGCTTTCTAGTTATAACGGGATGTCACCATTGGGAACTGCTGAACATTCATAGTTTTAGAGCCATGATAAAATCCATTGTAACCTTCAGCATAATAGCAGGGTGATTTCTCATATCAAAAGGCTTTTGAAGCAACTTGCTCACAAGACTGGGCTTCATTAATATGTAATTTGTTTGTCATTTCTGTAGCCAATATTTAGCAGGCAATGGAAATAGCTAGAAAAGGCAGACTATCTTAAGTGGAGCAGAATCCCTAAAGGGAAAATTGAGCTTGGTAGAGAAAGTATTTTTTAGTGGCCTTCTCTCTATAAATAGAACACTTATGGTGTAGTGGGTAAAGTGCTCGACTGCTAACTGAAATGTCGGCGGTTTGAACCCACTAGCTGCTTCTTGGGAGAAAGATGAGGTAGTCTGCTTCTTTATGTATTTCCCAAAAATAAAAAAAACAAAGAACCTCACCATTGTGGAGTCAGGTCCAAGCTGGTACCACTATGGAAGTAAATTGCCCAACCTTCCTTCTGAGGAGTGGCTGGTGGGTTTAAACCACCAGCCTTCTGGTTAACAGTCAAATGCCTTAGGCACTACACCATCAGAGCTCCCTTACATATTTATAGCCTTGGAAACCCTGTGAGGTAGGTGTATTCTGTCCTTTAGGGTTGCTATGAATTGGAATAGACTTGTGGCAGTGGGCTTTGATTTCTCTAGAAAATTGACACTGTTTTCTGGACTGACAGTTTGTGACCCTTTCATCATTATAGTTCATTGAACATAAATATCATTATTATATAACTTAAAAACTATGTTTCTAAAAAAAAGGAACATTCTTTTCCTAAGTGTCTAATTTTCTTTTTATTAATAATAATTTTAATTTACCAAATGATTCTATTGTCGCTGGGTTTCTGAGCATACTCTGTTCTTGCACAGCTCTTGGTAGGATGAAGAAGAGGTAAAGGGAACTAACTTTCTTTGTGAGCCTCCTTAGGGCCAGGTATAGGACTAGGTAATGCTCCCAACTTCCTTTATTATGCTGCTGAGGAAACTCAAGAGAGAAATTAGGATGTCTGAGAATAGGCAGATGTTTGGGTAAACTGTAAGCAGAGACTACCATCTGGTTCATGCCACTATCCCTAACATTAGCTGAATATCTGGTACCTGGTAGGAAGAGAGAGAGGGAGGAATCATTGCTGTACAACTGGAGCAGAGCAGGTAGAAAAGAGATGAAGTTGTAGGTGTCATGTTGACTTCTTGTTATTGGGTGCCATCAAGTTGATTCCAACTCATAGCAACCACAAGTGACAGGATAGCGCTGTGCCATAGGGTTTTGTTGGCTATAATCTTTCTGGAAGCAGATTGTCAGGTTTTTCTCCTACAGAGCTTCTGGGTAAGTTCAAACCACCAATCTTTCTGTTAGCTGCCTAGTGCTTAATGGTTGCACTACCAGGGCCTTTGCTTAGGCAGTCATAATAGAATGTCTTTTTGCACTATAACTATGTCTTAGGCAGCTTATGGAGTCTCTGTGTAGTGACAACAGTTACATGCTTGGCTGCTAGCTGAAAGGTTGAAGGTTCAAACCCACCTAGAGGCACCTTGGAAGAAAGGCCTGGTCATCTACTTCCAAAATATCACTCATTGATAACCCTATGGAGCATAGTTCTACTTTGACACTCATGGGGTTGACATGACTTGCAATCAATTTGACAGCAACTGGTGGTGGTGGTAGTGATGATGGATACAGTTTATACAACCATATTACCTGCTGATCTTGGGATTGTTGCTTTTGCAGCCCATGAGCCAACTGCCTGCCATCTTACTTGCTGATCATCAGCCTCTGCAGCCAGCAGCCCACTGCACTGCTTGCCCACCTTGGGTTTGTCAACTCTTGCAGCTATGTGAGTCAGAAGAACCCTCCAGCCTGATGGCTGACCCATGAACTTGAGACTTGCCAGCCTCTAGAGTCATGTGACCCATTTCTTTGTGTGTGTGTGTGTGTGTGTGTGTGTGTATCTATCATCTATATGATATCTATATATATAAGCTTCACTGGTTTTGTTTCTCTAGAGAACCCAGCCTAAGACATTTGCTACAGAGAACAGTTCTAGACAAACAAAATCATAAGGATGAGTTTTCTAAACTGGTTCTCACATCTGACTAATTTTAAAGGCATTGATGACTTTGCTTCCATTAGTAAAGAGGGCACTGCTAACCCATGGTGTGATGGGGCAATATTAATATGCAAAATATGCTACCAAATAGATCAAGTACTGGTGAGAAGCAAGGCTCTGGGTGATATGTCAGAATGAGAAGTATAAAGAAGCTGATTGTTTGATCCTACTTATGTTAGACAAAGTGGTGAAAGAAAGAGATGAGCTCAGGGCTTTGAAATCACAGCTCAAGTGCTGCACAGAAGACCTTAATGTTTCCCCTTGTGCCGTAAAATAAAGTCTTATATTTTGTAGTAACAGAGCTGATATTGACAAAAACCAAACCCAGAGTCTTATCGAAAAAGTGGCTGAATTAACACCAATTGAATTCCCAGTATCAATTGGTATTTGAAGTTAAAGTTAGGGCATTGATAGAGAAGAAATCAGATCCTAAAACTTGGGATGGGAACATATGGGCAGATAATCAGGACACTGGGGACTTTGAGCCTCTAAATTCTGTTGAATCATTACTGCCAGCAGAACCAGCCCTCTTACCGCCAGTTGATGTGACTGACCCAGCTGTGCCTGATAAGTCATTGTCTGAGATATCACCTGGGGCAGCACCTGGAGAATTGTCTGGGGCGTTGCCTGAGGCAGAAGCCTTATAAGACATTGCTAAATTCCCAAGAACTGCCCCCACCACTCATTTTTGTTTCTAGACCTGTAACTAGACTTAAGTCCCAGTAAGCCCCAAAAGGTAAAGTACAAAGTATGACCCAGGAAGAGGTACCAAAACCAAAACCAAAATCACTGCTGTTGAGTCGGATCCAACACATAGTGACCCCTCTTTGGGTTTCCAAGGCAGTATCACTATGGCACTATGGAAGTAGATTGCCCAACCTTCCTTTCGAGGAGTAACTGGTGGGTTTGAACCACCAGCCTTCTAGTTAGCAGTTGAATGGCTTAGGCACTATGCCACCAGAGCTCCTAGAGGAGGTACAGTACACTCCAAAAGAACTGTTTGATTTTTCTAATATGTACAAACAGAAACCTGGAGGGTATGTGTTGGAATGGCTATTAAGGATGTGGGATAATGGTGCAAAAAAAAATTGAATCAGTCTGAGTTTATTGATTTGGGCCCACTAAGCACAGACTTTTCACTCAGTGTTTCCACTAAAGAGGGTAGGAAAGGATCTAATAGTTTATTTGGTTGGTTTTACTGAAGCATGGATTATGTAATGGCCTACACTAAGTTAGGGAGTTGAAGTACCAGATCTGCAGAGTGTATACAAAGGCTTAAGGAAAATGGCATATTTGAGTGGATTTATCAGATTAAACCCACAGATCCAGACATGCAGTGCTCAAAGGATACACCTTTTACAATGATTGGAAAATAATTTGTGAAGGGAGCCCCAGCATCCTTGAAGAGGGCTGTAATTACTATTTTATGTAATTCGGATTTGACAGTGGGAACTGCCCTAATTGAATTAAGGCACCTGATGGGGCTGATTGGACCTTGTGGTGGTAGGGGCCAAGTGGCAGCACTTAATCGACAAAGACAAGGTGGGCATGGTTAGTGTAATAGAGAATGGAAGCAAAAGCAGTAATCAGAATTGTCTGATTCATTTGGACTTACAGTGTTGGTTACTTAGGCATGGTGTCCCAAGGAGTGAAATGGATGGGAAATCTACTGAATATTTACTTGATCTGTATAAGCAGAATATAGGTCAAGTGAACAGCTGTCTATCTTGAATCACCAGAATATGGAGATACATCTTCTTAATCAATTACCAGACTTGAGCCAATTTAAAGACCCAAAAACGCTTGAATAAAGGGGAGGTCGGGTCTCTCTGAGGAAGGATCTCACTACACTCTCAAAGTGTATACTGTTAATCTTTCTCTCAGCCTTCCCCATAGGGATAGATGGCCTTTTAGAAGAATGACTGTCCATTGGGAAAAGGAAATAATCAAATTTTTTTTGTGGATTACACTGGTTCTGAAATGACTCTGATTTCAGGAGATCCAAAACACACTGTGGTCTACTAGTCAGAATGGAGGTATATGAAGGTCAAGTTATTAATAGAGTGTTAGATTGAGTCAGTCTCACAGTGGGTCCAGTGGGTTCTCTAATTCATCCTGTAGTGATTTCCCCAGTTTCAGAATGCATAATTGGAAAAGACATACTTAGCAACTAGCAGAAATCCCACAATGGATCCCTGACGTGTGGAGTAAGGGCTATAATAGTAGAAAAAGCCAAGAGGAAGCCATTAAAACTGCCCTACCTAGGAAAATAGTAAACCAAAAGCAATATTGCATTCTGGAGGGATTGCAGACATTAGTGTCACCATTAAGGACTTGAAGAATGCACGGGTGGTAATTCCCAGCACATCTCCATTTACCTCATCTATTTGGCCCGTGCAAAAAACAGATAGATCTTGGAAAATGACAGTGGATTATTGTAAACTTAACCAGGTGGTGACTCCAATTGCAGCTGTGTTTCAGATGTTGTTTTATTGCTTCGGCAAATCAATACATCTCCTAGTATCTGGTATGCAGCTATTGATCTAGCCAATGTCATCTTCTTAATTCTGGTCACAAAGCACCACCAGAAGCAGTTTGCTTTCATCTGGCAAGGCCAGCTCTTTGTTGGTCGCATGGTGGGTGATTGAAAGAGGTTTTTGGAGTTAATTCATTAATTCACATTAACATTTTCAAACATATTTTTTAAAAACAAAGCAAAAGCATATATTTGATGCCAGTTGTCACCACTGCTGTAAACAGATTTTGGTTATCATTTTCATCTTGCTTTGAGGATAGATAAACACTGTTGCTGGAATATACGTTAATAATTGCATAAGCAAGTGCTGGGTTGTAAGCTCCCACTGTAACACCAGTGAAAAATCTATTATTAAGATCACATGAACAGCTCAGACTTTGGTTAATCTCCTAATTAAAAGGCACTAGTCATTACAGTATCAGTGCCTACTATGGGCCAGCCACTGCAATGTTGTTGTTGTTGTTTGCCGTGGAGTCGGCCCCGACTCATAGCGGCCCCTCCTTGGGTTTCCAAGGCAGTATCACTACGGAAGTAGGATTGCCCAACCTTCCTTCCGAGGAGTGGCTGGGGGGTTTGAACCGCCAGCCTTCTGGTGAGCAGTCAAGTGCCTTAGGCACTATGCCCACCAGCCACTCCTCGGAAGGAAGGTTGGGCAATCCTACTTCCGTAGTGATACTGCCTCGGAAACCCAAGGAGGGGTCGCTATGAGTCGGGTTTGACTCGACGGCACATAACAACAACAACAACAACAGTCATTACAGAAGGAGCTCTGGTAGCATAGTGTCTAAGGCACTTGACTGTTAACCAGAAGGCTGGCAGTTCAAACCCACCAGTAACTCCTCAGAAGGAAGATGGGGCAATCTCCTTCCGTAGCGGTACTGCCTCAGAAGCCCAAGGAGGGGTCGCTATGAGTTGGGTCTGACTCGACAGCACATCAAAACAACAAGTCATTACAGACAAGCTGACCCAAATAAAGCTAGCTGTCAGGTGTTGAAATATCTGTCTCCACATGCTCAAGAATCTCTCAGTGGTGTCCTCTGATTAATTGCAGGGGCCCTACAAGTGTAGGTGAAAGGATCATATGCCTATGATGCTACTCAGAAGGCAAGAGGAAATGGGAGAGTAGAGTATGAGAAACTTCAGCAGTGCTGGCATATAGTAGGAGCTCTGGTGGTGTAGTGCCTAAGGCATTTGAGTGCTAACCAGAAGGCTGGCAGTTCAAATCCACCAGCCACTCCTTGGAAGTAAAGGTGGGCAATCTACTTCCATAGTGATAGTGCCTTGGAAACCCAAGGAGGGGATCCGACTCCATGGCACTGAGGTTTATTTATTTATTTTTTTTCCCCATATAGTAGCAGAGTACCAAACAGGCATTTTGTGTTGGGGCAAAATTTAAAATGTTGGACTTGTTTTTCTGATATTAGTAGAATCACCTAAAATTTGGTACATGCCCTTCTCTCTTCTTTTTAGAGGACATGTGAGGGAAAGAAAGGTTCTCTTTTCAACAATTTCATATTGATTTCAATAGGTAACTTATTGACTGAATTTCCCTTAAGAATTTAGAGATTAAGATTTTAGTCTTGTATCACTATTCTATCACTTATTCATAAAAAAAAGCTATAAAAGTTTTTTTTTTTCAAAAACAGCACCTCTATTACTACTTTTATTTATTTAATATTTCATTTATTTTTGGTGGCAAGCATACATAACCAAATATACATTCATTCACAATTTCTACACGAACAGTTCAATACTATTGGTTAAACACTTCACTTTGTGTCACCATTCTCACCATCTCTACCCATATTGTTTCATCATTTATTTAGCTTCTCTGGGCTTAAAATTCTCATCTGCTTTCTGTTAACTGTTCTCAGATTAAGATCACATAGATAATTCTTTTAGCCTGCAAATAGTTCTGTAGGGGAGAAGTCTGGGCAGGCTTGACCAGGTTCTGTGGTTCAGGACTCACAAGGTAAAAATCAAGGTGTCAGCTGGACTGGACCCTTATTTGCATGCTCTAGGAAAGATTTACTTCCAAGCTCATTCAGGTTGTCAGCAGAATTCAGTTCCTTGTGGTTGTATAACTGAAGTCTCTATCGCCTTGCTGGTTGTCGACTGAGAGTCATTCTCTTCTCCTAGAGACTACTTGCATTGCTTCTTAAGTTGCGTTCTCATCTACAAACCCACTACATTGCATCTAGTCCTTCTTAGACTTAGAATCTGACTTTTCTGTCTGTCACCAGTCAGAAAAACACAATTCTTTTTAAAATAGAGAGTTAATTAGTTTAAGTCCAAATAAATAATCTTTGTTCCATCTAATATAACATAATTAGGGGAGTGTTATTTCATCATATTCACAGATTCTACCCACATTCACAGGGTATTATGCAAGGCTAATGGCTATTAGGGTTCATTCTTAGATTTCTGCTTACTACTCATCAGTGGATAAATGAATCCCCAAACTATGGTACATACATGCAATGGAATACTAAGCAATATTAAAGAATAATGAAGAATCTCCAAAACACTTCAAAATGTGGATGAATTTGGAGGACATTATACTGAGTGAAATAAGTCAATCACAGAATGACAAACATTGTATGAATGAGTCTACTATTAAAGAAGCCAAGGAAAGGTCTACCCATGGAAGGAAAGTTTCTTCATTAGTTACAAGGGGTGGGTGGGGAGGAGAGTGAAAGTTGCTAGCTAGGTAAGAGGTATATATTGATTTGGGTGAAGGGAAAGGCAATATATCAGAAGCAGGTAAGAAGCACAATATCACCAAGGAAAAGGAAGATGGGGAGGTGTACAAGAAGTGCAGACAACAATGGTGAATACTATGACACACACAATGCTGAATTATCAGTAATAACAAACATTAATCTACAGGTGGATAAATAGGTAGACAAGCAAGATGATCAGGTATGGGTAGGCAAAGAGGAATATACCCATGACCATACATAGGTTTGGCAGATGATATTTCTATGTATGTATTCATAAGTCCTATAAAAATATCCATGTATATAATAGAGCAAACAGAGGCAAAGTCATAATTTCCTAGCCACAGCAAAACACTTTGAGGGAGTGAATCACTGGGTCTGTGGACTTGGGACCATGGCTATGGGGAATATCAAACTTAATTGGTATAACATACTACACAAAAACATTGTTCCATATCTTACTTTGGTGAGTAGCAACTGGGGTCTTAAAAGCTTACAAGCAGACAATAAAATGCAACTATTAGTCTCCGCTCACCCGGAGCAAACAAGAGTGAAGAAAACCAAAGACTCATGGAAACAATTAGTCCAACGTACTAGTGGACCATGGGAACCTCAGCCTACATGACCCTAAGACCAGAAGAACTAGATGGTGCACAGTTACCACTGTCAACTGCTTTGAAAGGGATCAAAATTGGAGACTCTGGGTAGAGTGGGAGAAAAAGGTGGAACAAAACTAAAAATCATAAAAAAGACCAGGCTTACTGGTCTGATAGTCACATTTTGGGCCTGCAATTGAACTCCCTCCGTGTCTTAACCTTCAGCCAAACAACAGATAGGCCTATGAGGTGAACAATTACTGCAGGGTGGTGCACTCCTTAGAACAATTAACCAGGGAGATCAGAAGGGCAGCATGTGGGTAGGGAGAAACTCAGAAGGCAGGAATGTATAGGAAAGAAGGACACAAGAAAAAAGTAACACAAAGAGGAAGCCAGAAGAGAGCTGTTACATCGTAGGGATTGTGATCAATGTAATGAAATAAAATGTGTATGAGCTATTGAATGGAAAACGAATTTGGTCTGTAAACTTTCACCCTAATCACAAAAAAAAAGTTAAAAAAGAAAAAAAAAAATTCTGCTTACCTTAATTCTCAGTCTCAGTCACATTTCTCTCAATGACTTTCAAATGGAGTAACATGAACACATAAAGGAAATTGATTCAAAGTAAGAGGAAACTCTGGAGTCAGTTATGGAGACTGGTGTAGAAATTTCTGTGAGAAATAATAGTGACAGTGACGGTGAATCTAAGTAGATATAATCAAGAGAGATTTAGAAGATAAAGAGACAGGAATGATGTATTGATCAAATGTGGATATATACTGATTCTATTGGTTTTACTTCAACTATAAACATCACTCAATGCAAATAGCTAATTTTCTGTCTCCTCTATTACCTCCTCAGCCCATGCTATTATCATCTCTCAACTAGACTGCTGTAATAATATCCTAATAGCCTTTCCAAAGCAATTTTTTTATTCCACATCTTTTCTTGATTTATTTAAATCTATATTCAATCCATATTATAAAGTGATACTTAATAAAGTATTTCTGACATTCAAAAAAGTATTTTAAAAAAATAATAATGAATACCCAGTTATCCACCTCTTAGCTTAAAAAAATAAAAATACATGTAGTTGTCTCTTATAGTCATCTCCACCTATATTCTTCTCTCTTCACTTAAGACATTAGTATTACCCTAATGTTGGTATATATCACTTTCTACCATGTCTTTATAGTCTTCCATTTATTTGTATTCATATTGTACAATTTATATATTCTTTTGGATATTTTTGTTTCATATAAATGAAATCATATAGTATGTACCCTTTTTGTTCTCTACCTCCTACCCTGTTCAAACTTCCATTTGTGAGAAGTTCATGCTGAAACATGTTGTCCTAATCTATTTATTTTTATCACAGTGAAATCTTTTAACTGTATGAGTATACTAAAATGACACAGTAATCTATTCAAAAGGCAAATCCAATCATGTCATTCTCTTGCTTAAAACACTTTAGCAGTTTTCTGCTAAACGCTCTTTCTGCTCTTAGGCTAAAGACTATAATCAAGGGCTGGCTTGATTTCAAATTCCTTCCACCTCAGAAAGTTCATCGTAAGCCCCTCATTTCTGCTTCTATTAATTCCCATTCTTCAGATGTTAGCTCAAATTTACTTCCTTGGAAAAGTCTTCTCCACTAACCCTACCCTATCCACTAGATCAGTCCTCTCATATGCTTTCATAACAGAAAATTTGTGGCACTTAGCAGAACAATCATATAATTAATTTTAATCCCTTCCTTCCTAAAGTTGCCAAACTGGAAGTTTGTGAAGGTAGAGGCAATATTGATTTTTGCAGCTCCAGAGCCATAGAGAACTCTGGCACTTAGTAGTTGCTCAATATAATTTGATTGAATGAATAAGAAGAGAAATAGGTACTGGAAATCTTTTCCTCCTTAGTAGTTATAGTTTCCTATTTAATTCTAAGTAATTGTTGGGGTATGAGTTCTCCAAAAACATTTTAAAAAATAAATAAAACTGATAAATACAAAATTCAAAATTTCATTTTGGATCATGATGGGGTGACTGGGACTTGACATGCCCTCCCACTGTAAACAACTAAAAAATGGACAAAACGTGTGCAACAAATATTTTCAGACATTGGTCAACAAGTAGCGTGGGACTGTGATCCTTGATAAAGGGAAGAACTGATCTTTGATAATGGAAAGAAACAAGCCCTATTTTTGCCACAGCTTTTGGCCTGGGGCACTTTTTTGGACAATGATGCAATGGGGGGATCCTAAGCAGACAGCACTTTTAAGCCACTGGTTGAGGAGAAAGAGATAGGAATTCAGGAAGACCTACTTGAAGAGGGCATTATTAACCCAATAACAAAACCAAAGTCGTTGAACAAAAAGAAACTGCAGCTCAATATCTTTCATGAAGTATAGACATAAACATTCTTAAGGAAGTATTGTTGTCATATGTCATTGAGTTGGACCCGACTCATAGTGACCCTTCATTGGGTTTCCGAGATGGTATCACTACGGAAGTAGATTGCCCAACCTTCCTTTCGAGGAGTGGCTGGTGGGTTTGAACCGCCAGCCTTCTGGTTAGCAGTCAAGTGCCTTAGGCACTATGCTACCAGAGCTCCCAAGGAAGTAATAGCAAGTAAATTTTGCAGTGGACATGCAGAAGATCTAAACTAGTCAAAATCAAACCAAACCAAACCCACTGCCACAGAGTCAGGTCTGACTCATAGCAACCCCTCCTTGGGTTTCTGAGGCAATATCACTACAGAAGTAGATTGCCCAACCTTCCTTGCCGGGAGTGGCTGATCAACTGTTTTTGACCTACAGAAAAGATAATTTTCAGCTCTCTGGTTAGCAGTCAGATGCCTTAGGCACTACACCACCAGAGCTCCCAAACTAGCCATAACAATGTTGAAAATAAAGGACTAAGTTGGAGGACTTATCTGATTTCAAGACATACTACTATAATAAAGACAACCTAGTGTTGGTGAAAAAATAGACACAGTAGAAAATAATGGAACGTCTAGGAATAGACACATAATTTGAATTTATTTTCAATCACATGAAGGCAATTCAATGGGGAAAAGAAAGTTTCTTAACAGAAGATACTAGAACCAACAGATATCTGTAAGGGGAAAAAAAGAACATTGATCCTTACTTCAAAATATGCATAAAAATTTAACTTAATTTTTTTCATATACATAAAAGCAAACATTATCTAAATTCTTGAAGAAAGTATTTGGCACCTCAACTATAAAAAACTCAACAGTTAACATTTGTCTCCAAGCAAACATGAGAAGGCAAGGAGGGGCAGGGAAACTGGGTGGATGAAACAGGGCAGGTGAGGTAGAAATGGTGAGTGCTAACACATTGTGGGAATTGTAACTAATGTCACAGAACAATTTGTGTATGAATTGTTGAATAGGAATCTAATTTGCTGGAAATTAATTAGGTGTAAATTTTCACCTAAAACACAATATTTTAAAAAAAAAAGCACCAGCAGCAACAGGGAGCTAAAAGTTACTTCTTCCATTTCAGTGGCATCCTTGTCCCAAGTATTTACATCATGGAGCTGACACTCCATTGTTAACAATAAACTATAACAATAATTTAAAAAAACCCAAAAAACTTGGGCACCTTGAGATAAGCAAAGATTCTTTGTTGTTGTTGTTGTTACATGCCATTGAGTCAAACCTGACTCATAGTGACCCCTCCTTGGGTTTCCGAGGCAGTATCACTATGGAAGTAGATTACCCATCTTCCTTCTGAGGAGTGGTTGGTGGGTTTGAACCGCCAGCCTTCTGATTAGCAGTTGTGAGTCTGAGAGCTCTAGTAGCCTCCAGGAAAATCTTTAACCAGAAACCTTTTAGTGTCAGCATTACTAACAGAACTTTTGGACTCTTTAGGGCCTTTATCTGCCCTCCAGTCTCAGCAGGTATCAAGGAACTTCCTCCGAACTCGGCACGCATCACAAAAGCCATCCGGATTC